>NW_026652277.1:47748881-48348881 GCF_009828535.3 Hylobates moloch | reverse complement strand
CTTGAGGCTATGACCTCATAAATCATACACACAACTGATGGAATAAAAACATTTGAGAAGCCATAGTTTCACAGCCAGAGCTTCACAGCTCACATCCCATGGGATTCTATGAAGACAATCAACTATTGGCAAGTCTGCCTACAAGCCTAGAAAAGCTGCTTAAACTGTCATCTATGGTTTTGGCCATATTGCAACAAGGCTGAGTAAGCCAAGAGCTAGAATACAGGCTGTATGGCTTCCCCCTCCCCTCTCATCTCCTTTTTTGTTCTCTGAGTAAATAGAGGTAGAAGACAGTTGAATAATCGTTTAAGAATGTCATTGCCGTTATTCTAATTTGTATCTTAAAATAATCTAGAGAATATACTGCCATCAGGGAAGAAATCATAAAGAACCTGGAATGTTTTATGTAGTACCTTGTTATTCAGAGATCAACTTCAATGTCACCCTTCAGGGGTTTTCCTTGACCACCCACTCCACTCTCTATCACATCATCTTATTTTTAATAGAGAAGGTATGGGCATTTGATATTGTTCTTGTTTATTTATTAGAGAATAAGAATAGCATAGGGGTTATAAATACAGATCCTGAGATCAGGTTGCTTGAATTGGAATTCTGGCTCTCCAATGTAATCATTGGGAGCAAGGCTCTATGCCTTAGTTTCCCCCTCTAAAATTTGAATAGTAATTTTTTCTACATCCTTGGGTTTGGGGGAGGATTGTGCTTGTTAATAAAAGTACTAGATCCTGGACAGGCACAGAGTAAGCACTTGATGAATATGGGCCTTAACTCTTTATTTGCTTGGTGTCTATTTCCCTAACTAGTCTGTTCTTCACTTGTCTGCCTCAGTGACCCAGTACCTGGAATGATGCCTGGAGCACTCATGAGACTTTCAGTAGGAATGATGAAAAGTTAATTAATGAGTCTCAGTTCGGGTTTTGAGATTTAAATCTAACTCAGTAGACTGTAAGAAGGCATGGACAGACAAAATTGAAAACTCAACAGTTCACAGTAAACAGTGAGCTTCTGCTATACATGGTAGTCAAGAACTTTGACTGTATAATGCTGACAATGGCTTTCTTGCTTTAGTTGCTAAGAAATTACCCCAGTGGTTTTATGCTCCAAATACTCTACATGACTGATAACCTTATTTCCTGTGCTGATTGAGTCAAATCCATGCCACACCATTTGAGCCACCTCAGAATACATACTGAAAATCTATCTGTCACCTCAGGCCTTCCCCTAAGTGGGCTCTGTGCCACAGGAGAGGTAGCTCCAGCCATCCCTGGAGGGCTGTCCCAGTGGCCTGAGAGCTGCTCCTAGACCCCTACCAAGGTCAGCATTGACCTCAAAGAGCCTGGTCACAGACTTGTCCAACCAGCCCCATCCAGCTTTGCCCCCTCCAGTGCCTTGGCAGCACAGTGCAGGATGGGGCCCTTGGGAACTCCATGCCCTGACTATCACCAGGGACACCCCGTACTTCCTCCATCAACAAAGACCAAGTAAAAATTCCACTGCCATTATCGCAGGTGTCTCTTGCCTGCAAGCACCACCTACTGGCCTGTAGAATGAACTACACAATCCAATATAATTCCTGCTGACAAAAGTAAGGAAATGAGATAATTTCCCAAGACCTCCACCTCCTCATCTTTGTAGGAGACAGTGAACCTCACCAAACACACAATGCTACCACAACCTACAAACAACTAACATTTTGGAAAACCACTATGCTAAGGCTATCTATAACCAAGACATTTACACAGAGAATTGGCCCCTTGAAATCACACAGAAGCAAAGCCAAATGAACCTACCCAACATAAGCAATAGTCACACCCTCAAGGAGGAAAGAAGAAACCCACCTAATTAAAATAAATTTTAAAATAAGAAGTGGCAGCTTCTACAGGAGAAGAAACTAGCACAAGAATTTCAGCACCATGATGAAACAGACTGTTGAGACACTCCTAAAAGACCACATGAGCTCTCTAGCAGTAGCTGCCAACCAAAATGAAAACTTTGAAGTGAGAGATAAAGAATTAAAGTTATGAATTTTAAGGAAGCTCAATGAGATCCAAAAGAAAGTGGAAAACCAAACAAAGAAACCAGAAAAAAAATTCAGGAGATGACAGACAAGATAGATATATATTTTAAAAACCAAACGGAACTTCTGGAAATGAAAAATTCACTAAGGGAATTTTAAAACACAGTTAAAAGCTTTAATAAGAGACTAGACCTAAGCAGAAGAAAAGATTCCAGATCTTGAAGACAGGTCTATCAAATTAACCCAGTCAGATAAAAACAAAGAAGAAAATAATTTTTTTAATCAACAAAACCTTCAAGAAATATAGGATTATGTAAAGCAACAAAACCTATAACTTATAGACATTCTTAAGAGGAAGAAGAAAAAATAAGAAGTTTGGGAAACATATTCGAGGAAGTCAGGAAAATTTCCTCGGTCTTGCTAGAGAAATAGGCATCCAGATACATAAAATTCAGAGAACACTTGGAAGGTATTATACAAGATGAACATCATCAAGACATATAGTCATCAGACTATCCAAGGTCAACATGAAAGAACAGATCTTAAAAGCAGGTAGAGAGAAGCATCGAATTACCTATACAGGAAACCCCATCAGACAAACAGCAGACTTCTCAGCAGAAACCGTACAAGCCAACAGAGACCAAGGGCCTGCTTTTAGCCTCCTTACATTAAAAAAAAAAAAAAGTACTAGTCCAAAATTTTATATCCTGCCAAACTAAGCTTCATAAATGAAGAAATAAAATCTTTCCCAGACAAGCAAACACTAAGGGAATTTGTCACAACTAAACCAACCCTATAAGAAATGCTCAAAGGAGTTCTAAACACAGAAACCAAAGGACAATAATCACCATCAAGAAGTGCTTCACCATCCTGTGAAGCAATTACACAATTGAGACTCCAAGGCAAATAGCTAACAATATTATACAGAAAAAAAACCTCATATATCAATGTTAACCTTGAACATAAACGACCTAAATGCTCCACTTAAAAGATATAGACCAGACTTTAAAAAACAAGTCTCAATCATCTGTTGCCTACAAGAGAACCACCTAATGGCTAAAGCTGACCTCAGACTCAAAGTAAATAAATAAAAAAAGATATATCGCACAAATGGAAAACAAAAGTGAGCAGAAGTAGCCATTCTTATATCATATAAAACAGACTTTAAAGCAATAATAGTTTTTTAAAAATGGCATTAAAGGGCATTATATATTGGTAAAGGGTTTAATATAACAAGAAGATTTTGCTAGCCTAAATATATATGCACCCAACACCAGAGCACCCAGATTCATTAAAAAATACTATTAGACCAAAGAAAAGAGATTGATATCAATAAGATAATAGTGGGGGACACCCAACTCATAACACTAGACAGATCATCAAGGTAGAAAGTCAACAAGGAAAACTGGATGTAAACTGGACTCTAGACCAACTGAACTTAATAGATATTTACAGGACATTCTACCTAATAATTGCAGAGTATACATTTTTCTTATTTGCATATGAAATATTCTCCAAAATCAACCAATATTTGGCTCTAAAGCAAGTCTCAATACATTTAAAAAATTAAAATGATATCAAGTATCTTCTCAGATCACAGTGGAATAAAATTAGAAATCAATACCAAGAGGAAACCTGAAAAGTAAATAATTACATGGAAACTGATAATCTGCTTCTGAATCACATTTGGGTAAACATGAAATAAGGCAAAAATTTAAGAAATGTTTTGAAATGAGTGTAAATAGAGAAACAACATATCAAAATCTCTGGGATACAGTAAACACAGTGCTGAAAGTTTATAGCATAAAATGCCTATATCAAAAAAGATGGAAAGATCTCATATTATAACTTCACATCACACCTCAAGGAAATAGAAAACAATAATAAAACCAAACTCAAGTCTAGCAGAAGAAAAGAAAAAGATCAGAGCAGAACTAAATGAGACTGAGACCAAAATAAATCAAAACAAAACAAAAAAGATACAAAGGATCAATTAAAAGAAAAGTTGGTTCTTTGAAAGAGTAAACAAATTTAATAACTTCTAGCTAATTTAATAAGAAAGAAGAGATTCAAATAACACAATTAGAAATAATAAAAGTGATGTTATTACTGATACCATAGAAATTCAAAAGATAATCAGAGATTACTATGAACATCTGTATATGTACAAACTAGAAAACCTAGAAGAAATGGATAAATTCCTGGAAACATACAACCTCTGATATGATTTGGCTGTGTCTCCACCCAAATCTCATCTTGAACTCCCATATGTTGTGGGAGGGATTTGGTGGGAAGTCACTGATTCATGGGGGCAAGTCTTTCCCATGCTGTTCTCTTGAAAGTGAATAAGTCTCATGAGATCTGATGGTTTTAAAAAGAGGAGTTCCCCTACACAGGCTCTCTCTCTTTGCCTGCTGCCATCCATGAAAGACACGACTTGGTCTTTCTTGCCTTCTACCATGATTGTGAGGCTTCCCCAGCCACGTGGAACTGTAAGTCCAATTGAACCTCTTTCTTTTGTAAATTGCCCAATCTTGGGTATCCCTTTATCAGCAGCATAAAAACGGATTAATACAACCTCTCAGGATTGAACTAGAAAGAAATAGAAATCTTGAACAGACCAATAATGAGAAACAAAACTGAATCAGTTAAAAAAAATCTTTCGACCCAGGACTAGACAAATACACAGCCAAATTTTACCAGACATAAAAAGAGCTGGTACCAATCTAAATGAAACTACTACAAAAGATTGAGGAGGAGGGATTTCTCCCTAACTCATTGTATGAAACCAGTATTACCTTGATATGAAAATCAGGCAGGGACAGAACAACAACAAAAAATGAAAACTGCAGGCCAATATTCCTAATGAATATAGATGTGAAACTCCTGAACAAAATACTAGCAAACTAATCCAATTGCACATCAAAAAGACAGTCCATCAAGATAAGTAGGTTTGCAGGAATGCAAGGATAAGTCAACATTTGCAAAAAATGGAATTGATCACTGTTTTAGTCAGTTATCATGCTTCTAATACAGACATATCTGAAACTGGGTGCAATATAAAGCAAAGAGGCTTAATTGACTTGCAGTTCAGCATTGGCTGGAGAGGCCTCAGAAAATTTACAATCATGGCGGAAGGGGAAGCAAACACTTTTTTCTTCACATGGCGGCAGCAAAAAGAAGTGCAGAGCAAATGGCGGGAAAGTTCTTTATAAAACTATCAGATCTCATGAGAACCCACTCACTATCATGAGAACAGCATAGTGATAACTGCCACCATGATTCAATTACCTCCTACTGGGTCCCTCCCATGGCACATGGGGATTGCCAGAACTACAATTCAAGATGAGATTTGGGTGGGGACACAGCCAAACCATATCAATCACATTAACAGAATTAAAAAAAAAAACCACAAGCTTATCACAATAGATACAGAAAAAACACTCAATAAAATCTGACATTTCTTCATGATAAAAACCCTCAACAAACTAGGTATTGAAAAAACATACCTCAAGATAATAAAAGCCATATACAACAAACCCACAGCCAATATTACACTGAATAGGAAGGAGTTGAAAGCATTCCCTCTAAGAACTGGAACAACATAAGGATTTTACTCTCACCACTCCTATTCAACATAGTACTAGAAGTCATAACCAGAGTAATCATGCACAAGAAAGACATAAAAGGCATCCAAATTAGAAAACAAGAAGTAAAATTAGCCCTTTTCACTGGTGACTTAAAACCCTAAATACTCCTCCAAAAGACTTCTAGACTTGATAAATGACTTCAATAAAATTTCAAGATACAAAATTAATGTATACAAATCAGTAGCATATCTATACACCAATAATGCCCAAGCTGAGAACCAAATCAAAAACTCAGTTTTATTTACAATAGCTACAAAAAGAAAAAATTACTAGGAATACAGTTAATCAAAGAAGTAAAAGATCTCTACAAGGAGAACTACAAAACTCTGATGAAAATTCATAGATAACAGAAACAAATTTTTTTTAAATCGCATGCTTATGGATAAGAAGTGTCCATATTGTTAAAATGACAATACTACCCAAATCAATCTACAGATTCAATGCAATTCCTATCAAATTACCAACGTCATTCTTCAAAAAATTAGAGAAAACAATTCTAAATTCATATGAAACAAAAAAGAGCCCAAATAGCCAAAGCAATCCCAAGCAAAAAGAACAAAGCCAGAGGCATCACATTATCTGACTTCAAATTATATTACAAGCCTATAGTAACTAAGACAACATGGTACTAGCTCAAAAATAGGCACACAGATCAGTGGAACAGAATAGAGAATCCAAAAATAAAGCCACATACCTACAACCAACTGATGATCTTTGACAAATTTGACAAAAATAAACAATGGGACAAGGATACCCTATTTAATAAATAGTTCCGAGAAAATTGGATAGCCAGATGAAGAAAAATGAAACCTGACTCCTGTCTCTCACCATATGCAAAAATTAATTCGAAATGGATTAAAGACTTCAATATAAGACCTGAAACTCTAAACATCATAGAAGAAAACCTAGAAAAAAAAAACTCTTCTGGACATAGGTCTTAGCAAATAATTTATGACTAACACCTCAAAAGCAAATGCAATACAAACATTGAAAATAGACAAATGAGACTTAATTAAACAAGCTACTGCATAGCAAAAGAAACAATCAATAGAGTAAACAGACAACCTACAGAATGGGAGAAAATGTTTGCAAATTATACCTCTGACAAAGGACTAATATCCAGAATCTACCATGAACTCAAACAACTCAACAAGAAAAAGAAACAATCCCATTAAAAAGCGGGTAAAGGACATGAACAGACATTTCTCAAAAGAACACGTACAAGTGACCAACAAACAATAAAAGTCTCAATATCACTAATAATCAGAGTTATGCAAAGTAAAACCACAAGGAGATATTATCTTACACCAGTTAGAATGGCTATTACTAAAAAGTCAAAAACCAACAGATACTGGCATGGATGTGGTAAAAAGAGAACCCTTATATACTGTTGGTGAAAATGTAAAGTAGTACAACCTCTATGGAAAACAGTAAGGAGATTTCTCAAAGAACTAGAAATGGAACTATTATTCAACCCAGCAATCCCACTCCTAGGCAGGTACCCAAAGAAAAAGAAATCATTATATAAAAAAGACACCTGCACTTGTATGTTGATTGCAGCACTAGTCACAATAGCAAAGTCATGGAATCAACCTAAGTTTCCATCAAGGGTTGATTCAATAAAGGGAATGTTATATATACACATCATGAAATCACTATGCAGCCAAAAAACAAAGACAAAAAAAATTAAATCATGTCCTTTGCAGCAACATGGATGGAGCTGGAGTCCATTATAAGTGATATAACTCAGAAACAGAAAATCAAATACCAAATATTCTCTCCCATTATAAGTGAGAGCTAAATAATGGGTACATATGGACATAAAAATTGAAAAAAATACACTGGGCACCCCTAAATGGGGGAGGATGGGAGAGCAGTGGGGGTTTAAAAAATTACCTATTGGGTAAAATGTTCACTATTTGAGTGATGGATATACTAGAAGCCCAAACCTCAACATTATGTGACATATCCACATAACCTGCACATGGACCCCCCGAATATAAATTTTTTAAGTCTTTCTGTCTTCTTTCTCCTCTACAGTTTCTCTTGAAATTACATTTTTGTGCTTTGTGATTATTTATTTTAATTATTATCTTCCTTTTAAAAATCATTTATAATTATCAGGCTTACACTAAAATGTCCTAGGACTATTAAAAGGTGTGTAGCCAAGAACAGAAAACCAAACACTGCATGTTCTCACTCATAAGCAGGAGTTGAACAACAAGAACACATGGACACAGGGAGGGGAACATCACACACCAGGGCCTGTTGTGGGATGGGGGACTAGGGGAGGGATGGCATTAGGAGAAATACCTAATGTAGATGACAGGTTGATGGGTGCAGCAAACCACATGACACAAGTATACCTATGTAACAAACCTGCACGTTCTGCACATGTATCCCAGAACTTAAAGTATAATAAAAATAAAAAATAAAAGGTGTGTAGCCTGTGTTTTACCCAGACAAGCTTTCAGTAGAACCATGAGCTGCTTTCAAATCCAAGTTGTCCTTTTCTCAGTCAGTTGGAAGAGGTAGGTTATTAATAATTCTAAATTAAATCACGAGCTCAGATGCAGTGAAAACTGGTGTTGAAGATAGATACAGTTTCTCAAACTTCTGATCTTAATCATATGTTTTTCTGGATCATTCCTTAATTGACTCCTGATTTGTTTACTAGACATTTATTGAAAGCTTACCATGTGCCAGGAACCAACGTAAGCACTTGAGATACAATGATGAGCACAATTAAGCACAATCCTACCCAAAGAGAGCTCAGAGTTTGTTAGGAGACAAAGGCTACATAGCTCAAACAACCAGTCAATCACATGGTAAAAACCAAAGCTGTGATATGTGACATGACTGAGAAGGAAATGGTATTCTGAGAGCATACAACAGGGTTTTGGCAGATCAGGGAAGGCTTCCCAGGGGAAATAAGCCTTGAAGTTAAAAATGAAGGAAGAATGGATGTTAAGTGGGTGAAAATGGGGGCAGGGAGCAGGTGGCCTTATGTGCTAAAGGAACAGGATGTGCAAATGCTCTGTGGCAGGGGAGATTGCATGGAGTACAAGGAAATAAAAGAAGGCCAGGTTCACTAAAGTCAACAGAGGAAGAGGGAATGGTGTGTGAGATGTGTAGGGACCAGACTGCTCAGGGCCCTGTGAGTCTTGTTAAGGAATTTTTACTTTATTCTAAGAGTAATGGGAAGACTTTGAGGGGTGATATTGTATTATACCTCCACTACATGATTTTACCGTATTCCAGCTGCCACCCCACGCACTTAATACAATGTAAAATTGAACTAAATGTCGGAAACATAGTAGAAAAGCAACTAGGGAGATCTGAACAAATTGCAATTGGAGATCCACAATTGAGATTCCTGTAGACAATGAGAAAGCATGGGAATGAACCTGAAACTCAAGGCAAAACTCTGTGGGTCAAAACAACCTGGATGTTATCCCTGAATAAAATTCACAGAGTTCCCATAAATTGCACCTCCAGACTTCCCTCCTCCCTATCCTTCAGCCATTTGAGGATTTCCTAATGTTCTGGCCCTTCGAATGTCCATCACAATTGCAAAGGTAAAATGAATGGTAATAAGAAATTGATTTAAGGTCTGCCCTAGGGTAAAATAATGATTCATTGACGTTTGCAGCATTTTATTGTAAGTGTGGTAGAAATGATTATTATCTTTAATGGTTAACTGAGTAATTGATTATTGATAAATGAGTACTCTATTCAAGCCAGGATCCATCTTACATCACCTGGAAAAGGATGATGTTCCTACTCTTTTAATGACCATTAAGTGGTAAATAAGGAAGTGGAAATGTTTCATAACTTACATATTAAGTATCTTTGGTCATTTAACCACCTCTACAATGAGAGCAATAAGGCAGCTGGGGGTAGGTAACCGACATAAGGAAAGATCAATGGCTGTTTTTCAGAGTTTTATTGGAAGTGCATTATGGATTGTCTTGCTTTTAACATTATTACTTCATTGAATAACGATATATGAGTAGACTAAGGGGAAAAATTAGAATCTAGCTATGCAAGGCTATCTGTGTGATAGGATGGGAATTACATAGTAAAACGGCCTCCAGAGAAAACTTCAATCCCACCCACTCCCTCTATACAGTGCAAATAGATTGGAAGTTGGGAAAACAAAATGAATGAAGTTTGTCTTTGTGCCCCACTTATCTCCTTTTTGTTGCACCCCTGTCTACCTTCTGATGTCCCATCATAGTTACCCACTGGACCCCTGTGCTGCTCTCCTACTACCCAAAGTCCACTCCCACTCACAACTGCTGCGTGTCACTGAGATGCATAATTCACATAAATTTTCCCAAGTGCCATAAAGATCTCTCCTGCAATCACAATCCCCTTTCACAAATCCCATTTCTTCAGTATTTTGATCTCAGTCAAGCCTTAGAAAGAAAGCAACCTAATTTAACCAATTTATACTATGTTCCATTAACCTGCTTTGAGGTGAATTCATTTTAGTAAAGAATGCCAATTATGTATTTAATACATTTCTAATGAGAGGACTTTCAAGTGGCTTAACAAAGTGACATGCGGTTTTATGGAACTCTGTGTTGAGGCGGGTGACACCTCTGCCAAGTGTGGCTGTCAGAGGCAGGGTGAGTGGTTAGGAAGAGCACAGACTCTACAGTAGAATTGAGTTCAAATCCTGGCTTTCCTCCTATTAGCTGGGATACCCTCTGAGACTCAAATTCATCTGTAAAGTGAATGCTACTGTCTCATAAGATTAGAGTAAGGATTAGATAAAAATAATATATGCCTGGTGCCTAGTACAGCAGCTGGCACATAGTAAAAACAATCGAATTGTCATTATTATATTTATAGGGGCAAGTGAGTGGTTAAGGCATTCTAACCAAGGACCAATGGGAACCACTGATAATCATCTGTTTTGTTTTGTTTTTTTCTGATACTTTCAAGGAAGAAATGAGTGGGCTGATCAAGACCTTAGGAAGAAAGGAAAGAGGTGGGCATCTGAGCATCACGTTTCACAGAATAATGATCCCTGACTCCAAGTTTAATTTGAAACTTATTTTGAGAACCATAAACTTTTAAAAGGCACTCTCCTTGCTTTGGCATTAGCTTCAAAAGCAAAGCTTTAATACTAGCCTATTAACATCTTCAATATAATTTGAGAGGTCATTCATGTCTTCTCATGGATATTTATGTCCACCATAGAATGATTTTAGGTGAAGTAGCATAGTTTCACTTTTCATAGGTCATGATGGTTACAATCACCAAGAGAGCAGTTTCTTTTAAATATTTTCTCTTACAGTCATATTCCGCATATTTCTGCCTATCACTGTCTTCTAATACTTTTAAAGATTGACAATATTTCCTAACCATGTACCTAGGCTCTGGAAAGTTAAAAATTTTACCTCCTTCTGTCGTTTCTTTCCCTGGATCCAAAACAGAGTACCAGCGGTTGTAGCTTTGGTCTATTCTTCACCCTAAGTCCTCCCTTCAATCACTCCTGAGGCCATGGCAAATATATAAAAATAGTTTGATTGGGTTTGGAAAATATCAATCTAGTGTATCTTCTCTTAAACTATTTCTGGAAGAAAATTATTTATAACAATGTTTCAAATATACCATCTCTTTTTAAAGTGAGAGGAGGCAGAATCTAGCCATAAATTCATTACTTGTAACCCTTGACCCCAGAGCTTCAAGCCATCTATATATCATACAGTAGAGAGTCAAAGTTCAGAGTCCCTGTAAATCATACAAAGCAGTTACTCCTCTAATAGTCTATTGAAAAGAGCCACCAATCTACTTTAAATGAAAAAGAAAGAAGTCCTTACTTACCACAGCCCCATGGCCATGCAGACTTCTGCACTGAAGGCATAGGGAGAGGCAGTGGGAGAAATATGGAGTTAGTGAGAATGTTGTCAGTTGCAGGGAGAGTGGATAAGGGCATTGCATTAAGGTAATTGTATAATATTGCATTTCCTCCATAGTATTTACTCAAGGCAGTGGTATTCCAATTATGTCTTATCTAGCCTAAGGATTCTGTAGAGTGCCTAGCACAAGGTCCAGGAAAGGGCTAAGCAGGTGTAGTGAGAGATATCCTACAACCAGGACAGTTCTACATATATCACTGGGCATCCATCTATATATGTATATATATGATCATACTGGAAAAAATAATAAGAGTTCTAGTTCTAAAAAATTTTTGAAACTCATTGACACAAGGTTCTGGAGGATTATTTATATGCCTCAGTAGCCAAAAGATAAAGAGAGAGAAGATACATAATGGTCTTTGAGGCATCTTTAAAAATTACTGTCCTTTGGCCCCTGTCAAACTGGAAATGATAAACATTACGTAAGAATAGCTGACATGTATCAAGTGCATATCATGATCCCTGTACTTTGTTATGGGTTTTGCATTGATACATCTCATCATATCACAAAGAGACAGGTTACATTACAAACCCCATTTTCAAGTAGGAAAACAGAGGCTCAGGTGGCTAAAATGTATCCAAAGTTGCACAGCTAGAATAAGACAGAAGTTTGTCTTATTCACATATCAATTCAATGAAGGTGTTTGGTAAGTGGTCTGCCACTAGTTAATTCATGAACACAGGTTTTTTTTTAATCCTGCAGCTCTTTCCCTAGAGCTTCAGAGGACTTGACTGTATTTCTCCACCTGGTAATAAGGTTCTGGACAGCAGAAATATAGCAGATAGTAGAGGATTGCATAGGAGGTTTTTAAGTGCCAGACCTGGAGTGGGATGCATCATTGCTGCCCACGTTTCATTGGCCAGAACTCAGTCATGTGGATGTGTCCAACTCTAAAAATGTTTGGGAAATGTATTCTAGCTATGTGCCCAGGAGGAAAGGGAAAATGGTTACTTGCCAGTCTCTACTGCAATAGAGGATTCAAACTCAAGGAACTTTAAATCCTCCAGAGGCCACCACACTACAGAATTAGCTTGTCTTCAGAAATAAAAGAATCATTAAGAACTGTCATCTCTAGGGGTCAGTCACCATTGCAAATTCTGAAGAATCCCTGAGAACATGGCAGATGTAGATTCATTCATTTATTCATGCAACATTTATTGAACATCTACTATAAGCCAGGCAGTTATTCACTCATTCATTTATTCAACATTTATTAAGCACTCACTGTGTGCCAGACCTATAATGGGGGCTGCAGCAATAAACAAGACAGAAACAGTCCCTGCCAACATGGAACTCACATCTCACAAACTGGAATTGTATTTCTCACATAAGGCACTTTACTACTGTCTACAAAGTCATGTACCACTTTGTGTTTTATGCTCTTTCAGCTTCTGTTGTTTAACTTGAATATATATATATGGAAATGTAGGAAAACACACATTTTCTATACTGAGTTCCTTTTAAAAGGAAAAGCTCTTACAATGTTTGTCTTTGTGTCTTCAGTACCTAACATAGTATCTGGCATATGCATAAATTCTGATGTCATGGAAAAAGTACTAGACTAGGAATCACACAGTTTTTATTTTGTTCTTATTATGCCATTCAGTTCCTATACAATTTAAGCATGCTTCCTCGCTGCAAAGTAAAACATTCTGAATAAAACAATTTTGCAGATATTTCCATCTTCAAAACATAAACTTAACATTTTGAATGCAATTATTCTAGTAGAAACAACATTGAATCAGGGGTCAGCAGATGTGGACTATAGTCTTAGTTCTCCAGTTCCTTGAGGAAATCACCAAAAATCTTTATTTTTAAAAAAATTTTTTTCACCCAAAAATCTTTAATCCTCAGTCTATTCACTGGCAAACAAAAAAAAATTGAGAATTAAAAGTATCCCTTTAATATCTAATATTCTATTAGTATTTATGATACTAATAGTGGGTACCAAAAGATCAGATGCCTGCCATAGAGCTTAATTTCCTACAGGAAATCCTAAACAAGGACCCCTGAAGATCTGAGAGAGGGAGAACACCTTCTGTGTGTAACAGGAGTAATTTTCTCTCTCTACCTGGTCATTTTTAATATTTTTTATTTTCTCCAAAATTCACAACCATTTTTGCTTTAACTAGGTGGGTTGGTATTGAATAACTTCGTATTTCAGCACAGTTTACTCTGCTAATTCACTACTTACTAGTGTATTAAATACTGGGGTCTACTTGAGGACAGAGGGTGGGAAAAGGGAGAGGATCAGAAAGCATAACTATTGTGTACTAGGCTTAGTACCTGGGTGATGAAATAATCTGTACAACAAACCCCCATGACATGAGTTTACCTATATAACAATCCTGCACATGTACCCCTGAGCCTATAATAAAAGTTTAAAAAAAATAGTTGTATTACTCTGGATTCTCATATTTCCTTCCCCGAAATTAGAAACTGTGTCAAAGCAAGGTGACTCATAACAGCCTAAACAACGAGGTTGTCTCTCCCTGTCTTTAAAAATATATATATATTGACAGCAGTTTATAAACTGCATACTCTCACAATGCAGGGAGAAGGGAGACTGTTTCTCAAAGTATTTCCATTTATCATTATATTATTTAAGATCTTAATCAAAATGTTAAGAAATATGGTCTTCATCACAAGGGAAAAAATTTACTATCTCTGGAAGTCAAGAGATTATGAACTATTAAGATTCATAAAATGTTTAGTTCTGTACTGAAAATTAACAAAAACAGTTGTTAGTGAGACTAGTTCTATTTGTAATGTTGTTTAATGAAATAATATTTGTAGTGCATATGAGGGCCTTGAAAGAAATGTTTTAGTTGACATAAGATATGACTGTGGTTATTATACCAATACAGAGGAGATGTAAACATTTGTCTGAAAATGTCCACAATTAGGACAACAAAAATCACAAAACTAGGGTTCAGTGTTTCTAATCCTGTGTAGAGAGGATTCCTTTTTAAAATACAATTAAGCCTAAGTCAGAGTTAGACTGATTGCAAATTCTATCCATTGGCATTGCTAGAACATGGATTTTGATTTGGGTTGGGGAAGGGGGCTAGAAACATTCTTCAGTAAAGAATGAAGAATTAAAAGTCTCAGAGCCAAAGGTTTGTGATACCTTCATTCATTAGTTAAAAACAAATCTCTTGGAAATGAAAGACTGCAATTCAAGCATTATTTGCTCCCATCCTAATATTCTCCAGGTCCACTTTGCTGGCTGCCTGGGAGCCTGAATGATGCTAATATTCTCTGTCCAGCAGTGGCTGCATTGGCCCCAAGGTCCTGAGAGAAATGGGTAAGTCAATAGCAGTAAGCACACTCTACATGTGTAGTTTTTTCTGTAAGTACATAAATCCTGCAGAAACCAGTACCTGCTCTTGTGCCTTCAAAACCACACTGGACAGAGCCTTATTCTATAAAACCTTATAGGAAGACTTGGATAATTCGTTTCTAAATCAGTGGTTTCCAAAGTATGAGAACATGAAATGATCGACTAGGCTATAGAAGGAAGATGCTTAAGTGGGAGCTAAATATTGAGTTCACGTGGATACAAAGAAGGGAATAACAGAAACTGGGGCTTGCTTGAGGGTGGCAGGTGGGATGAGAGAAAGAATCAAAAAACTCTCTATCAGGTACAATGTTTATTACCTGGGTGATGAAAGTATCTGCACACCAAATCTCCATGACATGCAATTTACCTAAATAATAAACCTGCACGTGTACCCGTGAACCTTATATTTTAAAAAGGGATGAAAATAAACTTCATCCCCTCCAAAAAATAAGAAAAATCGAGTTTCACTAGTATCTCACATGTGGATGGCAACTAGAACATATATATACACACACACACATATATATATCTAATATAATGATATAGATATATCTGTATCTATAGCATTAAAAATTATGCATGTATTGGAGGGATATCAGTCAGGTTGTCAGCAACAAAAAGAAGGTATCCTCAGTTGAATAAACCAAGGCAAGTTTAATATAGGAACAATTGACAAAGTTTGGAGCACCAAAATATAGTAAAAGCAACAAGAGACAGGGCATACAGGATATGTAACAGCAGGGAGGGGCATAAGGAGGGAGTGGACACTCAAACCAAAGACAGAGTTACAGAGAGGGCCATCCAGCAGGACTTGTGGCCTTTGGTAAGGGACCCAGATAAGACAGGGAAAAAAGTACTCTGGCCTCACTCTCTCCTATCCTCCAGGTTTCCTGCCAAACCCAGTTGGAATTCAGAAGCCACAAGAGCCCACTGATGCAGTCCATATGGGTCAGCCTCCACATGTAGCATACAGGGGTACACAGAGCTATCCATCAAAGATGTGCCCCCCCCAGTTATTTTTCCTAATAGAGTTACTCCTTATTATAATTTTACAATGTTAAGATACCACTATTCTAAATAACTTCACAAGATATTATGACTGTGCTAGCAAAAAGCTAAGTTCAGAAGGCTTAGACTGCCTAGATCTAGACTCAGTGGCCTAATCCAATTAGGCCTTTTCTAATGGGACAAGTCTGTTCTCCATACAAAAAGGAAGAGTATACCACTTGGGTCATACGTTTGCTATTTCTGCTTTGAATTATCAGGCTAATGTTCACTCACTGGATTTTATTTATTCATTCACTCATTCATTTTTTTATTCATTGTGTCAGGCTACGTATAAGTGCTGAGAATAAAAAGATAAATTTGATATAACCTCTGGCCTCAAGATTCTATAATTAGTGAAAGGAGACAGATATATAATCAATATGTACAGTTGTATTGTAATTATGCTGAGAGATTAGAGCTGGCTACAACGGGTTTACAAAGAAAAAATGGTCAGTTGTACTGGAGATTGAGAGATGGTCAAGAATCATTTTATGTAAACAAAATAAATAAGTTCTAGAGATCTGCTATACAACATTGTACCTATAGTCAACAATACTGTATTGTACATTTAGAATTTTAAGATAATATAGCTCATGCTATAGTCTTACCACAATAAAACAAAATTAATAATAATAAAAAGAATTGTTTCATATAGGCATTGGTTTGGGAACACTGAAGGAGAAGACAGACAAAATATTCTAGGCAAAGAGAATGTATATAGCAAAATGATTTGATAAATTTGGGGAACTAGAAATATTTTGGCACAGTAAAAATGGGGGAAAGAACACAATCAAATTGAAAAGGTAACCAGGCCAAGATTGTAGAAAAGCCTTATTAACTAATCTAAAAGTGGAACCTTTTATCTATACTTCTCTATTGGACCGTTAGTTCGAGTAACCCTAACTCATTTTACTTGAATCAGGTACTTCAGCTGGGAAATAAGAACTACTAATCATATGCCATCACATAGAATCAATGGAAAAACTCATTCTGAACCACAGTATTAACAGCTATGCCTATTTTATGGTGAAGGAACCAACATTAAACCACAATTTTTCCTAAGGTCAGTTTTGGATGCTGTGGAATGGCATGTTTTTTCAAGGGTTTCTGGGCTATTTCAGGTAACCATGTGGCTAAAATAATCTGGTTTTATCATTAGAAATAAAATTAATATATCAACTAGCCATGCCACAGATTATCAAATACAGCCTAATTATGACATGCCATCAAAGATCTCTTTCCTTCTTACATGTTTCCTAGTTACTGAAATGCACTCCTACCAAAAAGCTCTCAGTCCCACCACAAAAAGAGCAGAGCCTGAACATTTTCATGGACATCCGTTATTTTCATAGTAGTACAGTCCTGATGATTCAACAATTCCCCAGTCAGTTGACCTATACACTTATGGGAACATTGGCTTTAGCAAGTTCTATTTCTGAAAACACCATAGGCTAATTAATTTGCCTTATATGTACTAACCCTGATTTTCATCCTGCCCCAATCAAAACAATATCTATTAATTGCATAGAGCAGTTTAGAGTGTGCACTGGCTATTTGACAACTCAAATGCATAAAGAAATTCAATAAGGATGGTTTGCAAGGAACAATGGAGTGAAGAATAAATTCTGAGAGCACTGCAAGTCAAAGTTGACCTCTTAAAGGAGTACATCAAATGAATGAACAATAAATTTTCCATAAGGCAAACCAAAGCATATTTTATAAAGCAAGAATTGTCTCTGCTGAATACTCAACAAGGCCCCTAATGGGCCCAATTCTTCACCAATATAACTCTCACAGACGGGATTTGCTCTTTCTGCAACACTTTCACTGGCACTAATATTTCATTATGCTATTCCCGATCAATATTCCTGCCATGACTGTCTAAAGGCACCACTGAGAAGGAAGTATCTGGAAGACTTTTCAGCAGTTGGATCCTTCTGAGGACAAAGTGAGGTGTTATATTTCCACTTAAGAATTCAAAGGTAAATAAAGGAAGATACCTTTCTACCTCTAGTTACTCTCTTTGAGACAAACCAGAGGAGCTTGTTGTTATAGACAAAATTCTTAACCACAAATTTCTGAGGGGTTTTCATAATGTCATATTCTAACCCTTTCAAGCTAGAGTTGCTTCTAAAGGTCAGAATAATTATGTCCAGTCCCCAGCCCAAGTATCAGTGGTTATAGTTGCTGGACCACCCTGAGCCAACAGGAATACAGTGAGAGGCATGGCAAATAGGTAAGGAACAGCTTCTGTCTGTGAGATCAGATCTGTCTTCTCAAGAAACAAGGAAGAGCCGGGAAGAGCTGGTGTCATACTAGGCCTCCTAAAATTGTTACTGCCTTCTCTCAACCTCATCCAGGCTCCATCACAAAGAGAATTGCATGTAAGATTAGACGCTCAGAGTCTCTCCATTGCCTTTTGATTTTTCATTCTCAGCTTATTTTTGGTCGTAATCTATGAAATCAGTGAAACTGAAGAAGTTGCAGATTAATTGCTTGTGAACTGATTTATGATCTTTATTGCACCAGAGAAGTAATTGTATGCATACAACTTCCTTTTACGATTACCTCCACATGATTTCAAAGCAATTCACTGCTTATGGGAGGAGGCCATCAATAAGTGACACTTACATATACATTCATTTCAATATGAGAGTTTTTTAAAGGCTCAGGGGAATAGTTCAGTGCTATTGAAAATTACTTTTCTTCCATCAGGATTTTTCTAATTGTTTTTGTTTTTGTTTTTTTAGAGAGAAAAAAACATGGTGCTATCAAAATCTGGTTTTATTTAACTTTATTTTTACTCTTATTTTATTTTTAAATAGATTATATTTAAGAGGGTTGAAATGAGAGGCTGCATTTATGAAACGCCAACTATACGCCAAAAACTGTGCTAACTTGTGTATCTATGTTAATATTTGTATTCTTGCCAATGCCATAATTACTTTGCCTTTATTTATTTATTTCGATAGGTTTTTGGGGAACAGGTAGTATTTGGTTACATGAATAAGTTCTTTTGTGGTGATTTCTGAGATTTAGGTTCAGCCATCACCCGAGCAGTGTATGCTGTACCGAATGTGTAGTCTTTTATCCCTCACTCCCCTCCTACTCTTTCCCTTGAATCCTCAAAGTTCATTGTATCATTCTTATGCCTTCGTGTCCTGATAGCTTAGCTTCCACTTATGAGTGAGAACATACGATGTTTGGTTTTCCATTCCTGAGTTACTTCACTTAGAATAATGGTCTTCAATTCCATTCAGGTTGCAGAAAACATTTAACTAGTGAAGAAACTCAAAGAAGCATAAGTATTTGCCCAAGGTCAAGCAGCAAATAAGCGGCAGACAGGGTAGTGTTTGAACTCACATCTAACTACAAAATCCATCCTCTTTCCATGACTTCACCCTGCACTCAGCTTTTTGGGATAAAATTCCATCTGTTTTATATTTCTCAGATTGTGGAAAGGTTTTTCAACTTTGTTGAAATTACCTGAGACTGTTTACTATGCCCCAACAGTCTTTTGCAGCATATATTCTCTAAGCTATTTTTTTTCTTCTTCTTTTTTTAAACATGACTTATATGGGGAAGCCCTAGTGCCCATCAGAATCTGTAAACCACGTATTCGTGATCTTGCTTGACCCTGACAATTCTCCCAAGTCAGTTCTACTTCAGGGAAGGGGCAATAAAATCAGTAAACTTCATCACAAGATATTGTGTTGACCAGTTTTTTTTCAAACTTCAGTGATTGCATAACATCTACATCATTTTTGCTATATCTGAATGGTACTATACTATTTTTTATTTAATATGTTCTAATCAATTTAAACCTGACTCAATTTTTCACTTAGCATTGTTCTAAACAATAAAACATGAGCTTAGTGTATTTATCAACATTTTTCTAATGCATGTTAAAATACATGAATAACTAATAAAATAAAAAATGTTTGTCCATGCACCTTCCAAAGTCACACTTTGGGAAGCACTAATGTCAAATAATTGGCTGTGCTTTTCCACTTGTATCCATTTGTGTATGTGTCATTTGTTCATGGTCTCAGTTCACATATTAATTCATTCATTCATTCAAAAAACATTTATAGAGTACCAACTCTTGTGTTAGACACTGTTCTGGACACCAACAGCATGCAGAGAATGGTTTGGGCCAGGGAGAGAAGAAAAACATGGAGCCCAGGCAAGGGCTGCTAGCTTATTAAAGTAATACAGGAAGAGAGGAAAGGAACTGAATGCACTCAATAATAATAAGAAAAGGATGCATTTAAGAGACATTTCAGAAGTAGAATTAATAGAACTCCATGTTAACTTCAATTCACAATGTGGGTTAGGAAAAAGGAGGTAGAAAAATGGCTCTAAGGCCATTCAAATATTTTTACTGCATTACATTATAATACTTTCTGACGTCTTTAACAATCCTGAACACAACTGTAAATGCATAAGTAATGGAGAAACATAAAGAGGTGGAATCTTACTTAAAGCCAGATATAGCATTTAATATATATAGCAATCTATGTGGTATTGGCCACAGAACAATTGGAACAGATACGAGAAGGTCCTGCCGGCCTCTGGCTGAGCTAGGAGCAGGGGAGGTTTGGGAAAGGGTTAAGGAGTAGGAGGCTCAGGGTCTAGCTATTTATCCAGCAGTATGGAAATATTTCAACATTCTACCAATGGTTGCAAACCTCTGGATTATCATCCTTGCTTAAGCCCATTCATGGCCCTCACCTCTCTCAGAATGTGGTCCAAAACTTGTCCTTGTGCCCAAGGTCTAGACTGTGTACCACACCTACCTCATCCCAGCTCCCAACCCTCATCTTATCCCTGCTTCCTCCCACCTAAAATACCAAGCCCTTAAATATATCATGTCTTCCACTGCAAGGCCCTCACACAAGTGTGTCTGTCCTTCAGTCTGGCACACTTTCCTGCCCCTCCTTCTAGCACACTCCTAGTCATCCTTCTGGCCCCATCTTGGATGGTATCCTCATGGAGGTTTCTCCTGACCTTCAATATCGAGACAGGTTTCCTCTTTACATGTGGTCACAGTACTCTGTCATTACTTGTTTCATGTCGGTTTTCTGTAATAGACTCACTAAGCTTCATGAGGGCAGGAACTAGGCCAGCCTTGTTCACCATCCCTCCCCAAAGCTTCATCTACAGCTTGTCATATCAAAGGAACTGAAAAGTAGCTATCCAAAAAGATTTTCCTCTGCAAGAAGAGAGAGATAACAGTGCTTATTCATTTACTATTGTTGATTAGGGAGAGCTTGGGAGCATTTAGATGGAAATAGAATACTATATGCCAGATACTGACCTGAGAATTTATTTTCATCTGATTTAAGCTTTACTATAACTCTGAAGAGTAGGCACTATTATTCCTAATGTTTTTAGATGAGGATGCTGAGGCTTGAAGAAGTAAAGAAACTGGCTCAGAGTGACTCAGCAACTAAGCAGCTCAGTGAGGATAAAAAATTCTGCCTCACTACTGCTTCCCAAGCATGGTTATTAAACTCTCCCTAGCACATGACAGCACCACAATTGCCAGCAGATCGCAGATAACAAGAGAGCTGAGGAATTTTGCTAGATGCCCTTATAGTAAGAAGGGACAGCTGGTACCATGGCACGAAATGAGAATACTCAAATCAGCCAGTCAGGGACAGGGCTATGTCAGTAATAGATGCCCATCAAATAGTGATCCTCACCCAACAAAAAGATTCATTTATTTTTGAGAAACTCTGTTTAATAAGGAAGTATGTGTATAGTTTAGAAGATTCTCATTAAAATCAGCTAACTTTTTAACAGTGCTTTAGATATCTGGCCAATTTGTCTCTTCTGAGCACTTTCTTCCCTATCCAGATCAATAAAGCATTGCAGTGCTTCAGACTACACCACAGTTTGGCTAAAAATGTTTAGTCTCCTTCCAAAGCTAAAGGAGACAAAGATTCAGCAAGATAGAATCCATTGATAACCAATCTGATTAGCATGCTTTTTTGTGAAACTGATAGGTATTGATTCATTTACAACCAATTAGAGGCCTTTTGCGTGGGAAAAATCACTCTTATTCTGGCAGAAATGAACCTCATAAAACAGGTGGAAACAAAAGTTGTAAATTGTGTGACTGGTCTCCACAATAATTAATAAAATGCCTCATGGTTCTAATTTCTGCCCTGGCATTTCTTGTTTGTGCAGCTATAACTTTAGTCACTTAGTAGATTTTCCTAAGCCCCATATTTCTGGTAAGCATCTTGTCTCATGAACAAAAAATCTTGCTTTTATAATACAGCTATATCATAAACTTCAAACAATCCTCATTGTCTTCTAATTGTCTGTGAGAATACAACATTAAGAAAAGTTTTATGGCCAAGTGCGGTGGCTCACACCTGAAAGCCTGGCACTTTGGGAGGTCAAGGTGGGTGGATCACCTGAGGTCAGGAGTTCAAGACCCCCCTGGCCAACATGGTGGAACCCTGTCTCTACTAAAAATACAAAACTTAGCCAGGTGTGGTAGTGCACACCTGTAATCCCAGCTACTCAGGAGGCTGAGACACAAGAATTGCTTGAACCTGGGAGGCGGAGGTTGCAATGAGCTGAGATTGCACCACTGCACTCCAGCCTGGGCAACAGGGCACGACTGTCTCAAAAAAAGAAAAGAAAAAAAAAAGTTGTATGATGTATTATTAAAATGTCTGCTAGTATAATAAGGTGAATGTGTCCAGTGACCAATAGTTCTAAGGTCAGGATTTATACAGAATATAAAAATGATTTATCTATTATCACCCATCCCGTGCTCCCATCTGCAGATACAGCCTGGGGAATGTGTGCCCTCTCAAAGCTTCACATATGTTCTTCTCAAAAAAGGGGAAGAATCACTTTATTTAAAAATCTCTTTAGAGTATCTCAGATAGAAGGAATTATTTCAATAACCTTTTTTGAAGAACTGATTATTTTTATAAAGAAATTGCTTTATCTCATAACTACTTCAATCAATGCTAGTTCATAGAAGATATTTAACTGAATTAATAAGAAACTTTTTTTAAAAAATTAAAAATTGTAGCACAATTTGTTCAACTGTTCTTGGGGGATGACCTCCCAAATGCAAGTGTTGGATCTTGCTGCAAATAAGCCTTTTTAAAAACTGCTAAACACACACACACACACACACGCACACACACACGCACACAGTAAATGACTTCCTTGCATGCAGAGATCATGTTTATGAAACTGTGGCTTAGTATAGAATTTCCAGGGGGAGCATATAATATATATGCACTTCAAAAAGTACGTAAATCAAACAATTTAGATGAGAGAAAAAATTACATGCTCTGGCAAACTGTGATAACAACTATTAAAGTGGCTCTGATGATGGCAAAGACACCGATGGCAAATATGTCTCTAAAGAGCATGACCAATATTGCTTTATGAAATGTGAGAGTGAATAAAATATTATTTCCACATTAGCATTATTTATGTGATGGACTGCAAATGTTATCATAAATTCATAAATACCATGAATAGACAACTGGCTTTCTTCTCTATTAGCCCAAAAGTTTATATATGTATTCAATTTACTCCCCAGATTGGTATCTTTTCATTGGAAAAATGATCATCTTTTTTTTTGAGAGCAGGGTATTTATCACTTTTCTTTAACTGTTATATTTCCACTGTGTAATGGACTGCCTGGAAGATAATAATTGCTTCAAAAATACTTAATTAATATACAAAATAATTAGACACCATTAGTATATAAAAAAGCAGAGGTACTTGACATTCCCCAAATCCACAAACATGTTAAGTTAAAACATCCTTGTTAACAAATCCACTTTGAGATTCCTGAAACTAATAAAATACACAGACTATTTTGAACCAATATTAGAGGTCATCTAATCCAATCTCTTTATTTTACAGATGAGGAAATCACAGTTAGAACAATTAAATGCCCTTCTGCAAGACAGCTGGGATTAGAACCTTGAGCTCTCCATTAGATAGTATTATTGAGTTGCTTTCTTTGTATGGTTCATCCCAGCCTCTGATTTACACTTCATGTTGAAAGCAAGCAGCATCTCTTGCCTGAGAACAGTTTCTGTTAAGCAAGGTAAACACACACTAATTGAGCCTGAATAGCTGATGGACTGAGAGAGAAATGTAGAGTTTGTGATACAAAATCCAAGCAGATGCCCTTTCTGAGTTTTCGTTATTTGCTAAAGAAGTTGGTCACCTAATCCCATAGAAATGTATTTACCGTTTTGGTTTTGATAAGCTCTCAATCATTATGGGTCTTGGTTCAGCTGACAGCCCTAGACACCGTGAGGCAGAAAAACACTCCAGAGATGCAGCAACACTGTTTTAGACCTTCACACAGCAAACCATGCATTTGTACCCAAGGAAAAATCAGTATAAGGGTCTCTCTTTCCTTGCATAATGTATTCTTTTATTAAAATAATCACCGTGTATCTCCAATAGAGATTTATGAACAGAAATTTTTATGTCACACTAACAATCCAAGAAGAAAAATCCTAATTGTTGAGTTTTTTTAAAAAAATCCATTTGAATGCTGCTAACTTATTATTAAAATACACAAAATTTTTCCCCATTCTTGCTTCTTTTCTTCACTCATACTAAAATCCTCAATGTATCTTAAACCCTCCTAGATTAATTAACTCTGTTAAATTTGCAAACAGTCCTCAGGGTAGATAACGTATAAGTACCTAGGCTACCATACACAGGAAGCACACACATACCTTTACAATCCTTTAAGGAAGGGTGCCATGATTTCTAATACACTACTAATAACTTACATGTTTCACTTACTAAGTACCAGACATTCTTCCAAACACTTATATCAACTTATATAATCTTCCTAACAACCTGGTACTATTATCATTTCCTTTGTACAGATAAGGAAATTGGAGCTCAGAGACATTAACTTACTAAGGGTCAAATACAACAAGTAAGTGGTGGAGCTGAGATTTAAACACAGGTACTCTGGCTCCAGAGTTTGTGCTGTTAAATACGTTGCTATCGTTCTAAAGTTTGATTTTAAATTGCTATTTTTACTCATATTGTGGACTGCTCATCCTTTGCTCTTTTTTTCCTTAACAAAGAATTTTCTCAGTATTCTAATCTTGTAATTAAGGTAATTGTTTATATTACGTAAGTTATTTCTATTATTAAGTAAAATAATCTGTGTGCTATATAAAACACCAAGATTCAGGTTGAATTCCCATCCAAGGGGCTCATGATATAGACAAATCAGGAATTCCTCTAGATCCCCATGGAGTTTGTGGCATGGTGAGTCTGTGGACTGTTTGAACACCAAAGGCTTTTTTTTTTCAAGTATCGAGGATGAATTAAATAATAAAACATGACCTGGCATGAATTACAGTATCTGAATTCATTTCTCTAACTAGTGTGTTTGTGGGCCCAAGGTTGAAAGCAATTAGGTGTGAATTATTACACCATCTTCCATGCCCTGGACGGTTTTATGATGATTATAAAATTTTATTATTAATGGTTCACTGTTTTTGGAGGAGTTGTTAATTTAAATGTATATATTTATATTGTTAATTAATGAATAGGACAAAAATAGTTGGGTAAAATCTTTCCGAAGAGCAGAATCTATCTAAGAGTGAAGAAGACCTCACTGACAGCAGGGGCTGTGGCTGAATCCTGACCCCAGAGAGAGGCAGCGTGCTACAGTTCCACCAGGGATACCCAGGCTATTAGAGTGGTATGGTGCCTTACAGACTACCTTGTTCAATTTCTTTGTTTTAAATATTAGGAAAAATAAGTGACCTGCCTGGGATAACACCATAAGTTAATAGCAGAGCTGAGTTGGCTCAGTCAAAGACACTTGGATCCTGACTCGCAGTGTGCAATGCTTCTCATTTTAAACAATTTAGAAAGATGTCACTGAATACTTAGGAAGGAATAAATAAAATTGTTAGAAACTGGAAGACAAAAATCATAAAAAGGAAAACAACAGTTACTGTTTAATTGAGCTATTCTAAATGTCAAAATATGGCTTGATTGTGAAATACTTTCCTAAGAATGCATTTTCTAGTGCATTCTTGTGTTGGAACCACATTCATGTGTTGGAACCACAACTAGACAAGCCAGCTGATCCCAGAAGCCATGTATGTAATGACTAGCAGGAGCTCAGGTAATAGCCGCACATAATTTCCCCCTGTGGGCCTCCTCTTGCCGTGATTTTCAACTCCTCTCCATCCCTCATCCCCAAATTCTCTCTTCCTCCTGCTCACTGAAGGGTAAAGATATTTTCTTGGACAAATTCAGTCAAAAAGGAGTAATTGAAAACCAATTGAATTTTTCCCTGGGTTAGGCAAGAGAGAGGAAGTGTAGTGCTTGGTAACTAAGTTTGTTATCAAATAACTTGGTGCTAGAAGCAACCATGTAGAACTGCTGGTACATTGAGCAGAAGTCTATCTTTCTAACTAGTAAAGCTGAGTCTCATCTCTGTTGGGATTCTCCACAGAGTCTTAGGCAAGTGGCCAAAATGAATTTTTTTTGAGAACATAGGTGTATGAGTGTCTATTTTTTTCTTCTCTTAGTACTCTAAATGTTTGCCAGGTGAAGCCAGGCCAACAGTCATGATCAGTTTGACCTAACCGAGCAGTGATTGACAGTACCCTCCAGTTTGGCTCTTACCTATTTCTGATTGAGTTATTGCCTGAGCTCCTGGAAGTCTGACCTGAATATTCTCAGCTTACTGTAACAGTCTCTTAATCAGAGACAGAAACAGCTCATAAGAGAATAAACACATTTTCTAGAAATGAACATGCTTTACTTCAAGTTCTGTATTGTACTCTGTTGCTATTGGAAATAAATTCACTCACTTGGACAATGGCATCATCCAAATCACTTCAGGCTCTCTCTAGTCCATCTAAGTCCAGTGTAATATTATTTCTGTAACATTAGATTGCTTTATATGAGTTCTATAAATACCATGGATAATTACAAAACTGAGCAAATCACTCTATTAGGCAATGCCCTCCCTCAAATAATTCTATAAAAGAAGCAATGTTTTGTGATGTTTCTCTTTCTTCTCTCTAGGCACCCATTCCTATGCTGAGTTGGGGGAATGACTATTTATTGAATTACAATTGAGTTTCAAAATGTGAAACTCTTGTATCATGTCAAATACTCCAAAGATGTCTCTACTTGCTCCCTCAAATAAAACTCCAACACTTCATATTCCCAATACACAAAATTGCCAATAATCAGAGGCTGGCAAGATGGCCAAACAGGAACAGCTATGGTCTGCAGCTCCCAGCAAGATCAATGCAGAGGGAGGGTGATTTCTGCATTTCCAGCTGAGGTACATGGGTCATCTCATTGGGACTGGTTAGACAGTGGGTACAGCCCATGGAGGCCGAGCCAAAGTAGGGTGGGGTGTCACTTCACTCAGGAAGTGCAAGGAAATGACCTCCCTGAGCCAAGGGAAGCCATGAGGGACTGTGCTGTAAGGAACGGTGCACTCCAGGCCAGACACTACACTTTTCCCATGGTCTTCGCAACCTGTGGACCAAGAGATTACCTCAGGTGCCTATGCCACTAGGGCCCTGGGTTTCAAACACAAAACTGGGTGGCCGTTTGGGCAGACACTGAGCTAGCTGCAGGAGTTTTTTTCATACCCCAGTGGCACCTGAAACACCAGCGAGACAGAACTGTTCATTCCCCTGGAAACGTTGCTGAAGCCAGGGAGCCAACTGGTCTAGCTCAGCAGATCTCACCCCCATGGAGGCCAGGAAGCTAAGATCCACTGGCTTGAAATTCTCACTGCCAGCACAGCAGTCTGAAGTTGACCTGGGATGCTGGATCTTGGTGGGGGAAGGGGCATCTGCCATTACTGAAGCCTGAGTATGTGGTTTTCCCCTAAAAGTGTAAAGAAAGCCTCCAGGAAGTTCAAAATGGGTGGAACAAACGGCAGCTGGGCAAAGACACTGTAGACAGACTGCCTCTCTAGATTCCTCCTCTCTGGGCAGGGCATCTCTGAAAGAAAGTCAGCAGCTCCAGTCAGGGGGTTATAGATTAAACTCCCATCTCCCTGAGACAGAGCACCTGGGGGAAGGAGCGGCTGTGGGCACAGCTTCAGCAGACTTAAACATTCCTGTCTGCCAGCTCTGAAGAGAGCAGCGGACCTCCCAGCACAGTGCTTGAGCTCTGCTAAGGGACAGACTGCCTCCTCAAGTGGATCCCTGACCCCTGTGCCTCCTGACTTGGAGACACCTCCTAGCAGCAGTTGACAGACACCTCATACAGGAGAGCTCTGGCTGGCATCTGGCAGGTGACCCTCTGGTACGAAGCTTCCAGAGGAAGGAATAGGCAGCAATCTTTGCTGTTCTGCAGCCTCCACTGGTGATACCCAGGCAAATAGGGTCTGGAGTGGACCTCTAGCAAACTCCAGCAGACCTGAGGCAGAGAGGCCTGACTGTTAGAAGGAAAAGTAACAAACGGAAAGGAATAGCATCAACATCAAGAAAAAGGACATCCACACAAAAACCCCATCCGAAGGTCACCAACATCAAAGACCAAAGGTAGATAAATCCACGAAGATGAGGAAAAGCCAGCACAAAAAGGCTGAGAATTCCAAAAACCAGAAAGCCTCCTCTCCTCCAAAAAATCACAACTACTGACCAGCAAGGAAACAAAACTAGATGGATAATGTGTCTGGTGAATTGACAGGCTTCAGAAGGTGGATAATAACGAACTCCTCTGAGCTAAAGGAGCATGTTCTAACCCAATATAAAGAAGCTAAGAACCTGAAAAAAATGTTAGAGGAATTGCTAACTAGAATAACCAGTTTAGAGAACATAAATGACCTGATGGAGCTGAAAAACACAGGACAAGAATTTCATAGAGCATACACAAGTATCGATAGCCAAATTAATCAAGCAGAAGAAAAGATGTCAGAGATTGAAGATCAACTTAATGAAATAAAGTGTGAAGACAAGATTAGAGAAATAAGAATGAAAAGGAATGAACAAAGCCTCCAAGAAATATGGGACTATGTGAAAAGACCAAACCTACGTTTGATTGGTGTACCTGAAAGTGACGGGGAGAATGGAACCAAGTTGAAAAACACTCTTCAGGATATTATCTGGGAGAACTTCCCCAACCTCGGTAGACAGACCAACATTCAAATTCAGGAAATACGGAGAACACCGCAAAGATACTCCTCAAGAAGAGTAACCCAAAGACACATAATTGTCAGATTCACCAAGGTTGAAATGAAGGAAAAAATGTTAACGGCAGCCAGAGAGAAAGGTCGGGTTACCCACAAAAGGAAGCCCATCAGACTAACAGCAGATTGCTCTGCAGAAACCCTACAAAACAGAAGACAGTAGGAGCCAATATTCGACACTCTTAAAAAAAAGAGTTTTCAACCCAGAATTTCATATCCAGCCAAACTAGGCTTCATAAACAAAGGAGAAATAAAATCCTTTACAGACAAGCAAATGCTGAGAGATTATGTCATCACCAGGCCTGCCTTACAAGAGCTCCTAAAGGAAGCACTAAATATGGAAAGGGAAAACTGGTACCAGCCACTGAAAAGAACATACCAAATTGTAAAGACTATCAATACTATGAAGAAACTGCATCAACTAACAGGCAAAACAACCAGCTAGCATTATAATGACAAGATCAAATTCATACATAATAATATTAGTCTTAAATGTAAATGGGCTAAATACCCCAATTAAAAGACACACATTGGCAAATTGGATAGAGTCAAGACCCATCAGTGTGCTGTATTCAGGAGACCAATCTCACATGCAAAGACACACATAGGCTCAAAATAAAGGGATGGAGGAATGTTCATCAAGCAAATGGAAAGCCAAAAAAAAAAGCAGGGGTTGTAAACCTAGTCTCTGATAAGACAGACTTTAAACCAACAAAGATCAAAAAAGATAAAGAAGGGCATGACATAATGGTAAAGGGATCAATGCAACAAGAAGAGCTAACTATCCTAAATATATATGCACCCAATACAGGAGCACCCAGATTTATAAAGCAAGTTCTTAGAGAGCTACAAAGAGACTTAGACTCCCATACAATAATAGTGGGAGACTTTAACACCCCACTTTCAATATTAGACAGATCAATTGACAGAAAATTAACAAGGATATTCAGGACTTGAACTCAGCTCTGGACCAAGTGGACCTCATAAAACAGGTGGAAACAAAAGTTGTAAATTGTGTGACTGGTCTCCACGATAATTAATAAGATGCCTCATGGTTCTAATTTCTGTTCTGGCATTTCTTGTTTTGTCCAACTACAACTTCACTCACTTAGTAGTTTCTCCTAAACCCCAGATTTCTGGTGAGCACCTTGTCTCATGAACAAAAAATGTTGCTTTTACAATACTAATATATTATAAACTTCAAACAATCATCATTGTCTTCTAGTTGTCTGTAAGAACACAACATTAAGAAAAGTTGCATGGCCTGGTGCGGTGGCTCATGCCTGTAATCTGGGCACTTTGGGAGGTTGAGGCAGGTGGACTGCCTGAGGTCAGGGGTTCAAGACCAGCCTGGCCAACATAGTGAAACCCTGTCTCTACTGAAAATACAAAAATTATCTGTGCGTGGTAGTGCACACCTTTAATTAGGAGGCTGAGACATGAGAATTGCTAATGGACATCTACAGAACTCTCCACCCCAAATCAACAGAATTTACATTCTTTTCAGCAACACATCACACTTATTCTAAATTTGACCACATAATTGGAAGTAAAACACTACTCAGCAAATGCGAAATAATGGAAATCATAACAAACAGTCTCTCTGACCATACTGCAATCAAATTAGAGCTCAAGATTAAGAAACTCACTCAAAACTGCACAACTACATGGAAACTGAACAACCTGCTCCTGAATGACTACTACTGGGTAAATAATGAAATAAAGACAGAAATAAATGAATTCTTTGAAAACAATGAGAACAAAGACACAACATACCAGAATCTCTGGGACACAGCTAAAGCAGTGTTTAGAGGGAAATTTATAGCACTAAATGCCCAGAGGAGAAAGTGGGAAAGATCTAAAATCAACACCTTAACATCACAATTAAAAGAACTAGAGAAGCAAGAAGCAAGAGAAAACAAATTCAAAAGCTAGCAAAAGATAAGAAATAACTAAGATCAGAGCAGAACTGAAGGAGATAGAGACACGAAAACACCCTTCAAAAAATCAATGAATCCAGGAGCTGGTTTTTTGAAAAGATTAACAAAATAGGTAGACTGCTAGCCAGACTAATAAAGAAGAAAATAGAGAAGAATCAAATAGACACAATAGAAAATGATAAAGGCGAGATCACCACCGATCCCACAGAAATACAAACTACCATCAGAGAATACTATAAACACCTCTACACAAATAAACTAGAAAATCTAGGAGAAATGGATAAATTCCTGGACACATAAACTCTCCCAAGACTAAACCAGGAAGAAGTCAAATCCCTGAACAGACCAATAACAAGTTCTGAAATTGAGGCAGTAATTAACCTACCAACAAAGAAAAGCCCAGGACCAGGGGGATTCACAGCCTAATTCTACCAGAGGTACAAAGAGGAGCTGGTACCATTCCTTCTGAAACTATTCCAAACAATAGAAAAAGAGTGACTCCTCCCTAACTCATTTTATGAGGCCAGCATCATCCTGATACCAAAACCTAGCAGAGACACAACCAAAAAAGAAAATTTCAGGCCAATTTCCCTGACGAACATCGATGCAAAAATCCTCAATAAAATACTGGCTAACCAATTCTAGCTGCACATCAAAAAGTTTATCCACCACAACCAAGTCGGCTTCATCCCTGGGATGCAAGACTGGTTCAACATAGGCAAATCAATAAATGTAATCCATCACATAAACAGAACCAATGACAAAAACCACATGATTATCTCAATAGACGCAGAAAAGGCCTTTGATAAAATTCACCATCCATTCATGCTAAAAAAAAACTCAATAAACCAGATATTGATGGAACATATCTCAAAATAATAAGAGCTATTTATGACAAACCCACAGTCAATATAAAACTGAATGTGCAAAAGCTGGAAGCATTCCCTTTGAAAACTGGCACAAGACAAGGATGCCCTCTCTCACCACTCCTATTCAACATAGTATTGGAAGTTCTGGCCAGGGCAATCAAGCAAGAGAAAGAAATAAAGAATATTCAAATAGGAAGAGAGGAAGTCAAATTGTCTCTGTTTACAGATGACATGATTGTAAATTTAGAAAACACCACCATCTCAGACCACAATCTCCTTAAGCTGATAAGCAACTTCAGCAAAGTCTCAGGATACAAAACCAATGAGTAAAAATCACAAGCATTCCTATACACCAATAATAGACAAACAGAGAGCCAAATCATGAGTGAACTCCCATTCACAATTGCTGGGAAGAGAATAAAATTCCTAGGAGTACAATTTACAAGGGATGCAAAAGACCTCTTCAAGGAGAACTACAAACCAATGCTCAAGGAAATAAGAAAGGACACAAACAAATGAAAAAACATTCATGCTCATGGATAGGAAGAATCAGTATCAGGAAAATGGCCATATTGCTGAAAGTAATTTATAGATTCAATGCTATCCCCATCGAGCTACCACTGACTTCCTTTACAGAATTAGAAAAAAACTACTTTAAATTTCATATAAAACCAAAAAAAAAGCCCATATAGCCAAGACAATCCTAAGCAAAAAGAACAAAGCTGGAGGCATCACACTGCCTGACTTCAAACCATACTACAAGGCTGTAACCAAAACAGCATTGTGCTGGTACCAAAATAGATGTATAGGCCAATGGAAGAGAACAGAGCCCTCAGAAATAACACCACACATCTATAACCATCTGATCTTTGAAAAACCTTACAAAAGCAAACAATGGGGAATGGATTCCCTATTTAATAAATGGTGTTGGGAAAACTGGCGAGCCATATGCAGAAAACTGAAACTGGACCCCTTTCTTACATCTTGTACGAAAACTAACTCAAGATGAATTAAAGACTTAAACGTAAGGCCTAAAACCATAAAAACCCTGGAATAAAACCTAGGCAATACCATTCAGGACATAGGCATGGGCAAAGACTTCATGACTAAAACACCAAAAGCAATGGCAACAAAAGCCAAAATTGACAAATGGGATCTAATTAAATTAAAGAGCTTCTGCACAGCAAAAGAAACTATCATCAGAGTGAACAGGCAACCTACAGAATGGGAGAAAATTTTTGCAATCTATCCATCTGACAAAGAGCTAGTATCCAGAATCTACAAAGAACTTAAACAAATTTACAAGAAAAAAACACCTCCATCAAAAAGTGGGCGAAGGATATGAACAGATACTTCTCAAAAGAAGACATTTATGCGGCCAACAAACATATGAACAAAAGCTCATCATCACTGGTCATTAGATAAATGCAAATCAAAACCACAATGAGATACCATCTCACACCAGTTAGAATGGCGATCATTAAAAAGTCAGGAAATAAATGCTGGAGAGGATGTGGAGAAATAGGAACGCTTTTACACTGTTGGTGGGAGTGTAAATTAGTTCAACTATTGTGGAAGACAGTGTGGCGATTCCACAGGGGTCTAGAACCAGAAATATCATTTGACCCAGCACTCACATTACTGGGTATATACCCAAAAGAATATAAATCATTTTGTTATAAAGACACATGCATGTGTATGTTTATTGCAGCACTATTCACAATAGCAAAGACATGGAATCAACCCAAATGCCCATCAATGATAGACTGAATAAAGAAAATGTGGTATGTATACACCATAGAATACTATTCAGCCATAAAAAAGAATGAGATCTTGTCCTTTGCAGGGACGTGGATAAACCTGGAAGTCATCATCCTCAGCAAACTAACACAGGAACAGAAAACCAAACACTACATGTTCTCACTCATAAGTGGGAGTCGAACCATGAGAACACATGGACACAGGGAGGGGAACATCACACACAGGGGCCTGTCAGGGAGTGGGGGGCTAGGTGAGGGATAGCATTAGGAGAAATACATAATGTAGATGACAGGTTGATGGGTGCAGCAAACCACCATGGCACGTGTATACTTATGTAACAAACCTGCACTTTCTGCACATGTATCCCAGAACTTAAAGTATAATACAAAATAAAATAAAGTATAAAAGTTAAAACTGGAAAAAAATTGCCAATAATCCAGTAATCTTTGTTTTCTGTGTTTTATGTTAGTGTTGTCTTTCATTTTTAATCAACAAGGGCTGAAACCATCTCCTAATGGAACAAAACTAGATTCATCATACTAAAGAAAGAAGTCTTTTTCTCTGAATTCTAATCACTGGAGCTTAATGCTGCTAGCACGTTTTCCATTTGTGTCTTGACCTAGAATAACCTCTTTACCTCTGTCCTCAGTCTATTTGTTGAATTTAGATGTTATAAAAGCATACTTCAAACAAAAGATAAAATTTACTACAGGGTGAAATGTAAATACCATAGTTAGAAACGAATTATTCCATAAAGTGGAAAATACTACAGGCCTTGGAGAAATGTAATTGTATTATAGAGTTATGTATAAAATATGCTATATATTAGTACAAATCCTTGGGAAACATGCACAGTCAGTACAACAGGGGAAGGCCTGCGAGCCTGTGTTAACTTCCGCCACCTCAGAATTTGCACATTGCCTATCTCCTCTCCACTTGAAGTTCCAATTCTTGAAAAATGTTTTATTTAAACTTTTCCCCACAATATAAATTTTAAGGAAAAAGGGATCAACCAGAGAGAAGAGCCTATGTATGATAACAAAGATTGAGATCATTTCCCAAAAAAACCTTTCCATAAACAATCTGACCTAATCCCCAAACCAAATTTTCCATATACAGATGTTTGTTTTTATATGAAGTTTCAGGAAAAAAGTGTTAAGAGAGCATGTTCTGTTTCATTAATGATAATACCCAACCTGAGTCTGACGTGAAAGTTGCTAAATACTATTGAATTTTTTTTTTTTTTTTTTTTGAGATGGAGTCTCACTCTATCATTCAGGCTGAAGTGCAGTGGCCAGATCTCAGATCTCAGCTCACTGCAACCTCTGCCTCCCAGGTTCAAGCAAATTTGCCTCAGCCTCCCACGTAGCTGGGATCACAGGCGTGCATCACCACACCCAGCTAACGTTTGTATTTTTTAGTAGAGACGGGACTTCACCATGTTGGCCAGGCTGGTCTCAAATTCCTGACCTCAAGTGATCTGCCCACCCCGGCCTCCTAAAGTGCTGAGATTGCAGGCATGAGCCACCGCACCTGGCCCTGAATTTTTAAAAGGTGCTGTTGAGCCATTTAACATTGAACCAGTACCTGGTAGTAAATTATATAAGGTTGTTATATACATTATAGATTTTTTAAAATGCTATGAAGAGGCATTTTCCCCCATTTTACAGATGAGAAATCTAGGACTCACAGATGTTAAGTAACTTGCCCCAATATACAAAGCTGCTAGTGACAGGGATTCAAAGATTGCCTGATCCTGGAGTTGGTGTTCCTAACCACTCAGTTGAGTTGCCATTGCAGCAGCCCCAAACTGCATGTAACTATAGTCAGGATGCCAAAAACATTGCTTGCCCTCTTCATTTCTTGACTCCAGACCATTACTGAAAGGAAAGGAAAATAAAAAATTTTATCTTGAAAGATAATTGTTGCAAAAACGGTAAGCTTAATATTGGAGTTCTAGTAAAATAACCAGCTAACCAACCAAGCAACCTTGTGATTTTAGAAAATCATTTTGCCTCTGGGAAACTCAATGATACTTCTCATCTAGGATTGTGATGACTAAAAAAAAACCAGGCATAACAAAAGCACTCTGCAAATTGTTCTGTCCTATAAAAATATATATCATGATTATTGTTAGTAAGAGTTAGTAGTATTTCTTTAAAGGAAAGTATGCCTTTCCTCTTTTCTGGAAAAATCTATAAGTTTTTGGCTGAAGGAGGACCTGATGCTTATTAATAACTCTCCTCACCTAAAGGTAAAAGGTTTAATAAAGCTGAGTGTATTTTGGTTCCATGCTATAAAATTAATCTTTACACATCACAATAACCTGGACAAGATAACTAGTATCATATATTGGTATTACGAAGTATCAGGCCAGCTCAGCATTCAGGGACTGCAGTGTTGTGTGGATAAAAACAGGAATTTAACTTAAATCAAGCTGCTGTAAATTCAGATTTGGAAATCAAATCCATAAATCTCTTATGATTCACCATAATAAACACAAATTTCTAGTGATTATGCAAGTTCCAGGGACTAGGGCTCCATGAATCATTAAAACCTCATATTGAGATCAAGACTTCTTGAGCTTTTTTCAAAATTCTTATCTTCTTTTTTCATCGCCTCAGAATGTGTACTTTCAAAGAAAAAAAGAGCATTGTACTCACTTTATAAATCTTTGCTGATATTACACTTTTGGCTGAGAAACTTTACTTTGGTTTTCTTTTTCCAAGGAAAAGAAGAGTATTCATGGTTTGTCCTACCTAAATCTCAGCTTGTCCTTCCACTCATTCATAATCTATTAGTTTACTAGGGCTGCCATACAAAGTACCACAGGCTGGGTGGCTTAAACAACAGAAATTTATTTTCTCAGTATTCTAGAGGCTAGAAATCTAAGATTAAATTGTTGGCAGGGTTAGTTTCCTCTGAGGCCTCTCTCTTTGGCTTGTAAATGGCTGTCTTGTCCCTGTGCCTTCAACACTGTCTTCCCTCTGTGTGTGTCTGCGTTCTAACCTCCTTTCCTCATAAAGATCCAGTTAAATTGGATTAGGGCCCATCTGATGACGTCATTTTTATTTAATTGCTACTTTAAAGCCTTATCTCTAAATATAGTCACATTCTGAGGTATTGGAAATTAGGACTTTAACTTTATTAATTTGCAGGGGACACTATTCAGCCCATAACAAAGAAGAATAGAAACTACCTTTACTTACATTCAGTAACCTGCTTTTTAAAAATTGTGCTTGAAAATTTCTACCTGGTGTACTCATTGGAAAGCTCAAGGCTTTGGAGGAAAAGAGCAAAGACAGTGCAACTCAGAGAAGTCATATAGTAACATTTGAATGAGGAGGGGCTAGGGAGCAAAATGTCATCTAAATTTTTTTATTTCAATAGCTTTTAGAGTACAAGTAATTTTTGTTACATGGATAAATTCTATAGCGGTGAATTCTGAGATTTTAGTGCACCCGCCACCTGAGGAGTATACCTTGCACCTAACATGTAGTTTTTTTAATCCCTATCCCCACCTCTCACCCTCCCTCTTCCAAGTTTCTGAAGTCCATTATATCACTCTGTATGCCTTTGCATACCACAGCTAATCTCCTACTTATAAGTGAGAACATACAGTTTTTGGTTTTCTATTCCTGTGTTCCTTCACTTAAAATAATGGCCGCTAGCTCCATCTAAAGTTGCTGCCAAAGACACTATTTCATTCCTTTTAATGGCTGAGTAGTACTCCATGGTGCATATATACCACATTTTCTTTATCCACTCATTAGTTGATGGGTACTTACGTTGGTTCCACATCTTTGCAAATATGAATTGTGCTGCTATAAACATATGTGTGCAAGTGTCTTTTTCATATAATGACTTATTTTCCTTTGGATAGATACCCAGTAGTGGGATTGCTGTATCAAATGGTAGATCTACTTTTAGTTCTTTAAGCGATCTTCCATGGAGGTTGTACTAATTTACATTTCTACCAGCAGTGTGCAAGTGTTCCCTTTTCCCCACATCCACACCAATATCTGTTGTTTTTTTACTTTAATAATGGCCATTCTTGCAGGAATAAGATGGTATCTCATTGTAATTTTAATTTGCATTTCCCTGATGATTAGTGATACTGAGCATTTTTTCATGTTTGTTGACCATTTGTACATTTTCTTTAGGAAACGTCTATTCATATCCTTTGCCCACTTTTTGATGGTGTTAGCAAATGTCATTTTGAGGCAAAACATTTAGGATAAAGGTATTCTTAAATTCTGAGCAATTACATGGCACTCTAAGAAATGAAGAAAGTTTCAAAAACTTCGATACAAAAAGAACAAACTCTTGCTAGAGTTTGTACTAACCTAATATATTAATAATGCTATTTATCAAGTTGTGGCTCTCCCTTAAACATAATGTGAAATTAATTATTTAAAGTAACCCAGTTTACAAAAGAAGTACAATACTTTTTAATGCTAAAGAAGAGGAACATAGATGTTGAAACATGCAAGATTTTAAGAGATCCAGAAAATGCGAAATAGCCAGATCAGAAAAAAAATCATGTATTCAATATCAGCAGAACATTTTAAAGAGAATGAAAGAAATTTAACTCAGAAATTATGAAAAATTATCAAACTATGGTATCTTTTGATTAGTGATTGTATTTCACATCCATAAAAATTGTCAAATATTTGATGAGAAAAAAATTATTATAGACTAAAAGTAGTATTTATCACCTACTAAATTAAGATTATCTAAATTCTATTACCTTATGCTGGTAATAGTGCAATGAGATGGGCCCTTTCCTTCACTTCTACCAGTTCACATCAATGGGAATTTAAATTGGTTCTACCTTCTCAAACATATGAGAGGTTTAAAATATTCACACACTTTGAGAGAAAACACACAAATAAGGAAGACAAAGGACTCAAATGTTGCCACTACATAAAACCATTAAACCATAATGATAAACAATAAAAAAGAAAGAAAGAAAGGCTATACAAAAGAACCAAAAATAAAATAATCAAATGATAGGACAAGCCTTCATATATTAATAATAGTCTTTAATGTAAATGGATTAAACTATTCACTTAAAATATATAGACTTGCTCAATAGATTTTTTTAAAGTGACCCAACTATATGCTGCCTACAAGAAATTCACCTGTAAATACACACATGAACTGAAAAATAAAGAGTTGGAAAAAATATTCCGTGCAAACAGAAACCAAAAATGAACAGGAGTAGCTATACTTACATCAGACAAAACAGACTTTAAATCAAAAACAGTAAAAAGAGACAAAGAAGCTCATTATAGAATGACAAAGGGATCAATTCAGCAAGAAGACATCATAATTCTAAGCATATATTAACCCAACACCAGAGCACCCAGATATACAAAGTAAATATTATTAGATCAAAAGGGAAAGATAGATTCCAATATGACCATAGTTGGGGTCTTCAACACCCCACTCTCACCATTAGACGGATTGTCCAGACAGAAAATTATCAAGGAAATGTTGGATTTAAACTGCAATTAATAGCAAACGGACCTAAGAGACAATTACAGAACATTTCATCCAACAGCTACAGAATACACACTCTTTTTATCACCACATGAAACATTCTTCAGGATAGACCATATGTTAGGACACAAAACCAGTCTCAACAAATTTTTTAATTGAAATTATATCAAGTGTTTCCTCAAACCACAATGGAATGAATCTAGAAATCAATAACAAGAAAAACTTTAGAAACTGTAAAAATACATGGAAATTAAATAAGACATTCCTCAATGACCATTGGGTCAAGGAAGAAATTAAGGAGAAAATGTTAAAAAAATGTCTTGGAGCAAATAAAGAGCAAAATGCAACACATTAAAACCTATCGGACATAGCAAATGCAGAGCTAAGAGAGAAGTATATAGCAATAAACACCTTCATCAAAAAAGTTGAAAGATTTCAAATAATCTAATGATGCACCTTAAAAAAACTAGAAAAGCAAAAACAAGCTAAATCTGAAATTAGTGGAAGGAAAGAAATAATAAAGATCAGAACAGAGCTAAACCAAATATAAACTAAGAAGAATACAAGAGATCAACAAAATAAGTTGGTTTTTTAAAAGGTAAACAAAATTGGTAAACCACTAGATAGACTAGCCAAGAAAAAGAGAAGATGCAAATAAACAAAACCAGAAATGAAAAAAGAATATATTACAACTGATACCACAGAAATGCAAAAGATCATCAGAGACTATTATGAGCAACTATACACTAACAAACTGGAAAATCAAGAGGAATTGGATAAATTCCTGGACACATACAACCTACCAAGATTGAAACAAGAAGAAATAGAAAAACTGAAAAGACCAATAACAAGGAATAAGATTGAATCAGTAATTAAATGTCTCCCAATAAGAAAAGCCTAGAACCAGATGGCTTTACTACAGAATTCTACCAAACTTACGAAGAAGAACTAACACCACTTCTTCTCAAAATATTTTTTTAAATTGGGGAGAAAATAATTCTCCCTAACTCATTATAAGAGGCTAGCATCATCCTGAACCCAAAACTAAATAAGGACACACACACAAAAAAGAAAATTACACATCAATATGCCCAATGAACATAGATGCAGGCCGGGCGCGGTGGCTCACGCTTGTAATCCCAGCACTTTGGGAGGCCGAGGCAGGCGGATCACAAGGTCAGGAGATTGAGATCACGGTTAAACCCCGTCTCTACTAAAAAAAATACAAACAATTAGCCGGGCGTGGTGGCGGGCGCCTGTAGTACCAGCTACTCAGAGAGGCTGAGGCAGGAGAATGGCGTGAACCCGGGAGGCAGAGCTTACAGTGAGCCGAGATTGCGCCACTGCACTCCAGTCTGGGCGACAGAGCGAGACTCCGTCTCAAAAAAAAAAAAAAAAATAGATGCAAAAGTTCTTACCAAAATACTAGCAAACTGAATTCAACAGCACATTAAAAAAAAACCATGATTAAGTAGGATTTATTCTAGGGATAGAAAAATGGTTCAACAGAGGCAAATCAATAAATGTGACACATTGCATCAACAGAATGAAGGACAAAAAGCCATATGATCATCTCAACAGATGCAGAAAAAGCATTTGATAAAATTCAATATCTCCTCGTGATAAAAACTCTCAATAAACTAGGCATGGAAGAAACACAACTCCACATATAAAGACCATATAAAACAAACCCAAAGCTAACATACTAAATGGGGAAAAGCCAAAACCCTTTCCTCTAAGAGCTAGAACAAGATAAGGATGCCCAGTTTCAGCATTTCTATTCAACATAGTACTGGAAGTTTTAGCTAGAGCAATCAGGCAAGAAAAAGAACGGCATTCAAATTGGAAAAGAGAAAGTCAGATTGTCCCTCTTTGAAGCTGACATGACCTTATACATATGAAAACCTAAATACTTCTTTAAAAAACTCTTAGATCTCATAAATAAATTAATAAAAATTTGCAGAATACAAAATCAACACGCAAAACTCAGTAGAGTTTTTGTACACCAGTAATGAACTAGTTGAGAAAGAAATCAAGAAGGCAACCCCATTTACAATAGCTACAGAAAAATAAAATAAAATACCTAGGAATAAATTTAGCCAAGGAGGTGAAAGACCTCTACAAGCAAAACCAAACAACACTGATGAAAGAAATTAAAGAGGACACAAACAAATGGAAAGACATTCCCTACTAATGGATTGGAAGAATTAATATTGTCAAAATGACTATTCTATCCAAAGCAATCTACAGATTCAACACAATCCCTATCAAAATACCAGTGTAATTTTTCACAGAAATTTTAAAAATCCTAAAATTTGTATGGAGCCATAAAAGAGCCTGAATAGCCAAAGCAATCCTAAGCAAAAAGAATAAAGCTGGAAGCAACACACTACCTGACTTCACAATATATTACAAGGCTATAGTAACCAAAGAGCATGGTATCTGTATAAAAAAAGACACATAGAAGAATGAAACAGAATAAAAATCCCAGAAGGAAACCCATATCCATGTATCTACAGCTAACTGATTTTTGACAAAGGCATCAAGAACATACATCAAGGAAAAGACACTCTCTTAATAAATGATGCTAGGAAAATTATCTATATACAGAAAAATGAAATTGGACCCCTATCTCAGCCTATACAAAAATTAATTCATGATGGATTAAAGACTTAAATGTTAGACCCAAAACTATAAAACTACTAGAAGAAAACATAGCAGAAACACTTCACGACATTGGTCTAGTCAAAGACATTGTGACTAAAACCTCAAAAGCATAGGCATTAAAAACAAAAATAGACAAATGGAACTGTATTAAATTAAAAAGCTTACACACAGCAAAGGAAACAACCAATAGGGTGAAGGACATTTTCAATGGAAGAAAATATTTGCAAACTATTCATACAAGAAGAGATGAATATCCAAAATATACAAAGAACTCAAACAACAGCAAAATAAAATAAATAATTGCATTAAAAAGTGGTCAAAGGACATGAACATATCTCAAGGGAATACATACAAATGTTAAATAGATATATGAAAAATGCTCAACATCCCAAAGCATCAGGAAAATGCAAAGCAAAACAATAATGAAATATTACTCCAGTGAGAATGCATATCATTAAAAAAACAAAAAGTAATAAATGCTGGTAAAGATGGAATGAAAAGGGAAATCTTACACAATGTTGATGGGAATGTAAATTAGCACAGCCACTATGGAACACAGCATGGAAATTTCTCAGAAAAAAACTAAACTAGAACTACCATATGATCTAGCAATAACATTACTGGGTATTTATCCAAAGGAAAGGAAATCAGTACATCAAAGTAATACTTGCATCCTTGTGTTTATTGCAGCACTATTCACAATAGCAAAGATATGAAATAAACCTGTATCCATTAATGAATACACGAATGAAATGAAGTATATATATACAATAAAAGAATACTATTTGGCCATAAAAATGAATGAAATCATGTCATTTGCAGCAACATTGATGGAACTGAAAGTCATTATATTAAATAAAATAAGCCAGACACAGAAAGACAAATATCACACGTTCTCACTCATATGTGGGAGCTAAGAAAGTGAATCTCATGAAAGTAGAGAATAGAATTACAGATAACAGAAGCTGGGAATGGCATGTATGTTGGAAAGCCGGGGGGATGAAGCGAGGTGGATTAATAGGTACAAACATACAGTTAGACAGAGTAAGCTCTAATGTTCAGCAGCAGAGTAGGGTGACTATATTTAGCAAAGATGTATTGCATATTTCAAAATAACTAGAAGAAAGGAACTGAAATGTTCTCAATACATAGAAATGATAGATACTCGAGGTTATGGATACCCTAAAAATCCTGACTTGATCATTACACATTCTATCATGTAACAAAGTATTGCATGTATCTCATAATAAATACATACAAATATCAATAGAAATAAATAAAATGTTCACATAGTTTGATCTAGTAATTCAATTTCTATAAATACATCCTAAAGAACTAATCACAAATCCTATCAAATATTTGAATAGGAAAATATTTCATTGTGAAAATGCGTGTAAGATTAAACAAAAAAATAGTAATTGTGAATTTTATAGGCTGTTAATTATATCTCAGTAAACCTGTTAATTAAAAAGTAGGAATCAAAATTGTCTATTCAGTAGGATAGCAACTATGTAAAATTGCCATGAAAGGGGTCAAAGTAACTGCTAAGAATGTGGATAGTGGTTATCTCTGAGCTATTGGCTTACAATTGACTGTTGAATTCTTACTATCAGCTGCCTAGATGTAAATTTCTTTTTACTTATCTTGCTTGGACTTTGCTGGGCCACTTTAATTTATGGACAAACAACCAGCATAATTTTTGAAAAGTTACTAGACATTTTGGTCCATATAGTAGTGCTTTGATACCACACTATCTTCCTTCTGGAATGCCAATGAAATATTAGAGTTTCTCGTGGTATCCTCTACGACGTTTACTTTTTCTTCTGTTTATCTACCCTCTTGCCTTTCCATGCTTCATTGTGTATATTTTCTTCCAGTTACACTAATTCATTCTTTGGAATTGATTAATCTGCTATTAACCCAATCCACTGAGATCATAATTTAGGTTATTTGTCAATTTTAGAATTTCTACTTGGTTCTTTTTCTAAACTGCTATAAGTTTGTTTTTGTTGTTTATAGTTCACTGCGAAATTTTCAGTTATATCATTTTTCTATTTTAGCTTAGTAAGCACAAGTTATTTTAAAGTCACTGATAATTCCAATATCTGAACTATCTCTGTGTCTGATTGCCTTTTTTGTAAGGATTCTTGCTTGTATTTACTTATCTCCTTTTTTATCTGATTATCCTTGATTGTGAGCTGGTCATTGCATTTTTAAAATTGCTTATACAAATACGCTGAGGTTTAGGATAATGCTAACTTTTTTCAGAGAGGATTGTCATTTGTTCCTGTAATGTATATGCGGGCATTAGCAATCTCAGTTCATATAAATCCAATTTCAGGCACAGATATTTTTCTAAGCCAATAGGATAATTTGATCTGAGTCAACATCCATGTGAATGTTGATTTCCTTCCAGTTCACCCTTACTATTAGTATACAGCCCTTTGGGTTCTAACCCAAGGATAGAGTTTACCTAGACCCATCCTTCTTAGCCATGCATTCCATTTTATGTGGTCTTAATCTCACAAGGCTGTCAAAAACAATTCAGTCTCTTAGCCACTTTTATTAGATTGACAGTCACACTTAGGGGAAAGCTACCCGAAAGCTGAGCTCACTGTTTTAGATATTGGTCTCCTCCTAGATATGAGATCTATAATCCTTCACTGCTATGTCAGCTCTGCAATGCCTTTCAGTAAGATTTTTATTAACTTGTCTATATATCCCCATTGGAGAAGTTTGTGCATCTGACCTGGGTCACCATTACAGTTACAATTTAAAATATTTTCTTATTTCTAAATTTCCAACTATGAACATGAATTACTTGTATCATCAGGCCATGAAAAGTTTGTTCATTCATTTGTTGTTTTTAAGTAGAATGTGAGCCTTTATATGATAGTAAATTAAAAATGTTTTCTGTGCAGTTATAGGTGACAGACTGTTTTTATACTGAGTAACACTTAGTTGAGAAAAAAGTATGCAGTGAGCTCTTGTTGCAAGAAAAATGTAATCTGTGACTCGTCTCTATATTCACTCCTCATAGAGTAGTTCAGCTGTATGAAATGCTGAGTTATTGATCATTAAAGAACTATTCACTGTCTACTCTATTTTATTCTCTATTCTTCAGCCAGAGTAAATATTCTAAAGTTAAAATCTAGGCCAGGCACAGTGGCTCACACCTGTAATCCCAACACTTTAGGAGGCTGAGGTGGGCAGATCACGAGGTCAGGATTTTGAGACCAGCCTGGCCAACATGGTAAAACACTGTCTCTACTAAAAATACAAAAATTAGCCTGGTGTGGTGGCTCACACCTGTAGTCCCAGCTACTCGGAAGACTGAGGCAGGAGAATTTCTTGTACCCGGGAGGTGGAAATTACAGTGTGCCAAGATTGCACCACTGCACTCCAGCCTGGGCAACAGAATGAGGCTCCATCTTATATATTATATATATATATATAATTTTATGTGTGTGTATATACCACAACAACCTAAATTAGTGGGGTGATGGGACAGGAGGCTGAAGCACAAGAATTGCTTGAGCCTGGGGGCACAGAGGTTGCAGTGAGCCAAGATCATGCCACTGCACTCCAGCTTGGGTGACAGGGTGAGACTCCGTCTCAAAAAAATAAAAAATAAGTAAAAATAAAGTTAAAATTAAAATCTAACTGGGTTGTTGTCCTGCCTGAAACCCTACAAAGTTTTCCTGTCACTCTCAGTGAAAAAATCCAAATTTCTGAGTGCAGCATATCTGGCCACTCTGCTCTTGCTCTCTTCTCACTCTGTGTCAGTTCTCTTTGCTGAGGAACTATAAGTCTACCCAACTTGTTACTCTCTCTTGTCTCTAGTCCTTTCCCCACTCCTGCTAGCAGGAAGGTGGCTGCAATAGAGGCAGCCCTCTTGGACCTAGAGGTGAAAGGCACTTAATGAGAAAGCTGCATCATGCTACGCCTCTTACCTTAAGATTTTCAAGGTGGTAAATCCACTTCTAGCTAGTTTAAGCCACTGTATTTGTAGTCTCTTTGTTACAAATCTAAACCTAAATCCTAATGCCAATTTTTTCCATACCTTCTTCTTCCTCAAGTCCCCAGTGAAATGGTCTTTTTCTCACAAGTCTGTCTCTATCTCTTCATAACAGGCTTAGGTGCCCCTCCTCAGTAACTTCATCCCAAGCCATAGCACTGTATTGATATTACCTGCTTCCTTGTCCATGTCCAACACTAACCTGAAATCTCTGAGGTCAGAGATTGTGCCTTATTCATCTTTGCATCCCAGCGCCAATCACTGTGTCTGGCACATAGTTGACATTCAATAAATGTTTTGAATTAATGTAAGAACAAGAAAGGATTGCAATGCCTAACTCCACGTTATAAGGAGCCTATGAAAAGTGATTGTAGGATAAGCACTTTTCATAATAGGAAAATTCCTATTTTTATTTGTAAACCAATGTAAATGGAGCTTTGGGGTGAATTACACTTCCTTGATCACAGTTTAAAACTAGGTAACATGTATCATAAATGACACAGTTTCACATACAATATGACAGTTTCTCCATTCTTCCTTCCTCACACATCCAAATATCTCAGCCCCTGGAACAAACTGAGATTTACTACCATTAGATTCATTTCTTTGAGCTAAGTAAGACAGGTTTCTCTGAAAAGATTACCAAAACGCAAGTATTTGAAAAGGCAGCAAACTTCTGGCACACCTATGCACTTCCATAGGGATTAAATTATTAGAATGAATAGAAGATACATGGAACATAAGGAGACCAAGAACTGAGCAAAGTTCATAGGAAGAGATTAAGAAAAGGGACATTGAAGTGGGAAGGTCTGCACCATATCTGCACTAAGGTCTGCACTAAAAGTTTGAAGAGGGCACAGAGCATCAGGTAACACCACCATCTAAAACGAACAATAAAGTACCTAGAAGAGAGGCTGGGAGCTAATAAACCAATTTGGTATGTTGTATTATTTGCTCTGATAGAGAATATAATGCATGTAGGTTTCTGCTGTTGCTTTCCTTGGGTGGAGTTACCCAAGAGGCAGTAGTTGGTTTATATTCACACAGCCAGCATTCCATGTTTCTTTGGAAAAGTAGTTTGTCTTGAAAGAGAATCTTTATTTTCATGTCCAAGTATATTCTAATGGCTTTTTGGGATCAAAGGGAGAAATCATTCAAGTCCTTAGTTAAGGAGAGAAAACCAGGTGCATGTTATGGTATATTCTAAGGAATCCTCTGGGGACATCTTCTGATTCTGCTTTCCTATGAATGCGCTTTCCACAAGACCAGAAACTCATGCCAAACTTAATGCATTTTTATGATCAGAATTGAAAGAAGAGTGCCAAATGTCCCTCATTCTTTTATACTGGGTCATGACTGTAATCTCATGGCCCTGCTCCGATGTCAACCTATTGACTGGAGGGACAGGTAGATGATACAAGAGTTCGTTCTTATTCCATCTCCAATTTTTTCACCACAAAGTGAAGAGGGGTGTCTCCATCATAAAACAAGGCATGCACCTTTCATTTTGCATTTGACTGGTAGTGTGTGCAGTCAGATGGACAAGGTCAACCTCCCCACACTTTAATCTCTTTGTCAAGTTATTTCCAGAGCTTTGGATTCTGTGGTGTGGATGCATACAGGCAAACACACACACACGCGTGTGCACGAGCATGCACACACACACACCAACAATCACAAGCATATTCAGACACTAGGTATGCTGTTTGTCAGATGCAAGTCTCCAGAGACTTAAAGCAAATAGCATCTCCAAAGCCTCGCTTATTCTGAACAGTTCACTAAGAAGAAATTTACCTAAATAAATTTGTTATTGATGCCAGACATTACACATCAGATTTTACTTTTCTGAGAACAAGAGATTATGTAAGTCTACAAAATTGACTAATATTTTCTTATTTCATGTACACTGACACAGATGTATTGTATTTCTTTGGTATAAATTGCTACAGCACCAGTGTTCTTAACTTTTCACTGTCTCAAAACCACTTTAGATCCATGGATACCTTTTCTGAAAAATATACACATACCCAAACAATGTTTTATATTATATCAGGGACTTTATTGACTCCAATAATCTCTATTCTACTAGTAATCATGTATTTTCCAAAGACTGTAATATCACTCTAGCTCAAATTCTGTTAATAATGACTTTACAGTTCAGTTTGAGTTACTTCTTTTATCTGAGATTTTACTATTCTGGATATGGTTTGAAATAATTCAGAAATGACCATTTTCTTGATACAAAAATGCTTAGCATGTAATTGTGAACAGATGAATAGAACAATGAATGAAAGAATAAATAACAGATGTTAATCTGTTTTATCATTTGTTACTAGATCACTGTCTGAATACAAATTTAACTATGAGGAAAATAACCACTTTTTCCAAGTGTGTTTTTGTGTTCTGAGTCAATGAGTTTCTTAGAGTGCTCAGGAAACTGCTAGAATCTTTTCCTGAAAGGTTCTGATCCATTTCATTGGAAACATTTCAGATGCCTGGGCTATAGTCCAAGGACCTTCTATAACATGACTCATGTCCTTTTTCAGGAACACAGCATGAAGAGAGACTACCACATTGCTAAACCCAGGGTCCCGAGCTTTCCATTGCTCAGACGTGCAAGTCTCACCTCATATTAAGAAACAGAAGACAAAAATACATGATGTCACATCATGAGCAAAATGTCATTATGCCCTCAAGATTGTTGAAAACAAAAAGGTTACCTAACCAAGATGTCTGGGTCTTCTTCCCTATTAACTGGACCAAGATTTACAGAGCACCTCTTCAGCTTTAGGTCCTAAACTAGAGTCTCTATGGCACATGCACTTCTCAGATCCAAGCAGAATTCCCTGGTGAGCTCAATCTGGTTGACATTAGATGGAAATTACAGCCAAGTAAATTCTCCATATTGTAACCCTATTATCTCTCTCTCCCTTCATCTATCTCTCCTGTGCTGTGCATGGTTGGGCCTTATGGATAGTTATCATTTGGATGCAAAACAATTATCCTAAAACAGTTAGCCAGAGTGGTCTGGACACACAGATTTATCTTCCCTCTTCTTCAGTGAAGAACATCTATCTTCCATGACCTCTTGATTACTGAAGCCTTCAGAATATATTCTTTGGTCTGTGACACTGTGCACAGTGCCGGGCTAAGCATTAAATATCACCCTCTATGATTAATTGGAAGTTAATTAAATCTATCACTGAAACAATGGGAAGGCAATGAGCTATGTAATCATTGCAGTGGTAAATGAAATGATGTACAGGTCTCTCCATCTAGCTTATTGACAATGATGGAGGGGTGGCCAGCCTCGGATGCCTGGTGAGGCTTGCTGCCTGACCTCACAGGCCAGCTCTAACTTTTCACAGAGCCCAGGGACAAGGCAACTAGAAGTGTATTCTGACCATTTCTGTTGACTGAGGGAGCCTCTCTTCCGGAGGCCTCTGAAGTGTGCTTTTCAAGGTTTTTCTGTCTTGAATAATCAGTAGGTTAAGGTATGGGAATGGCTGAATGAACCATGAAAATGCTGGTTGTTACCATTTCTAAGCAGCTCCAGTGAAGGCCTAGCTTCGAATGTCAGGAGCCCTCTAAACTCAATGAATAGAATGCATGTCTATTGAATACTTAATATTTTTGCCTTTATTTAAAACTTCAATATTTTCGAAGTTTTTACTTAGACCTAATGACATTTGGCCCTCATAAACCCTCATTCAATGGGAGAACTGAGAGAGGGGCTAAGTAGCCTACCTGAATTTACATAGATTATTAGTGACAGAGGTAAGTAAAGCTAATTAGAAACTAAAATGGCTAAGCAGACATAGCTAAATCCTTGGTTCCTGTTTCCAAACGTTATTTAATTTGGAGATATGAGGACATAGCAACCCATGAGGTTTGGAATGGTAATCCTAAATTGCCAGATTGCCAAGAATCGCCAGGATCCAGATTGGTGTACCCCAACATTAGGTGTAAATATTAATTTGGATCACAGGGTAGCTATTTAGATATTAATTCGTTTTAGTCTTCTAGGGCTACAGCAACAATATTTCACAGATTGGCTGGCTTAAACAACAGAAATTTATTTTCTCACAGTTCTGGAGGCTGAAAGTCCAAGATCAGGGTGCCAGCATGGTTGGGTTTTGGTGAGGGCCCTCTTCCTGGCTTGCAGACAGCCACCTTCTCACTGTGTCCTCACATGGTTCAGCGTTCTCTTTTCATAAATCCACAGTCTATCAGTCTAGGGTCCCATCCTTATGACCTCATTTAAACTTAGTTACTTCCTAAAGACTCTTATCTCCAGATATAGTCATATTGCAGGTCAGGGCTTCAACATATGAATTTGGTGGAAGTGGGGGATATAATTCAGTGCACAGAATAATTCAAAAGCAGATCTTTAGAAATTGTCACTCCATAAGAGTTAGAAATTAGGGTAAAATTTTTATTTATATATATATATTTTATTATACTTTAAGTTCTAGGGTACATGTGCACACCATGCAGGTTTGTTACATGTGTATACATGTGCCATGTTTGTGTGCTGCGCCCAGTAACTCATCATTTACATTAGGTATGTCTCCTAATGCTATCCCTCCCCCCTTCCCCCACCCCACAACAGGCCCCAGTGTGTGATGTTCGCTTTCCTGTGTCCAAGTGTTCTCATTGTTCAATTCCCACCTATGAGTGAGAACATGCGGTGTTTGGTTTTTTGTCCTTGTGATAGTTTGCTGAGAATGATGGTTCCAGCTTCATCCCTGTCCCTACAAACGACATGAACTCATCATTTTTTATGGCTGCATAGTATTCCATGGTGTATATGTGCCACATTTTCTTAATCCAGTCTATCATTGTTGGACATTTGGGTTGGTTCCAAGTCTCTGCTATTGTGAGTAGTGCCACAATAAATATACATGTGCATGTGTCTTTATAACAGCATGATTTATAATCCTTTAGGTATATACCCAGTAATGGGATGGCTGGGTCAAATGATATTTCTAGTTCTAGATCCCTGAAGAATCGCCACACTGTCTTCCACAATGGTTGAACTAGTTTACAGTCCCATCAACAGTGTACAAGTGTTCCTATTTCTCCACATCCTCTCCAGAACCTGTTGTTTCCTGACAAACGTGACAAAAACAAGAAATCAGAAAGGATTTCCTATTTAACAAACGGTGCTGGGAAAACTCGCCAGACACATGTAGAAAGCTGAAACTGGATCCCTTCCTTAGACCTTATACAAAAATTAATTCAAGATGGTTTAAAGACTTAAATGTTATACCTAAAACCATAAAAACCCTAGAAGAAAACCTAGGCAATACCATTCAGGACATAGGCATAGGCAAGGACTTCATGTCTAAAACACCAAAAGCAATGGCAACAAAAGCCAAAATTGACAAATGGGATCTAATTAAATTAAAGAGCTTCTGCACAGCAAAAGAAACTACCATCAGAGTGAACAGGCAACCTACAGAATGGGAGAAAAATTTTGCTGTCTAATCATCTGACAAAGGGCTAATATCTAGAATCTACAATGAACTCAAACAAATTTACAAGAAAAAACAAAAAAACCCATCAAAAAGTGGGCAAAGCATATGAACAGACATTTCTCAAAAGAAGACATTTATGCAGCCAACAGACACACGAAAAAGTGCTCATCATCACTGGCCATCAGAGAAATGCAAATCAAAACCACAATGAGATACCATCTCACACCAGTTAGAATGGTCATCATTAAGAAATTAGGGTAAAATTTTTAAACTCTAGTCATCCAGTATTTTTAGTTTTCTTTTTTTCTAGATGTCATCAGAAGAAGAGCATTTTCAGATCTAAGAATTAAGATCCATCTTCCCCCCATTTATCTTCTATCTCCTCCCCTTTCTGAGGGGATAAGCCCCAAGTTCTGATGGTATGTCTCCTCTGTTTGAAGATGCTTGGCCCTGATGAGAAGCCTTTTCTTACCTTCTCAGATATTCACTGGACAAATGCGTGTACTGAGTGTTGGGGAGAGAAGGTAGCTATCAATGTGTCATGGCTGCTCATGGTCCCAAGGGACCTTTAAAAAGTCTAATGCACTCTTTGGGGATCAGTTGTAAACAAATTAATTAAATAAACATTCCTTGTCACAATCTTGAAGTTTAATACTGTTTAGAGACAAGATATTCAGGTGAACTTCTTATCTCTGGTGACCAGAGGAGATATTCATTCCTCAAAGGCATTTTTCTTTCTCTTCCTCTCCCTCCTGCTGACACACGATCAGGCCCACCCGCCCAACATCATGAACTAAATATCAAGGGCTTCAGGAAATATCACAGTGGATCTGACTTCAAAATTTGGTCCTGCTCCAGTTCCTCTCGGGAGACTTCTGGCTCATATATAGTGCAGTGACTATGAAGTATACGAACACCCAACTCAGAGGCTGTTCAAAAAGCAATTCAGGAGAAGCAATGGATGAACACACTCTGCCTCAGGGCCTTTGCACTTGTTCGCTGTGCACAGAGCACTCTTCCCTTAAATACCTGTATATCTGGTGTTCCTACCTCCTCAGGTCTTCGAGTTAGGTTTTCTCTGATGTAGAGAAAGCCTTCTATCAGCCTGTCACTTTCTAACATCTTTCTCTATTTTTTCTTCAGAATACTTAATAGTCAGTACTTAACACACTCATTTATTTTTCATTCTCCTTGTCTAGAATGTCAATTCCATGAAGTCAGGGGTGTTGTCTGTTCTCATCTGTATTCCTAAACTTTTCACACTACATAGCACATAATAGGTGCTTTGATGAATGAATGAATGAATGAATGAATGAGCAGATTTAATGGAGCAGCACCAAGGCTAAGCCAGCCATGGAAGCAAAGAACATGACAGAAGTATCTGAGTTTGTCTAGCAAGGTGTATACTTCAGAATACTAAACCTCCCTGGACCACAGTTTATTTATCTATAGAAGATGCAGTTTGAAATACCTGTTTGCTTCCAGCTTTAACATTGTATGAGATATGCTTTGAATACTTCAAATTTAAAGATGATTATACAACATGCTGCCAATTTCAGGAGTCCTGATCCTGAGTCAGCCAGAAGGGGCAAAGAAGGGATAGATGGAAAACTATATTATGACTTTATTTTGAGTTCCAGAGTTCTTAAATTTGAAGGACTAACTTCAAGCTACCCCAATTCCCTCAATACAATGGTAACTAAAATTTGATGTTGCTATGTTTCTTCTGAGCCTAATCCTGGGTTTTCCCCCATCCACTGTCTTAGTCTTTTATAAAAACAACAACAACAAAAATTATTACATCATAAATTAAGCAAATAAGTTCAATCTAAAATTCTATTTGCAAAAAATGAACAGGACCAAGAGAGAAAATAAATCTGAATAAAGAACTTCCCTGCAAATACTTTACATGGTAAAAAGGGCATTAAAGAGATAAATATGGGTGGCAGATTTTTAGCTCAAAGAATACCTGGGGCTAATATAAAAGCATAATTATGCTGCTGATGTCACTTCTGGTCATAATGACTTGAAGTATAGCCAAGAGAATGTTATTAAAATGATTGGAAAAGTTTTTATTTACTTATTTAAGCTTATTGACTTAAAGATCCTGGGCAAATGTACAAAATACTCATTTGAATTGCAAATTGAATCCATCAGCTAAAGTTACATATTTTTTAAGTCAAATTTGAACTCCCAAGCCATTAATTCATAGTCTTCTGTAGAGTATATGAATTAGCCTATCACAAAGATAATAATATAACATTATTGAACAACATAAAATAACTTCCTTTTATTTTCCCATAATGTCTGAGTTCCAGGTTTCCTGGCTCTCTCGTAATGCCTGATGGTGCCAGAGGGCAAATACGTGTGAATTGCAGTTGCAATATGAAAAGTGACTCTGGAAAAGGCGTGTTGGGACTTTCAAGCTGATTCCTGTCAATAGCCTCTATATCAAACTGCCTCAGAGTTTAGATCAAGCAATGCTTTTCGTAGATGCCGGCATTCTCAGGTCAACACAAGATCTAAACACTGAGATGCATGTACTCTGTCTCTTAAATCAGCCCCAATAACAATAATCTTCCAAGGCAGGGTGGTGGTGAGGGGGGAACTGATCTGATTTTGCTTCGTCATAAGTGTGTAGGATCCTGACTGCCTTTTACAGAAGAGAAGTGAAATACATGAGGATTGATTCTATGACCATCCTAGCTATATAGAAAGTTACCACTTCCAGTCTTTCCAACCTTTTGGTTCTATGATGAAAGTCAAATGGGTTTGAGCTGACAAACACTGGTGGAGAAGTTATGTAAGAAAGCATGACTACTTCAAAGATAACTAGAAGGAAAATAAAGATGTTTGCCTATTTCCAAGAGAAATCTTGCAGCCCTGAAGGGGTGAAGCTGACTTTGGTAGTCTCTATACTCAGTTCAGTTGAAACAAAATTGTCAAGCTATTTGACATTGTGCAGCCTCTGAATTAAATAAAGGGGGGAGGATTATGGTTCTCATGTTCAGTAGCATAAGTAAGCATGGTATATTCAGAGGAGAAATCCCAAACAGTTTGAATTGTCAGTTTTACAATGTATTTGTTTTGTGATCTCTATCCTTTGTCTAGGATTGAGTCCTTTACGCCAGAATAACCAATTGAGAAGCAGAAATTTGAGTTAATCAACATTTTTTTCTGTTTGATGCCAAACAATTAATATGACTGGATATTTGACTGAATTGACAGAGGCATTTAATGTCATATTGACATAGTCATTATCCCCTATTCTGATTTATCTATTAGGAAAATAAAGATAACAAATGATGCCCAAGCTTTTGCTCGGCTACATAACATCTATGAGCTCTACAATCACTTTTAACATTCATCCTTTTCACAGGCATTAATTTTCTCAGAGACTGAAAGGCAACAGAAAGTGGTTAAGAGAAAGGGCCGTGAAGTCAGCCAGACCTGAATTCAGACACTGGCTCTGCCACTAATTAGATATAGTGAGCAAGCTACTTACCCTATTGGAGCCTCAGTTTTCTCATTTCTAATATGGAATGATAATATAGCTGCATCATAGGATTGTGGTGAGAAATAAATAAAATAATGCACAAAAGGCACTTAGTATGGTACTAGGAACATAATGAAGGTTAACTATTTTAATTAAATAAAAGTTATTTAAAAATCACAAAATCGGCTGAGCACCGTGGCTCATGCCTGTAATCCCAGCATTTTGAGAGGCTGAGGCGGGCAGATCACCTGGGGTCAGGAGTTCGAGACAAGCCTGGCCAAACCCAGTCTCTACTAAAAATACAAAAATTAGCTGGGCATAGTGGAGGTTGCCTGTAATCCCAGTTACTCAGGAGGCTGAGACAGGAGAATCACTTGAACCCAGAAGGCAGAGGTTGCAATGAGCCGAGATGCACCACACACTCCAGCCTGGATGACAGAGCAAGACTCTGTCTCAAAAAAAAAAAAAAAAAAAAAAAAAAAAAAATCACAAAATCAAGGCAAAAAATATCATCTTCAAGTATTAGTTAGTAAGTTTACATTTTAATAAAAAATGTTCAAAGAAATTTACACTGAATATATAAGTAGACTCTCATGGAATGTTAATATTTTCATGAAATGAAAGACTAAAGGTCTATAAAATTTGCCTTCTGTGAAAACATCAGAAAGTTTCCCCAGCCTGTCACACTTCAATCTCAGAAAAAAATTTAGATTCTCAACTACGGCAAGTACTGATGCGGTAAATATTCTTATTCCCAGGGAAGCCAAGACCATTAAAATTACTTCATTCAGGACTCTCCTCCCAAGAGCTAACTGAGCAGACTTCTAGGTCCTGCCAATAGAATGATGCCAGGCTGACGTCGCAACACAATAACTCTAGGTTCATGAAGTGGGTAGTCCTAGTTTTGTGCTGTTTTGTTTTCTTAGGTTGTTTTACTTTCCAGTGTGATGAGAAAATGTGGATCAAATATGATCCTGCTGGGAACTGTTAAAACTCTCCACTGTCCAAGTTAGGAAGGCTCCTGGAATATGCTGCCTCCCGCCAAGCCCACCAGCTTTTAACCCATTTGTGTCAGAAGTTACAGGTTGGTGGTGCTCCAAATCAGGCTCAGTGGGCAAGAGGGAGAGCTGGGTCACAGCTGAGAGCACTCATAGGGACTCTCTTCCTGTGGATGTTTTCTGCAATGCTTGGAGTCAGAAAAGAGAATATTTGAGTCAACAAACCCCTGGCTTTATGGGGCATATAGAAAAATTCTAACCCTCTCACTTTGCTTCTTAAACAAAGCAGTCAACTGTGATACAGACTGTCCTTACACTGTGGTGAGTCACAAGGTTAGAGTCGGAAGACCTAGGTTCAAATCCTGGGTCTGGCCACTCTCCGGCTATAAATACTAGGCATATGATTTACCTCTCTCTCTGAGCCTCAGTTTCCTGAGATAACACATATAAGTGTTTAACATAATATATAGTTATAGCAAACGTTAAAGAAATACTTGTTTCTGTTACCATTACTATTACTACTATTCCATCTAAGAAGAAAAAAATAATTTTTTCTGGCCTATTCACAAAGATAGTGCCAAGCAAGCTTTTATGTGGCTTATTTTTTTTTTCAGGTTGGTCTTAATTAAAAAGGTTCTCATCATGGAGATAGTACTCAGAGACTGGCATAAGGAAGAACCACAGAGATTTACTCTCAAATACATCTTTATAGCTTCATCACCATAATACCTAGGCATTCATGTGGACAACATCATTTCATCATAAATGAGAAGGTCGTCCTATTGAACTGTAATCCATTCATTGATTTATGGTCCCAAGTTCCTCCAAGGATTTTCACAAATGCCTGTGACGATTCCTAGTGCTGGACTTTGCATTTGGATCTGTGATTTAGATGACAGATGTGTGAAATCATATGTAGCCAGACAAATCCCTGGTGATAACATATTTGAGGGGGCTCAAGCAGTGATGGATTAAGGCCCAATCAACCAGATCAGCTAATCTGAGCCCTCTTCAGTGACATTGGCCCTGATGGTTTAAAGGGGCAGCCCAAACAAATTACTTTCCAGAAATAATACTTTCTGTTCTGCATCTCACCCTATCATAACTTCCTTTTCCACAATAAACCAAGACACCATTAAAGAAGCCCTGTCTAATTCTAGAGAATATATTGTTATGTCTGGGATTAACATTTGCCACAGTTGACTGGTTAACATTACTTTTAAAATCTCATATTCCAAGTAGTAGTTGGATTATTAATATGGTCGACTTGACTGGCAGTAACCATTTGGAAAGTCTGACAATGTAGAATTTACAAGGCCAAAGACTTGATAACAGCTTCTTAGATGCTAAAGAATTCACTTCAAAGAAACTCAGCAGCTCACAGTCAGAAGATACCAAAAATCAAGGCTTCTTCCAGGAAGAAAGTATAGTAACACAAGAATTAGACTCTGAAGCTTTACCTAAGGGTAAACCTTTTGATGCCATGTATAGCATTACTTTCAAAATAGATTATCTCACATACGTTTTTATGGAAACAGGAAGGAAGCAAGAAAAATCATACTTTAGCATAGGTGTAAAGGAATATAACACAAGCCAAAGAGCTATAATAAAAGACAAAGCAAAGAATGTTCTGAACTTCTCTACAAAGATCTCTCTAATGCTTTGCAATTCCTGCACCACCTCAGTGGTGCTCCCACTTAATTTCATCAAAGGAAGGCTTGAATGCTTTACTATTCTGTCCTTTTTCTGAGCCTGTCTTTATTTTATTTTATTTTATTTTACTTTCATACAATATTGTTAATAATTTTTTCCTTTTTATAATTGAAACTTTTATTTTAGATTAGAGGGTATATGTGCATGTTTGTTACATGGGTATATTGCGTGACATTGAGGTTTGGGGTACAAATGATTCTATCACCCAGATAGTGAGCATACTTAATAGGTAGTTTCAGCCTTTGTCCTCCTCCCTCTCTCATCACTCTAGTAGTCCCTAATGTCTATCAATCCCATCTTTATGTCCAAGTGTGCCCAATGCTTAGTTTCCACTTATAAATAAGAACATGTGGTATTTGGTTTTCCATTCCCGTATTAATTCACTTAGGATAATGGCCTCCAGCTGCATCCATGTTGCTGCAAAGGACATAATTTTGTTCTTTTTATGGCTGCATAGTATTCCATGGTGTATATGTACTACATTTCTTCTTTATCCAATCCACTGCTGATGGGCAATTAGGTTGATTCCATGTCTTTGCTATTGTGAGTACTGTTGAAATGAACCAATGAGTACATATATATTTTTGGCAGAATGATTTATATTCCTTTGGGTATATACCCATTAATGAGATTGCTGTGTTGAATGGTAGTTCTGCTTTAAGTTTTTTGATAAATCTGCAAACTGCTTTCCACAGTGGTTGAACTAATTTGCATTCCCACCAACAGTGTATAAGTGTTCCCTCTTCTCCACAGACTTTTTAATAATAGCCATTCTGACTGGTGTGAGATGATATCTCACTGTGGTTTTGATTCGCATTTATCTGATAATTAGTGATGCTGAGCATTTTTTCATATGTTTCTTGACCTCTTGTATGTCTTCTTTTGAGAAGTGTCTGTTCATGTCTTTTGCCCACTTTTCAATGAAGTTATTTGGTTTTTGTTTGTTGAATTGTTTAAGTTCCTTATAGATGCTGGATATTAGACCTTTGTTGGATGCATAGTTTATTAATATTTTCTTCCTTCCTATAGGTTGCCTGTTTACTCTGTTGATAGCTTCTTTTACTGTACAGAAGCTCTTTAGTTTAAGTAGGTCCCACTTGTCAATTTTTATTTTTATTGCAATTGCTTTTGAGGACTTAGTCATAAATTCTTTCCTAGGCCAATGTCCAGAATGGTGTTTCCTAGGTTTTCTTCTAGGATTCTTAGAGTTTGAGGTCTTGCATTTAAATCTTTAATCCATCCTGAGTTTAATCTGTTTGCACACCCAATACTTTTATAACCTTTGAATAATTTCATAATAAAATTTACCTACCTATGTTTTATATGGAAAAAATGTGTCTGTGTGTATGTATGTGTTTTTGTATATGGTGAAAAGTAGGAGTTCAATTTCATTCTTCTGCATATGGTTAGTTAGTTATCCCAGCATCATTTATTGAATAGGGAGTCCTTGCCCCATTTCTTATTTTTGTCAAATATCAGATGACTGTAGGTGTGTGAGAGCCTCTTTTTAAAGTCTTGCTCTCAGCATCAACTTTAAACAAGTTTTTTTTTCTTTTCCATTGTTGAAGTGCTATCAAAAATAGCTTCTGGCACTTACCAATGTATGCCATAGGTGGGCCTCTAAGCATGCTTTGGATAATTGAGAACTTATTTGTAATAAGGATCTGCTCACCAATCTAACCCCCCTTTAAAGACAGTCGTGCCTTATAGTGAATTATTTTCCCTGCTGAAAAGCATTAAAACAAGCTTTTAGCAGGATGTTTCCAACAGCAGAACCTAACTTCAATAGCTGCATTGTACCCCTCTTTCCTCATCCCATTCCTGGTAACAAAAATAAAAAACAGTCAATAGTGTAGCTATGAAACTGAATGCTGGCCCACATACCTAAAAGCAGTCAGAATAAATTATACAGAAATCAGGCAGTAACAAGGAGAACATAATGCACCCTCACTCCCCTTTGTCCTTTTGCAGGAATCTCTGCGGGCTTCTTCAAGTTTGTAGAAAAGCAATAGATATCTGTATTCTAATGATAAGACAATACTAAAAATAAAAAAGCATTGACTGGAAGCAAGAGTAGAAATATGAAGGAAAAAAAGTAAAAATTTACAAATCAAGTAGCATTGTTTCAGATTAACTTTTTTAATAGCATGACCTAATCCAGGGGTCTGTAAACTACAGCCCGAAGACCAAATCCAGGTCTGCCACCTCTTCAGCGACCATTGGTTTACTTATTGTCTACAGCTGCTTTTGTCCTACAATTGCAGAATTGAGAAGTTATGACAGATAGAATATGGCACACAAAGCCTGAAGTACTTACTATCTGGCCCTTTATAGAAAGAGTCTGTCAACCTGTTATCTAATCTTCAGAAGAGAACTCAGAGTATTTAGAAATTAACTTACACTTGCACACCCAATACTTTTATAGCCTTTGAATAATTTCATAATAAAACTCACCTACCTATGTTTCATATGGAAAAAATGTGTCTCTGTGTGTGTATATGTGTGTGTGTTGTGTATATGAACACAAATTTGAGGGATGCCTTAAAATAAAATGTAAAAGACACTTGCTATGAGACTTTCCTGAATAATTGGAAATTTGGCATATGCAGAGTCAGCTGCAGTATAATTGAAAGATTCAACTCAAAACCAAGAGATTAAAAAAAAATAGAGATGAGACCCAGTTAGACCCCCACGGACAAGTCATTTAGCCCCCATTTCCTCACCTCTAGGATGGGAACCCTGATGCCTCCCGTTCAAGCTTGTGTAAATCAAATGAAATTATCTATGTGCAAATACTTTGTTAACCCATAAATTACACAAATATATGTTGTGGTTATTAGGCAGCACCTTGAATGCTTTCCATAAAAATGGCATTCTGAGCAAGAACATCACAGTCAACTGAGGCATGTGGTTGCCATCCTCCCCACTCCACGTGAACTCTCCATGTTGCATCAAAGCACCATTGCAAAGAAAGCATCATTTAGAATTAAGAACTCTGACACCAAGTGTCAGTACATAAAATGCTCTGGTTCAGGTCTACATCTGGAGTAATTCCAAAATAATCATCATAGAAGTTTGCCGTTTTCTCCTACCTATCATTTGTGGTTGATCTGATGGCATTTCTATACCTGACATTTCCTACCCTAGCTGTTTGCAGCTTCTTTCATACCTGTCTTCCTTCACTCCTCTCTCTCTCTCTCTCTCTGTTTGCAGCTTCGTTCATACCTGTCTTCCTTCACTCCTCTCTCTCTTTCTCTACTGTCGCCTTTCATCCCCACCCCAGGCCCCTTTAATCCTTTCCTCATTTCTAATTCTGAAGGCCCTTTGAGAAAGGGGGAAGGGAGGAAAACAAAAGGTTAATTTTCTCCAGCCTGCCCAGGCCGACTTAATGTAACAGAAGGCAGCAAATTGTATTGATTTAGTGACATGCAACTGTCCAGAAAGAGCTATTTATACATTATTCAGGACAAACACTGTCATAATGGACAAACAGCAGCAGCATCTGGGATGTTAATGTCTACAAATAAGATTATTCTTTGAAAGGATTAGGATGAAGCATTTTGTGTAATTAGATTTCTCCGTTTCAGGAATGAATTGCCTTTTAGCAGTAAAAGCTGTCACTGAGGGAGCCATTAGCTCCTTATAACTGAATTAAATGCATAATTAGTGACATGATCACATTAGGATTTGTTTCATTTTTAACTAATCGGGGTGGGGGGAGGGGCCGAGGGAGAGTTGGGGAGCAGAGGCGGTGCCATTTCCAGGTCACTGCGGACTTCCTCAGCTGGGATAGGCCTCAGCTGGCATGCTGAAGTTGGTAAAAGTCAGGCGTGTGTGAATCAGAGCCCGGGCCTCGCCACAGCGACGGCCAGGCTATTCATCACTGGGTGGTGGGTGACAGTGACTGATGGGCTAGGCCCAGGCATGGCACTTCACCAGTGCAAGAATCATACGAGCCAGGGAGCAGAATGACAGCTGGAGCGCTGTGTCAAGTGGTGGAGAGACCAGAGCTATTAATAATGTATGCCACACGGTCTCAGCCGCGAGAAAACAATGATTTAGACATTGGTGAGAATAAAGATTTTACATTTAGTCCGGGGGTGACTCTTCTTCTTGGCACTTGTAGAATAAATCGCTATGCAATCAGCATGTATGAAAATCAAGCAATGCATATATTAGAGCCTAGCTCATGAGGAAGGGGAGCATGGGTGGGGATTTTTAAATCCTTGCATTGACTATATGTGCTGTTCATCCTATCCTCCTGATATTTCTGCAAATGCCTTGAGGTAGAAGGAAAGAATAAGAAAATAATGAGGAGGGCTTTTGCATTCATTCACACACTTGATCATTCAGCACTTACCTGTTCAAGATCCGCTCCCCTTCTTGAGTGCCAAAAGGTAAATGAAGAGGTATAGAGCATTGTCTTTACCTTCAAGTAGCTTATCAGAACTGAAAGGCAACCAGGACACCAACTGTGTTGTGGCATCCACTGACATTTGCATTACTTTGAGGGGCCTTTAATTTTGTTTCGTGGTCTGAAAGTTAGACAAAGAAACAGGACCTTATGAAACAGGAGCATGTCCCAAAGGAAGCCAGGCAAGGATGCTTCCATTCAAATTACTCCAAGTTAAGCAAGACCTATACCAGCAGAGGCAGCATTAGTGAATGGTAACTTGGGAGGTGACTGGGTAATTGAGCTTTGTGGAAAAGGAGTTGCCTCCTGGCTTGGCCTGAACATTCTGTTACTATGGAAACTAGCAGGTTTTGGAGATTAGGTTCTAGATGGTCTGAAGTTTCCAATAATAGTGATGGGGACTTCTCCACAAAACAGAGGAATGAAGAGCAATTAAAATGTTCCACTCCCTGAAAGATTCACCCCTTCTTCTCCACCACAGGATCCTACAGAATAAAATAATTTAGAGATTCATGTTGATCAGGGCTTACTGGCCCAGGATCATCTTTTGATAGAGTGCAGTTTAAAGTCAGGAAATAAATTAGAATCTAATGATTAGATGAATACCCTTGCAGACTTAAAATCTTAGGACTCTATGATTAAGATGTGTTGTAACAGAAAGAAAGATTGTCATGATTGACAAAGATAGTCAAGAGAAAATGTCACTGGTAGCCATGATGACTTGGGAAGATGTTCTTTGTGCCCTCCTAAGGGATGGCTTGAGTTCTATTAAACTCTTGTTAACCTTTGCTGTACCACAATCAGACCATATCAAATTCTCTTAACTAATGGCTGAGCAAAAATCAACAATAGAAAAGACAGTAGAAATTCTTATTCCTTAAAGCTGCCATTTGTATGGAACTTAAACTTTTAAAATAGACTTTTGTGCATTGCTTGAGAAAATATAACACTTTCATAATGTTATGCCAGGAAAATGTATGTAAAAATTCACATATAACCTTTATATATTGGTGAGCATTAAGATTTCCTATTCTTTGAGGCAAATATTGACCTTGACTTCACCTCGGTCAATATTTACCTCTCAGGTCAATAGATCTTGATGTTCACCTCAACAGAAGTCAATATCTACTTATTATCTCATTTCTATCTGTCAGGTACCAGTGTGTAATCAGTAATGTGAATTTTCTTCCCTTATGCATTTCCTGAGGTTAAGATGAGATTAATTTTGGACCTTATACTTTCCGTTTGTTAAATACCTTCTCCCCACAGGAGCTAAAGAGAGTTTCATACAGAATGTTAATTATGCATTATCATCTTATTCCATTCCCTCCACTCATCCCAAATTAAGCTAACACATGGGCAACATAAAGTGTTTTAAAATGAAAACTTCATTTGTTTAATATTTATTGTCCAGCATATGTCTGGCACCAAGCTACATGCTGGGGATGTAGTAGAGATATAGGTAGACATGGTCCCTGCCCTCAGGAAACTTGCTGTCAAGCACAGCACTTCCCAAATGCCAAGACGGTTGCAATTGCATCACTAGGAGAGTGTTTGGGTTTTTTGTGTGGGAAGGGTTGGGGTGGAGGGTGTAATTTTTATAAAGAGCACCCAAATACTCAATGGTTAGCTGGTGAATAGGCTCTTGGGGAGGGTAAGCCCTAATTTGTTGCATTCGCTGACTTCTATGGTGCATTTATGCTCACCATGGCCAATTTAAAGCTGCCAATGTGAAGTCACTGACAAGGAGTTGGGAAGAGATGCAGAAAACAATGATCCAATTCATGCCAGCTGTAGCCCAGCACTGCTACCCTTTACCTAGGTTTACCTACTGTTGGCATTTTATCCTATTTGATTTATTACTTGTGCTTCATTTCCCTTTACTTTTCTTCCTTTTCCTTTTTTCTTCTCTTTTCCTCTCTTTTATCTGCATAGTTTTTTGGGGGGAGGGATTTTTTAAACATACAGATTCCAAAACCCCAGATTAGTAATCTACAGTGAGATTCAGGATGTGTTAAAAATTTTACAAGTGCTATTGATGCATCACCAAGCTAAGAAACACTGGCCTAGTCTTGTAGACCTAATATGGCATTACCAAGATTTTGAAATTCAGAGCCTCATAGACTCCACCTTGACCTTTATCTAAGGAAGAACCAGATGACCTCCCCTGGAATCTTTCATCAGTGCCATGGCATTCAGCCTTCTAATCCACCTGGTTTTAATGTTTGGTTTGCATGACCTATTCCTCACCTAGCCATTTTCTGTTAAATCTGATTTGCACATTTTCCTCTTCATTTTGGGGAAGTAGAAAAATTACTTCAAGAGGTTTTGTCTACACTCAGTATAAGAATCTAACCATAAACTGCAAGTAGTACATAAGGAAATAAAATATATTATGCCATTTAAATGATCAAGAAATGCCTTTCAGATCATTGATAAAAACTTTAGATGAACTGACATGTTTAATGCGTGATAATTTGCTTTATCATGGGACTGTTTTTGTAGTTTATGGATAAATTTAGCTGTTAAGCTCTGTCTTAGTTTATATAGTTTCAGTGACAGATCTGTTTACAAGACAGCTTAAACTATAACTTTTGGTTGAAAAAAAATCAATTGTAGACATTCTCCATGAGAGCACTCAACCCTATCCTAGTGATGTATATACTGCTATGATGAAGCCCCTGGAACATGGAGCAATGATGATCTGTAAGCATTTTTACCCTGCTAGGTAGACACATCCTTCAAATGCCAGAACTAGACCATAATGGGTACTTAAACTACCTTGCAGGGATACCTAGGAGCACACAGTTTTGAGAAAGAACAGAGCTTTATTACTCCAAAAGACTTGGTCTGGGAATCTACTTAGAAGCTATGTCACCACAAACAAGTTACTTAACCTATTTAAATTCCCATTTCTTCATCAACAACATGGGAATAATAATATACACTTTATGTTTTTGTTGTAAAGATTAAGTGACATATCATAAATAAATCACTTACCAAGAGTCTGATGTATAAAAGGAACATAATAGATCTCATTTCCCTACTACAATCACTATACATAAGTTGATCACAGTGATGGCAGTATTTTGTACATATTTTAACGTGTCACATATATATTCGCACACACACACAGACATACACATATACACAAATATCTTCTATAAAGTAGGGACTCAAAAGAAATGTTGGTGATGATGATGATTATAAAGAAGGAGGAGAAAGAAGAGCATGAGTAGAAAGGGAGTCACTGCACCAAAATGTCACAGTTTGTAGTTGGCAAAATAGTTTCATCTCTTGCATAAAATGTGTTGAAAAGTTATCACAGTGGCTTATAATTGGAAAACTATAGAAAATAGAATTCAAACTCTTAAGAAAAGTAATGAACTCAATTTGTTCACTTTCAAAAACCAGGAAGATAAATATTTTCCCTGGATAAAGATCGGCTTTAAGAACACTTAAATCTCTAGGAAACAACCCCCCAAAATTTTCTCAAGTGGCTAGACTAAGAATAATCAGTTTTGAAAACCAATTGATTGAAGAGATATGAAGTCTTTTTCACTCTGGCACTTCCCAAGAGGAAGGACTAACATAAAAATGCAATATTTATGAATGAAATTTAGATTCATTTTAAAACACTATAATATTACTTATACTTTCCAGAAGTAGTCTAATATGTATGTGTATTCACTGTCATGTTTGTTTAATGTTCAATATTAAGCTCCAAGCCAAATTCTGCCAAGAACCTCTCAAAAACCCACAACTCTCAGAGATATCTCTTCCACATGCCCTGAGAAAGCTCTTTCTGCAAACCCTCAACAACTGGATCAACTGATACGTTTACAAAAATTATTTCAGCCCCATAGACTGATCTGATCATGACTTAAGTGAATTGTCTCCACTCAGGGAAGACTCAGGTTTTGTAGGCACTTCGGCAAACGAACTGTTTTTCCTTCCTGGCCTGCATCATTTACCTGTAGGGGTAAATAACACCTGCCATAGAATTTCCCAGCTGCTTTTCACTGTCTTATTACTTTATTTTCCATCTAAGATGTACAATATAGAATTCAGTCAAAAGAAAAACAGCTTCCAGTGGCAATGATACTCATTTCCAATAGATCTGTTCAGCCTGACACGTTAAAATGGTGATCATTTCAGTTTTAAACTGACTGTGACAAAAATCAATAGATCTCTTTCACCTCTGAAAAACTGGGTTCAGATCTGAATTTGCTCTCAAGTGAAATCAATTTTGTGGCCTCTTAACCCAGTGTCTGGGAACCACTGGTCCCCATCACACAATCACCCTGTTGCTTTTATTCAGCCTGGTTGCTTTTATTCCCGAGAGTCGAGGGATCATAGGTGACAGAAAAGCCAAGATGGGGTTGAGAATGAAAGTTGACTTAGGGGAAATCTGACAACCACCACAGGTGACAGTATTTCTGGGAGATTTTGATGGGAAGAGGGAGAAGAACAATAGTGTCCATAACTTGATGTCAGAATTCATATCTTTTTAGACAGTTTTCCAGTTCACTGCTGATTCTGGGTATGTTGCCCATTTCCTTTCTCTTTTGAAATTAAAATGAAATTTATACTTAAAATTCACAAAAAAGTAAAACTAGGTACTGAAAAGTAAAAATTTTCAAGATCTAGCTATATTATTTGAAATGCTAACTCTTAGAAAACCAAAAAATTAAAACATACCCCAAATCCAAATTTCAGCCAGGTTTTTGTCTGATAAAATGTTCTGACTTGGTTCCTTTGTTGCTGATGTGCAATTTTTCAGAAAAGATGGAAAAAAATATGTATATGTATACATAAAGAGAGAGCAAGTCAGATAATTCCTTTCTTTTAATGAAGTTATCAGGCACTATCATCAATGATATCTCACCTAGCCAATATCTATTTTTTCTTTACTCTTCTAAGTGTATAATTCAATGATTTTTAGCAAATGTAGGCAACTTACTAAATTGTGTAATCGTCATGAAAATCCAGCTTTAAAACATTCTAATCATCCCCAAAAGATCCCTCATACCAGTATGTAGTCAATACCCATTCTCACTCCCAGCACCAGGTAATCAGTAATCTACTTTCTGTCATTGCCTTCTCTAGGTATTTCATACAAATAGAATCATACAATATGTGCTTTTTCATGTCTGACTTCTTCCTCAGAGCATAGTATTTTTGAAATTTATCTATGTCATCGCATGTATCAATATTTGGTTCCTTTCTATTGCTAAATAATTACTTATGTATCACTTTTGCTTATGCATTCACCAGTTGTTGAACATTTGGATTGTTTCCAAATTGGCTGTTATAAATAATCCTGCTATGAATATTCATGTAAAAGTCTTTATGTGGATATATGTTTTCAAAAATTTCTCTTGGGTAGATACCTAAGATTAGAATTGTGGATCGTATGATAAATTTCTGTTTAAATTTTCAAGAAACCATCCAACTGTTTTCCAAAGTGGCTGTGCCATTATAAATTTCCACCAGCAATGTAGGAAGCTTCCAATTTCTCCACATCCTCACCAACACTTGTTATTATCTCTCTTTTTAATTATAGTCATTCTAGTGGATGTGAGATTAGTTTTAATTTGCATTTCTATAATGACTACAGATGTTAAGCATCTTTCCATATACTTATTGGCATTTATATACTTTTTTAGTGAAATAGCTATTCTAATATTTTGCTTCTTTTATGACTTCTGATTATTGCTGTAAGAGCAATTTGTGTGCTCTAGATATGAATATCCTTTATCAAATTAATGCTTTGCAAAAATTTTTTCCTAGTTTGTGTTGTCTTTGCATTATCTTAGTGGTTCCCTTTTGAAGCACAAAAGATTTTGATAATGATGAAACCCAATGTATCAATTTTTATCTTTTATGAATTATACTTTGGTGCTGTATCTAAGAACTCTTTGCCTAACCCAAGATCATGAAGATTTTCCACTATGTCTTCATTATAAGTTTTACCATTTTATTTCATACATTTAACTTTATGATCCAGTTTGAGTTGATTTTTTTTTTGGTACGGTACATTGAACGTAAGATTCTAAATTCATCTTTTTGCATGTAGATATCCAATTATTTCACAGTCATTTGTTGAAAGACTATCCTTTCCTCCACTAACTTGGCCTGACTCCTTTGTCACAAATCAATTTACCATTAATATAAGAGTTTATTTCTGGACTGTCAAATCTGTTCCATAGATCTATAGGTATATACTCATGCCAATACCACACTATTTTGGTTACTATATAGTAAACTTTGAAATTGGGAAGTGTAAAATATCCCAACTTTGTTTTTTTTTTTCCAAATTATTTTGGCTTTTCTGGGTCTTTGTACTTCAAATAAATTTTAGAATTAACTTGTCAGTTTCTGTAAAAAGACCTGATAAGAAGATGGCCGAATAGGAACAGCTCCCATCTACAGCTCTCAGCGTGAGCGACGCAGAAGACGGGTGATTTCTACATTTCCATCTGAGGTACCAGGTTCATCTCACTAGGGAGTGCCAGACAGTGGGCACAGGACAGTGGGTGCAGTGCACCGTGCATGAGCCAAAGCAGGGCGAGGCATTGCCTCACTCGGGAAGTGCAAGGGGTCAGGGAGTTCCCTTTCCTAGTCAAAGAAAGGAGTGACAGACAGCACTTGGAAAATCAGGTCACTCCCACCCTAATACTATGCTTTTCCGATGGGCTTAAAAAATGGCACACCAGGAGATTATATCCCGCATCTGGCTTGGAAGGTCCTACGCCCACTGAGTCTCACTGATTGCCAGCACAGCAGTCTGAGATTAAACTGCAAGGCAGCAGCAAGGCTGGCGGAGGGGCGCCCGCCATTGCCCAGGCTTGATTAGGTAAACAAAGCAGCCAGGAAGCTCGAACTGGGTGGAGCCCACCACAGCTCAAGGAGGCCTGCCTGCCTCTGTAGGCTCCACCTCTGGGGGCAGGGCACAGACAAACAAAAAGACAGCAGGAACCTCTGCAGACTTAAATGTCCCTGTCTGATATCTTTGAAGAGAGTAGTGGTTCTCCCAGCACACAGCTGGAGATCTGAGAACAGGCAGACTGCCTCCTCAAGTGGGTCCCTGACCCTCGAGCAGCCTAACTGGGAGGCACCCCCCAGTAGGGGCAGACTGACACCTCACACAGCCGGGTACTCCTCTGAGACAAAACTTCCAGAGGAACGATCAGGCAGCAGCATTTGCGGTTCACAAAATATCCACTGTTCTGCAGCCACCACTGCTGACACCCAGGCAAACAGGGTCTGGAGTGGACCTCTAGCAAACTCCAACAGACCTGCAGCTGAGGGTCCTGTCTGGTAGAAGGAAAACTAACAAACAGAAAGGGCATCCACACCAAAAACACATCTGTACATCACCATCGTCAAAGACCAAAAGTAGATAAAACCACAAAGATGGGGAAAAAACAGAGCAGAAAAACTGGATACTCTAAAAAGCAGAGCACCTCTCCTCCTCCAAAGGAACACAGTTCCTCACTAGCAACGGAACAAAGCTGGATGGAGAATGACTTTGACGAGTTGAGAGAAGAAGGCTTCAGACAATCAAACTACTCCAAGCTACAGGAGGAAATTCAAGCCAAAGGCAAAGAAGTTAAAAACTTTGAAAAAGAATTACAAGAATGTATAACTAGAATAACCAATACAGAGAAGTGCTTAAAGGAGCTGATGGAGCTGAAAGCCAAGGCTCGAGAACTACGTGAAGAATGCAGAAGCCTCAGGAGCTGATGCAATCAACTAGAAGAAAGGGTATCAGTGAGGGAAGATGAAATGAATGAAATGAAGTGAGAAGGGAAGTCTAGAGAAAAAAAATAAAAAGAAATGAACAAAGCCTCCAAGAAATATGAGACTATGTGAAAAGACCAAATCTATGTCTGATTGATGTACCTGAAAGTGATGGGGAGAATGGAACCAAGTTGGAAAACAATCTGCAAGATATTATCCAGGAGAACTTCCCCAATCTAGCAAGGCAGGCCAACATTGAGATTCAGGAAATACAGAGAACACCACAAAGATACTCCTCGAGAAGAGCAAGTCCAAGACACATAATTGTCAGATTCACCAAAGTTGAACTGAAGGAAAAAATGTTAAGAGCAGCCAGAGAGAAAGGTCGGGTTACCCACAAAGGGAAGCCCATTAGACTAACAGTGGATCTCTCAGCAGAAACTCTATAAGCCAAAAGAGAGTGGGGGCCAATACTCAACATTCTTAAAGAAAAGAATTTTCAACCCGGAATTTCATATCCAGCCAAACTAAGCTTCATAAGTGAAGGAGAAATAAAATACGTTACAGACAAGCAAATGCTGAGAGATTTTGTCACCACCAGGCCTGCCCTAAAAGAGCTCCTGAAGGAAGCACTAAACATGGAAAGGAAAAACTGGTACCAGCTACTGCAAAATCATGCTAAATTGTAAAGACCATTGAGGCTAGGAAGAAACTGCATCAACTAATGAGCAAAATAACCAGCTAACATCATAATGACAGGATCAAATTCACACATAACAATATTAACTTTAAATGTAAATGGACTAAATGCTCCAATTAAAAGACACAGACTGGCAAATTGGATAGAGTCAAGACCCACAAGTGTGCTGTATTCAGGAAACCCATCTCACGTGCAGAGACACACACAGGCTCAAAATAAAAGGATGGAGCAAGATCTACCAAGTAAATGCAAAACAAAAAAAGGCAGGGGTTGCAATCCTAGTCTCTGATAAAATAGACTTTAAACCAACAAAGATCAAAAGAGACAAAGAAGGCCATTACATAATTGTAAAGGGATCAATTCAACAAGAAGAGCTAACTATCCTAAATATATATGCACCCAATACAAGAGCACCCAGATTCGTAAAGCAAGTCCTGAGTGACCTACAGAGAGACTTAGACTCCCACACAATAATAAGGGTAGACTTTAACACCCCACTGTCAACATTAGACAGATCAACGAGACAGAAAGTTAACAAGGATATCCAGGAATTGGACTCAGCTCTGCACCAAGCAGACCTAATAGACATATACAGAACTCTCCACCCGAAATCAACAGAATATACATTCTTCTCAGCACCACAACACACCTATTCCAAAATTGACCACATAGTTGGAAGTAAAGCACTCCTCAGGAAATGTAAAAGAACAGAAATTATAACAAACTGTCTCTCAGACCACAGTGCAATCAAACTAGAACTCAGGATTAAGAAACTCACTCAAAACCACTCAACTACATGGAAACTGAGCAACCTGCTCCTGAATGACTATTGGGTACAAAACGAAATTAAGGCAGAAATAAAGATGTTCTTTGAAACCAACGAGAACAAAGACACGAATCTCTGGGACACATTCAAAGTAGTGTGTAGAGGGAAATTTATAGCACTAAATGCCCACAAGAGAAAGCAGGAAAGATCCAAAATTGACACCCTAACATCACAAATAAAAAAACTAGAAAAGCAAGAGCAAACACATTCAAAAGCTAGCAGAAGGCTAGAAATAACTAAAATCAGAGCAGAACTGAAGGAAATAGAGACACAAAAAACCCTCCAAAAAATTAATGAATCCAGGAGCTGGTTTTTTGAAAAGATCAATAAAATTGATAGACTGCTAGCAAGACTAATAAAGAAGAAAACAGAGAAGAATCAAATAGATGCAATAAAAAATGATAAAGGGGATATCACCACCAATCCCACAGAAATACAAACTACCATCAGAGAATACTACAAACACCTCTATGCAAATAAACTAGAAAATCTAGAAGAAATGGATAAATTCCTCGACACATACACCCTCCCAAGACTAAACCAGGAAGAAGTTGAATCTCTGAATAGACCAACAACAGGATCTGAAATTGTGGCAATAATCAATAGCTTACCAACCAAAAAGGGTCCAGGACCAGATGGATTCACAGCCAAATTCTACCAGAGTTACAAGGAGGAACTGGTACCATTCCTTCTGAAACTATTCCTATCGATAGAAAAAGAGGGAATCCTCCCTAACGCATTTTTATGAGGCCAGCATCATCCTGATACCAAAGCCTGGCAGAGACACAACCAAAAAAGAGAATTTTAGACCAATATCCTTGATGAAGAACATTGATGCAAAAATCCTCAATAAAATACTGGCAAACCAAATCCAGCAGCACATCCAAAGGCTTATCCACCATGATCAAGTGGGCTTCATCCCTGGGATGCAAGGCTGGTTCAACATATGCAAATCAATAAATGTAATCCAGCATATAAACAGAACCAAAGACAAAAACCACATGATTTTCTGAATTGATGCAGAAAAGGCCTTTGACAAAATTCAACAGCCCTTCATGCTAAAAACTCTCAATAAATTAGGTATTGATGGGACGTATCTCAAAATAATAAGAGCTATCTATGACAAACCCAAAGCCAATATCATACTGAATGGGCAAAAACTGGAAGCATTCCCTTTGAAAACTGGCACAAGACAGGGATGCCCTCTCTTACCACTCCTATTCAACATAGTGCTGGAAGTTCTGGCCAGGGCAATTAGGCAGGAGAAGGAAATAAAGGGTATTCAATTAGGAAAAGAGGAAGTCAAATTGTCCCTGTTTGCAGATGACATGATTGTATATCTAGAAAACCCCATTGTCTCAGCTCAAAATCTCCTTAAGCTGATAAGCAACTTCAGCAAAGTCTCAGGATACAAAATCAATGTACAAAAATCACAAGCATTCTTATACACCAATTACAGACAAACAGAGAGCCAAATCATGAGTGGACTCCCATTCACAATTGCTTCAAAGAGAATAAAATACCTAGGAATCCAACTTACAAGGGACATGAAGGACCTCTTCAAGGAGAACTACAAACCACCGCTCAGTGAAATAAAAGAGGATACAAACAAATGGAAGAACGTTCCATGCTCATGGGTTGGAAGAATCAATATCATGAAAATGGCCATACTGCCCAAGGTAATTTATAGATTCAATGCCATCCCCATCAAGCTACCAAAGACTTTCTTCACAGAAGTGGAAAAAAACTACTTTAAAGTTCATATGGAACCAAAAAAGAGCCCGCATCGCCAAGTCAATCCTAACCCAAAAGAACAAAGCTGGAGGCATCACACTACCTGACTTCAAACTTACTACAAGGCTACAGTAACCTAAACAGCATGGTACTGGTACCAAAACAGAGATATAGATCAATGGAACAGGACAGAGCCCTCAGAAATAATGCCACATATCTACAACTATCTGATCTTTGACAAACCTGATAAAAACAAGCAATGGGGAAAGGATTCCCTATTTAATGAATGGTGCTGGGAAAACTGGCTAGCCATATGCAGAAAGCTGAAACTGGATCCCTTCCTTACGCCTTATACAAAAATTAATTCAAGATGGATTAAAGACTTAAATGTTAGACCTAAAACAATTAAAACCCTAGAAGAAAACCTAGGCATTACCATTCAGGACATAGGCACGGGCAAGGACTTCATGTCTAAAACACCAAAAGCAATGGCAACAAAAGCCAAAATTGACAAATGGGATCTAATTAAACTAAAGAGCTTCTGCACAGCAAAAGAAACTACCATCAGAGTGAACAGGCAACCTACAAAATGGGAGAAAATTTTCGCAACCTACTTATCTGACAAAGGGCTAATATCCAGAATCTACAATGAACTCAAACAAATTTACAAGAAAAAAACAAAAAAGCCCATCAAAAAGTGGGCAAAGGACATGAACAGACACTTCTCTAAAGAAGACATTTATGCAGCCAAAAAACACGTGGAAAAATGCTCGTCATCACTGGCCATCAGAGAAATGCAAATCAAAACCACAATGAGATACCATCTCACACCAGTTAGAATGGCCATCATTAAAAAGTCAGGAAACAACAGGTGCTGGAGAGGATGTGGAGAAATAGGAACACTTTTACACTGTTGGTGGGACTGTCAACTAGTTCAACCATTGTGGAAGTCAGTGTGGCGATTCCTCAGGGATCTAGAACTAGAAATACCATTTGACCCAGCCATCCCATTACTGGGTATATACCCAAAGGACTATAAATCATGCTGCTATAAAGACACATGCACACGTATATTTATTGCGGCACTATTCACAATAGCAAAGACTTGGAACCAACCCAAATGTCCAACAACGATAGACTGGATTAAGAAAATGTGGCACATATACACCAAGGAATACTATGCAGCCATAAAAAAGGATGAGTTCATGTCCTTTGTAGGGACATGGATGAAACTGGAAATCATCATTCTCAGTAAACTATCGCAAGGTCAAAAAACCAAACACCGCATGTTCTCACTCATAGGTGGGAATTGAACAACGAGAACACATGGACACAGGAAGGGGAACATCACACTCTGGGGACTGTTGTGGGGTGGGGGGAGGGGGGAGGGATAGCATTAGGAGATACACCTAATGCTAAATGACAAGTTAATGGGTGCAGCACACCAACATGGCACATGGATACATATGTAACAAACCTGCACATTGTGCACATGTACCCTAAAACTTAAAGTACAATAATAAAAAAAAGACCTGATAAGATTTTGATAGCTACTACACTGAATTTATAGATCAATGAAAGAAAAATTACCTTATTAACAATATTGAGTTTTCCTATCCATAAACATAGAATAACTATCATTTATTCAGATGTTTTTAAATTTGTTGAATGTTTTCTGGTTTTCAGTGTACACATCGTGCACTTTTTAAATTTAATTTATCTGTATTTTATTCTTTTTAATATTATTTTTAATGGAATTTTCTTAATTTCATTTTTGGAGGGTTCACTGCCACTATATAAAAATACAATTGATTTTTCTATATTGACTTTATATCCAGTAGTCTTCCTGAACTCACATATTAGTTGTAGTAGTTTCTGAGGAGTCTAAATTCAGGCCAAAATCCTATGTGTGATCCCTCAAGCCTGACTATAAGCAATTACAGGACTGCCTGGCAGACATCATGAAGGGAAGCTTCCCTTTCCATTCCAAACTTGGTGCACAGCCAATGCATTGCAGTTTTCTAAATCTCACGGTCAAGGACTCAATTCCCCTAATGTGGACCAGCCATGCTTATATGCATATCTGAATTCCTAGCCAAGTCGTTTCAATTCAAAGGCTTTCTTATCAGGTGCCTTGGAGAAAAATGGAGCATTAGGAGCCAGTGCCTTTTTTTGCCTCTTGCTTGCTCTCTCACCATTGTTATCTTTTGTCACGTTGTCCTAATTGATCACCTCCACCTGGTTGCTAGGTTCTTTGAGGATTTCACAGGATTTTCAAAATATAGGATCATTCATTTCTGAATAAAGACAGCTTTACTTCTTTCTTTCCAATTGAGGTGCCTTTTATAGTTTTTTCTTGTCTGATTTAACTATACAATTTTGAGTAGAAGTGGTGAGATCAGACATGCAGATCTTGTTTCTGATCTTAGGGGGAAAGCATTTAGCCTTTCATCATTATGTGTGATGTTAACTGTAGGCTTTTCATGAATGCTGTTTATCAGATTGAGGAAGTTCCCTTCTATTCCTAGTTTCTTGCAAGTTTTTACTATGAATGGGTGCTTATTTTGTCAAATTATTTTTGGGTACCTATTTAGATAATTGTGTCTCTTTTGTCCATTATTCTATTAATATGGTATATTACACAAGTTGATTTTTATTATGTATTTAATTATTTATTTATTTTGAGATGGATTCTTGTTCTGTTGCCAAGGCTGAAGTGCAATGGCATGATCTCGGCTCATTGCAACCTTCGCCTCCTGGGTTCAAGCAATTCTCATGCCTCAGTCACCCAAGTAGCTGGGATTGTAGGCGTGTGCCACCATACTCAGCTAATTTTGGTATTTTTAATAGAGATGGGGTTTCTCCATGTTGGCCAGGCTGGTCTTGAACTCCTGACTTCAAATGATTCACCTGTCTAGGCCTCCCAAAGTGCTGGAATTACAGGTGTGAGACACTGTGTTCAGCCACAAGTTGACTTTAGATGTGAAAACAGCATTGCATTCCTGGAATAAATTCCATTTGTCACTGTACATAGTTGTTTATATCTGTAGCTCTATTCACTTTGCTATTTTGTTGAGAATTTTTATGCCTACATTCATGAAGGACAATGATCTATAGTTTATTTTTTTATATTTTTTTTGTCTGGCTTTGATATTAGAGAATGAGTTAAGAAGTGTTCCCTCTCCTTCTATTTTCTTGAAGAGTTTATGAAGAATTGGTATTATTTACTCTTTCTATGTTCAATAAAATGTAACTGTGAAGCCAACTGGGCCTGAAGTTTCCTTTGTGGGAACAGTTTTAATTTAATTTAATTCCTTTATTTTTTATAGGTCTTTTTAAAGTTTCTATTTTTTCTTTAGTCAGTTTTGGACATTTGCATTTATCTGCAAATTGGTTAATTTCATCTGAGTTTTCTAATATATTGATATAAAGTTGTTCATATGATTCTCTTCTAATCTTTTTCATTTCTGTAAGAATAGTAGTAATGCCCCCTCTTTTATTCCTAACTTCCTGATCTTTTCTGTTTTTTTCTCACTAAATCTAGCTAAAAGTTTGCCAATTTTAAAAATCTTTTCAAGAACCAACTCTTGGTTTCATTGATTCCTTTCATTGTTTTTCTGTTTTCTATTTTATTGATATCTATTATATTTCCTTCTTTTAACTTGCATTGGGCTTAGTTGACTTCTCTTTTTCTACTTCCTTAAGGTTGAAACTCAGGTTATTTATTTGTGATTTTATTTTACTAATATAGGTGTTTAAAGCCATAAATATCCCCCTGCACATTGTTTTAGTTTATCTAGTAGATTTTAATATATTATTTTTCCATTTTTATTTAATTCAAATTATTTTCTAATTTTCCTTGTGATTTCTCCTTTGACCAATAATTTACATGTGTTTTTATTTACATTTTGATAGATTTGTAGACTTTCAAAATTTCTTTCTGTTGTCAATTTCTAACAATACCATTGTGATCAAAGAATATACATTGTATGATTTCAATCCTTCAGTCCTTGCAATCCTTTTAAATATACTGACATTTGTTTTGTGGCTCAGTGTATTAGGCAATTAGTGCATTGCTATAAAGAAATACCTGAGACTGGGTAATTTATAAAGAAAAGAGGTTTCATTGACTCAGAATTCTGCAGGCTGTACAGGCATGTGGCCTTATTTCTGGGCTTTCCACTCTGTTCCATTAGTCCATGTGTCTGTTTTTGTACGAGTAACATGCTCTTTCAGTTACTGTAGCCCTGTAATATAGTTTGAAGTTGGGTAATGTTATGCCTCAAGCTTTGTTCTTTTTGCTTAGGCTTCCTTTAGCCATTCATGCTCTTTTCTTGGTCCCATACAAATTTTAGAATAGTTTTATTCTAATTCTGTGAAAAATGATCTTTATCGTTTCGTAGAAATAGCATTAAAACCGTAAATTGCTTTATGCAGTATGGCCATTTTAACAATATTGAGTTTTCCTATCCATGAACATGGAATGTTTTTCTATTTGTTTCTGTTGTCTCATATCTTTCAGCAGTGTTTTGTAATTCTTGTAGTAGAGATCTTTCAACTTCCTGGTTAGCTGTATTCCTGGGCATTTTATTCTTTTTGTGGCTGTTGTGAATGGAATTGTGTTCTTGATTTGGCTCTCAGCTTGGATGTCATTGGGGTATAGAAATGCCTTGGATTTTTGTACATTGATTTTGTATCCTGAAACTTTACTGAAATTGTTTATTAGTTCTAGAAGCCCTTGGACAGGGACTATGGGGTTTTCTAGGTGTAAACACTGTCATCAGTGAACGGAGATAATTTTACTTCCTTTTTTCCAATTTGATGCATTTTATTTCCTTCTCTTTCCTGATTGCTCTGGCTAGGTGTTCCAGTATTATGTCGAATGGGAGTGGTGAGAGTGGGCATCCTTGTCTTATTTCAGTTCTCAGGGGAAATGCTTCCAGTTTTTGCCCACTCAGTGTGATGTTGGCTGTGAGTATGTGATAGATGGCTCTTATTATTTTGAAGTATGCTCCTTTGATGCCCAGTTTGTTGAGGGTTTTTATCATAAAGAGATGTTGGATTTTATAGAAGGCTTTTTCTGTGTCTATTCAGATGATCATATAGTTTTTGTCTTAATTCTGCTTTTGTGCTGAATCACATTTATTGATTTGTGTATGTTGATCAAACCTTGCCTCCCAGGAATTAAGCCTACTTGATTGTCACGAATTAACTTATTGATGTGCTGCTGCATTCAGTTTGCTAGTATTTTGAGGATTTTTGCATCTATGTTCATCAGGGATGTTGGTCAGAGGTTTTCTTTTTTGTTGTGTCTCTGCAATGTTTGGTATCAGAATGATGCTGGCTTTATAGAATTAGTTAGGGAGGATCCCTTCTCAGTTTTTTGGAATAATTTCAGCAGGATTGATACCAGCTCTTCTTTATATGTCTGGTAGAATTTGGCTGTGAGTCCATCTGGTTCAGGCCTTTTCCCAGGTGGTAGGATTTTTATTACTAATTCAGTTTTTGAACTCATTATTGACCTGTTCAGGATTTCATTTTTCCATGGTTCAACCTTACAAGGTTGTATGTTTCTAGGAACTTATCCATTTCTTCCAGGATTTCTAGTTTGTGTGCATAGAGATGTTCATAATGTCTCTGAGGAATTTTTGAATTTCTGGGTGGTCAGTGGTAATGCCACCTTTGCCATTTCTAATTATGTGCATTTGGATGGTTTCTCTTTTTTATCATGATTAATTTAGCTAGCAGTCTATCAATCTTATTTATTATTTGAAAAAAACACAACTCCTGGTTTTATTAATCTGGTTTCATTGAATTTTTGCATCTCAATTTCATTCAGTTCTGCTCTGATTTTTTTATTGCTTTTATTCTTCTAGCTTTGGAGTTGGTTTACTCTTGTTTTTCTAGTTCCTTTAGGTGTGATGTCAGGTTGTTAATTTGAGATCTTTCTAATTTCTTGATGTAGGCATTTAGTGCTATAGACTTCCCTAAATACTGATTTGGCTGTGTCCCAGAAATTCTGGTAAATTGTATCTTTGATTTTATTAGTTTCAAAGAGTTTTTTTTATTTCTGCCTGAATTTTTCATTCTTTACTCAACAGTCATTCAAGAGTAGGTTGTTTAATTTTCATGTGATTGTATAGTTTTAAGAGATCTTCTTGGTATTTATCTTTTTATTGTGCTATAGTCTGAGAGTGTGGTTGGTATAATTTTTGGTTTATTTGAATTTGTCAATAATTGCTTTATGGCCAAGTATGTGGTAGATCTTATAGTATGTGCCATATGGAGATGAGAAGAATGTATATTCTGTTGTCATTGGGTGGGCTATTCTTTAGATGTCTGTTAGGTCCATTTGATCAAGTGTTGAGCTTAGGTTCCAAATACCTTTGTTAGTTTTCTGCTTCAATGATCTAACATTGTCAGTGGCATTTCTGGAAGAGATGTAGAGAGAGCAAGCAACTTGGAAAACATATTTGGAGTCTCCCACTATTATTGTGCTGTTATCTAAGTCTCTTTGTAGGTCTCTAAGAACTTGTTTTATGAATCTGGGTGATCCAGTGTTACATACATATATACTTAGGATAGTTAAGTCTTCTTGTTGAAGTTAACCCTTTATCATTATGTAATGCCCTTCTTTGTCCTTTTTGATCATTGTAGGTTTAAAGTTGGTTTTGTCTGAAAAAAGAATAGCACTTCCTCTTCTTTTTTGGTTTTCATTTGCATGATAGATCTTTCTCTATCCCTTTACTTTGAGCCTATGGTTGTCATTGCATGTGAGATGGGTCTCTTGAGGACAGCAGATAGTTGGGTCTTGCTTCTTTATCCAACTTGACACTTTGTGTCCTTAAGTGGGGCATTTAGCCTATTTACATTCAAGGTTAATATATGAGGATCTGATTCTGTCCTGTTGTTAGCTGGTTGTTATGTAGACTTGCTTGTAATTGCTTTAGTGCCTGTGGGCTATGTACTCAAGTGTGTTAACCTTGGGTCAGATAACAGGTCTTTCATTTCTATGTTTAGCACTCCCTTAAGGACCTATTGTAAGGCAGATTTGATGGTAACAAATTCTTTTAGCATTTGCTTGTCTGAAAAGGATTTTATTTCTCCTTCACTTATGAAGCTTAGTTTGACTGGATTTGAAATTCTTGGTTGGAATTTATTTTCTATAGGGATGCTGAATACAGGCCTCCAATCTCTTCTGGCTTATAAGGTTTCTGCTGAAGGGTCCACTGTTAACCTGATGTAATTCCTTTTGTACATGACCTGCTCCTCCTCTTAAGCTGCCTATAACGTTTTTTTGGTTGCCATGACTTTGGAGAAACTGATGACTATGTGTTTTGCAGATGGTCATCTTGTATAGTATCTCACAGGGGTTGTCTGAATTTCCTGAATTTGCATGTTAACCTTTTTAATGAGGTAGGGGAAGTTTTTGTGGACCATATCCTCAAATATGTTTTCCAAGTTGCTTACTCTCTCTACATCTCTTTCAGAAATGCCAATGAGTCATATGTTTGGGCTCTTTACTTAATTCCATATTTTTGGAGGATCTGTTCATTTCTTAATTTTTTTCTGCTTGCATTAATTTGAATCAACAGTCTCTGAGTTCTGAGATTCTTTCCTCAGCTTGGTCTATTCTGTTATTAATGTTTCAAATTGCATTCTGAAATTCCTGTAGTAAATTTTTCATTTCCAGAAGTTCAGTTTGTTTTTTCCTCAAAATGGCTATGCTATCTTTCAACTCTTGGACCATTTTACTGTTTCCCTTTGATTGGATTTCAACCTTTTCCTATATCTCAGTGAGCTTCCTTGCCATCCAGATGTTAAATTCTATGCCTGTTATTTAAGCCATTTCAGTCTGGTTAACAATCATTGCTGGGGAGCTAGTATGATCACTTGAAGGTAAGAAGACACTCTGGCTTTTAGAGTTGCCAGAGTTCTTGGTTTTTCTCATCTGTGTGGGCCGATGTTCCTTTAATCTTTGAAGTTGCTGTTTTTTAGATGGAGATTTTTACTTTCATATTCTTTGATGCCCTTGAGGGTTTGAGTGTGGTATAAATTGGGTTTAGTCAATTGGCTCCATTTCTGGATTCTTCAAGGGGACCAAAACTCAGCTCAACACTCATGGGTTGCATGCTCTAACCCTGGGGGGCTGGGACCAAGCCTGTGGCTTTGCTCTCTGGACCCTCAAGGTTAAGTACCTGCTGCAATGGAGAAGCTAAGATGTTCCCAGTCTACTGGTAGCAACACTCTGATGAAGGCTTCTGGCAGCCACGCTCCAGTAGGGCAGCAGTGGGCCTCCACATGCATGTGCACCAGCAGGGCAGCAGGGGTCTCTGCATGTGCACATGCTGGTAGGGTGCTGGCAGGTCTGTGCGCATGTGCACACTGGTGGGGTGGTGGAAGAGGAGACTTTGGGCAAGTGCATGCCATGGGGGATGTCTACAGGCAGGTGCATGCTGGCAGCGGGAGGCTGCAAGTAGGTGAATTCTGGTGAGGGTTCCTCTGCAAAAGCACTCTGAGGTATAGGCAGGGTCTACTGGCAAAAGAGCTGTGACAGTGGCCACTAGTAAGCTGAAGCTACATTGCAAGTGGGTGCAGCTGGGCAGGAGCCCTGGGAAAGGCTGGCAGATAAGGGGTACTCAGGTAAGTCAGGACTCATCCCACAGAGAAGCAAGAAAGCCCTTCTCTGTCCAGGTCCAGCAGCTATCAAAGGCTAAAGCAGCCTAGAGACGTATGGCAAGCCTTGGGAGATGGGTGGCCCTGGCTGTAGTCCACTGGAGCCATTCCTACTAGGCCAAACCTTCTGGGCTTCACACAGGCTGGAGTTCTGTCTCTGCCAACTCTCTGGGTAGTTCTCCCTGCCAGCTGAGACATCCATGAGGGTCATGAGGTCTCCTGCAGCTAGGATCCCTGAGGTCTGTGATGAGAGTGGGCCACTCTATACCTACTTCACTCACCCTTTCCCTAGGAGCAGCTCAGAGCCAGAAACAAGTCCCGTTGCTCAGCAACCTTGTACAGGTTTCCCAACTTCTTCCCCTTTCAGCCTGGGGTCCATGTCCTCCCTCTGTCCACTCTCAATGTCTTCTCTCTGAGGGAAGATCTGCTTAGTGTGTCAGCCTACTTGATGATCCAGTCTCTCTCAAAGGGCAAAGCTCTTCCTGGCTGTGTCTAGTCAGCCATCTTGATTCTGCTGTTTGTTTTCAATATTTCACGTCTTTTTTGTTCTCCTATTCCTCTTTTACAACATTTTTTGTGTTAAATAGATATGTTTAGTGTACCATTTTAATTCCTTTAAACTATATTTTTTAGTTATTGTCTTAATGGTTGCCCTAGGGATTGCAATATAATATATCACTATCAGGGAACCTGCCCCAATAGTCACGTAGGTTCTTTTCTATTTTCCCTAAGCATCGGCCGGCTTGAGAAATAAAGGGACAGAGTACAAAAGAGAGAAATTTTAAAGCTGGCCATACGGGGGAGACATCACATGTCAGTAGGTTCTGTGATGCCCCACAAGCCACAAAAACCAGCAAGTTTTTATTAGGGATTTTCAAAAGGGGAGGGAGTCTGCAAATAGGTGTGGGTCACAGACATCAAGTACTTCACAAGGTAATAGAATATCACAAGGCATATGGAGGCAGGGCAAGATCACAGGACCACAGGACTGGGGCAAAATTAAAATTGCTAATGAAGTTTTGGGCACTATTGTCATTGATAACATCTTATCAGGAGACAAGGTTTTGAGAGCAACCGGTCTGACCAAAATTTATTAGGTGGGAATTTCCTCTTCCTAATAAGCCTGGGAGCACTATGGGAGACGGGCCTATTTCATCCCTACAGTCTACAGACCATAAAAGATGGGCATGCCTGGGGGGCCATCTATAGACCTATACCCCCAGGCACATATTCTCTTTCCCAGGGATGTTCCTTGCTGAGAACAAGAATTCATTGATATTTCTCCCATTTGCTTTTGAAAGAAGAGAAATATGGCTCTGTTCCACCTGGCTCACTGGCGGTCAGAGTTTAAGGTTATCTCTCTTATTCCCTGAACAATTGCTGTTATCCTGTTCTTTTTTCAAGGTGCCCAGATTTCATATTTGTTCAAACACATATGCTCTACAATTTGTGCAGTTAACGCAATTATCACATAGTCCTGAGGTGACATACATCTTCCTCAGCTGACAGGATTAAGAGATTAAAGTAAAGACAGGCATAGGAAATCACAAGGGTATTGATTGGGGGAAGTGATAAGTGTCCATGAAATCTTCACAATTTATGTTTAGAGATTGCAGTGAAGACAGGCATAAGAAATTATAAAAGTATTAATTTGGGGAACTAATAAATGTCCACGAAATCTTCACAATCCATGTTCTGCCATGGCTTCAGGCAGTCCCTCCGTTTGGGGTCCCTGACTTCCCACAACATATCACAATCTACCTCAGATTAATATTAACTTAATTCCCATAAAATATAGAAAATTTGATCCCTTATAGCTCCATTTCCCCCCCATTTGTGCTATTATTGTAATATCAATTATATCTTCACACATATCTTCTGCTTTATGCAATTATGGTTTAAAGCAGATAAGAGGAGAAAAAAGAAAATATGTCTTTATACTGTCTTTTGCATTTACCTACTCACTTATTTTTACTAATGCTCTTTATTTCTTCATGTAGATTCAAATTTCTGGATATAGAATCTTGGTTCATAATTTTTTTCTTTTTCTTTCAGCACTTTGAATATGATATCCCACTGCCTTGTGACCTACATTGTTTCATATGAGAAGTCAGTTGATAGTTTTATTGTGGTTTCTGTATATGTGATGGGTTGCTTTTCTCTAGTTGCTTCCAATATTCTTTTCTTTGGCTTCCAACAGTTCAACTATGTTGTGTCTAGGTGTAGGCCTCTTTGTATTAATCTCACAGCTTATTGAGCTTCTTCATGGTGTAAATTAATGTTTTATTCAAATTTTTATCAAATTTTTCCCCTTTTCTCTCTCCTCCCCTCTGGCATTCTTACTGTGTGTGTGTTGGTGTATTTGATGGTATTCCATGGGCCTTTGAAGCTCTGTTCACTTTACTTTGTATTCCTTTATCCCTTAAATTTTTTTATTGATTTATCTTCAAGTTTTCTGATTCTGTCTTCCAGCTTTAAATTTTTCAGTTGATCCTTTTTATAATGTCTCTCCTTTTATTGATAGTCTTCATTTAATGCATTATTGTTGTCATGCTTTCCTTTAATTCTTTAAACATAAATTTTCTTTACTTCTTTAAGTATATTTACAATAGCTGTTTTGAGGCCTTTCTTTACTAAATCCAATACCTGGGACCTCTCAGAGACAGTTTCTATTCACTGCTTTTTTTTTCCCCTGTGTAGGTTAGACTTTCCTGTTCTTATGCATATTTTATTGTTTTTTATTAAAAACTAGGCATTTTAAATGATGTAACAACATTAGATTTTGATCTCCTTCCCTCCCCAGGAAGCTATTGTTTGTTTAGTGTTTGACAGACTATAGAATCTTCCTCCCTTACAGTGCTTAGCTGCTGATGTTTATGCAGTTTGTTGTTTTTAAATTCTTGTTTTCACAGTTAAGCCTGTCTTCCTAAGAGTTGTCTGTCACTTCGCATAGCTTAGTCATCAGTGAAAGATTGGTGAAAAGTTGTGCTTAATCATTTTGAACCAATGGAGTTTGAATGCATTCAATGTTTGGGGGGGCAAAGCCAAGATGACTGACTAGAAACAGCTGCAGTTGGAGGTTCCCACTGGTAACTGATATATCCAAGTTCTATCATCAGGACTGACTAGATGGTTGGCATGACCCAAGGAGACCAAGGAAAAGCAGGGTGGTGTGTCAGCCCACCTGAGAGCCACATGGGGCAAGGGGAGCCCCAGTGTCCCAGGCAAAAGAGGCAGTGAGTGAGCATGTTACTCAGCCTGGGAATCCATGCTTTCTCCACAGATCTATGCAATCTGCAGATCAGGAGATCCCACTCGTGAGCCCATGCCACCAGGACCTTGGGTCCCAACCACAGAGCTGTGCAGATTCTCAAAAGCCACTTTGCTAGAGTCTGCCTAAGACTGCCAAATTCCCAGGGGGAGGGGTGGCCATCAGCACTGTGGCTGCCTAAGAAAACTAAGCTCCCTGGGGGAGGTGATGGCAGCCATCATTGCAGCTGCCAGCTGCCTAAGACACTGAACTCCCAGAGGGAAGGGCAGCAGCCATCACTACTGCTCCAGAAAGCCATTTTTCCCCTGCTAGTACAAGGGAGACTGGACAGCGTGGACTCAAGCAGTATTCCCCACAGTGCAGCACACTGCCTGTGGCAGATTGTGGACAGACTGCCTCTTTAGGCCAAACCCTGACCCATCCCTCCTCAATGGGTGGGGCCTCCCTACAGGAACTTCAGCAACTCTAGCCAAGGGCTTAGGGACAGAACTCTGATCTCCCTGGGCCTGAACCCCTAGGGGAAGGGGTGACCATGGTCTCCATTGACCAGCACACATAGTCTTTCCCCCTGCTAGCTCTGAGAAATCCGGGCCGACCAGACAAGTGGGTTTCCCTAGCTCTAGCAGCACACCCCCTCCACCAAGGGACAGCCAGAATGCTTCATTAAGTGGGTCTTGGATCCCATGCCCCCCGGCTGGGTGAGATCACCCCCAAAGGGGGTCGCTGGACACCTTGTACAGGAGCATTCCTACAAACATCAGGTTGGTGCCCCTGGGGGACAGAGATCCCAGAGGAATGAGCAGGCACCCATCTTTGCCATTCTTCAGTTTCCTTGGGTGACATCTTCAAGTGCAGGAGGGACCCAGGTGAATAGGGCCTGAAGTGAAACCCCAGAAAACCTCAGCAGCCCTACAGAAGAGGGGCCTGACTGTTAAAAGAAAAATAAACAGGAAGCAACAACAGCAACAACAACAGAAAAGTCCCCAGAAAAACCCCATCCAAAGGTCAGCAGCCTCAAAGATTGAAACTAGGCAAACTCATAAAGATGAGAAAGAATAAATGAAAAAACACCGGAAACTCGAAAGGCCAGAGTGCCTCTTCTCCTCCAAATGATCGCAACACCTCTCCAGCAAGGGCACAGAATGGAGCAGAGGCTGAGATGGATGAATTGACAAAAGTAGGCTTCAGAAGGTGGGTAATAACAATAGTCACTGAGCTAAAGGAGCATGTTCTAACCCAATGCAAAGAAGCTAAGAGCCATGATAAAAGGTTACAGGAGCTGCTAACTAGAATAACCAGTTTAGAGAGGAACATAAATGACCGAATGGAGCTGAAAAACATAGCACGAGAACTCCTGATGCAAACACAAGTATTGATAGCCTAATCAATCAAGTGGAACAAAGAATATCAGAGCTTGAAGACTATCTTGCTGAAATAAGGCAGGCAGACAAGACTGGAGAAAAAAGAATGAAAAGAAACAAACAAAACCTCTAAGAACTATGGAACTATGTAAAAAGACTGAATCTATGACTGATTGGAATACCTGAAAGAGACAGGGAGAATGGAACCAAGTTGGAAAACACTTTAGAATATCATCCAGGAGAACTTCCCCAACCTAGCAAGACAGGCCAACATTCAAAATCAGGAAATCCAGAGAATCCCAGTAACATACTCCATGAAAGATCAGCCCCAAGACACATAATCATCAGATTCTCTAAGGTCAAAATGAGGAAAAATGTTAAGGGTAGCCAGAGAGAAAAGCCAGGTCACCTATAAAGGGGAGCCCATCAGACTAACAGTGGACCTCTCAGCAGAAGCCCTACAATCCAGAAGAGAGTGGGGGCCAATATTCAACATTTTTTTTTTTAGACTGAGTTTTGCTCTTGTTGCCCAGGCTGGAGTGCGATGGCACAACCTCGGCTCACTGCAACCTCCACCTCCCGGGTTCAAGCAATTCTCCTGCCTCAGCCTCCCAAGTAGCTGGGACTACAGGCACGTGCCACCACGCCCGGCTAATTTTGTATTTTTAGTAGAGATGGGGTTTCTTCATGTTGGTCAGGCTGGTCCCAAACTCCTGACCTCAGGTAATCCACCTGCCTCAGCGTCCCAAAGTGCTGGAATTATAGGCATGAGCCACCGCGCCCAGCCCAACATTCTTAAAGAAAGTAATTTCCATCCCAGAATTTCACATCTGGCTAAGCTAAGCTTTGTAAATGAAGAAGAAATACGATCCTTTTCAGATAAGCAAATGCTGAGGTAATTTGCCTTACAAGGGCTCCTGAAGGAAGCACTAAAAATGGGAAGGAAAAATTGGTACCAGGCACTGAAAAAACTTACTGAAGTAAAAGACCAATGACATTATGAAGAAACTGCATCAACTAGTCTGCAAAATAAACAGCTAGGATCATAACAGGATCAAGTTCACATGTAACAATATTAACTTAAATGTAAATGGGCTAAATGCCCCAATTAAAAGACACAGTCTGGCATATTGGATAAAGAGTCAAGATTCATTGGTGTGCTGTATTCAAGAGATGTAGCTCACATGCAAAGACACACATAGGCTCAAAACAAAGGGATGGAGGAAAACTCACCAAGCAGAGGTTACAATCCTAGTTTCTGACAAAACAGACTTTAAACCAACAAATATCAAAAAACACAAAGAAGGCCATTACATAATGGTAAAGGGATCAGTTCAACAAGAAGAGATAACAATCCTAAATACAAATGCATCCAATACAGGAGGACTCAGGTTCATAAAACAAGTTGTTAGAGACCTACAAAGAGACTTAGACTCCCACACAATAATAGTGGGAGACTTCAACACCCCACTGTCAATATTGAGACAGAAAATTAGCAAGGATATTCAGGACTTGAACTCAACTCTGGATCAGGTGGACCTGAGAGATATCTACCCAACTCTCCAACCCAAACCCACAGAATATGCATTCTTCTCAGCGCCACAAGGCACTTACTCTAAAATTGATCACAAAGTTGGAAGTAAAACACTCCTCAGCAAAAACAAAAGAACGGAAATCATAACAAACAGTCTCTCAGATAACAGTGCAATCAAATTAGAACTGAAGATTAAGAAACTCACTCAAGGCTGGGCGTGGTGGTTCAAGCCTGTAACCCCCTACTTTGGGAGGCCGAGGCAGTTGGATCATGAGGTCAGGAGATCAAGACCATCCTGGCTAACATGGTGAAACCCCATCTCTACTAAAAATACAAAACAATTAGCCAGGCATGGTGGTAGGCACCTGTAGTCCCAGCTACTCAGGAGGCTGAGGCAGGAGGCTGAGGAGAATGGCATGAGCCCGGGAGGTGGAGCTTGCAGTGAGCCAAGATTGCGCCACGGCACTTCAGCCTGGATGACTGAGCAAGACTCCATCTCAAAAAAAAAGAAACTCACTCAAAATCACACAACTACATGGAAATTGAACAACGTGCTCCTGAAAGACTCCTGGGTAAATCATAAAGTTAAGGCAGAAATCAAGAAGTTCTCTAAAACTAATTAGAACAAAGAGACAAGGTACCAGAATCTCTGGGATGCAGCTAAAGCAGTGTACAGAGGAAAATTTATAGCACTAAATGCCCACATCAGAAAGCAAGAAAGATCTAAAATCGACACCCTAACATCACAACTAAAAGAACTAGAGAAGCAAGAGCAAACAAATCCAAAAGCTAGCAGAAAACAATAAATAACAGTGAGAGTGGAACTGAAGAAGATAGAGACACAAAAAAACCCTTTAAAAAATCAATGAATCCAGGAGGTGATTTTTTGAAAAAAAAATTCATAAAAGAGACTGCTAGCTAGACTAATAAAGAAGAAAAGAGAGAAGAATCAAATAAAAAATCAAATAAAAAATGATAAAGGTGATATCACCACTGACCTGCAGAAATACAAACAACTATCAGAGAATACTATAAACACTTCTATGCAAATAAACTAGAAAATCTAGAAGAAATGGATAAATTCCTGGACACACACACTCTCCCAAGGCTAAACCAGGAAGAAGTAGAATCCTTGAATAGACCAATAACAAGTTCGGAAATTGAGGCAGCAATAAATAGCCTACCAACAAAAAAAAGCCCAGGACCAGAAGGATTTACAGCTGAATTCCACCAGAGGTACAAAGAGGAGCTGGTACTTCTGAAACTATTCCAAACAATTGAAAAGAAGGGACTTCTCCCTAACTGATTTTATGAGGCCAGCATCATTGTGATACCAAAACTTGGCAGAGATACAACAATAACAACAAAAAAACTTCAGATCAATATTCCTGACAAACATGGATGTGAAAATCTTCAATAAAATACTGGCAAACCGACTCCAGCAACACATCAAACAGCTGATGCAACAGAATCAAGTCAGCTTCATCCCTAGGATGCAAGGCTGGTTCAACATATGCAAATCAATAAACATAATTCATCACATAAACAGAACCAATGACAAAAACCACATCATTATCTCAATAGACACAGAAAAGGCCTTCGATAAAATTTTCTTTTTTTTTTTTTTTTTTGAGACGGAGTCTCGCTCTTTCGCCCAGGCTGGACTGCAGTGGCACTATCTCGGCTCACTGCAAGCTCCGCCTCCTGGGCTCATGCCATTCTCCTGCCTCAGCCTCCCGAGTAGCTGGGACTATAGGCGCCTGCCACTGTGCCCAGCTAATTTTCTGTATTTTTAGTAGAGACGAGGTTTCACTGTGTTAGCCAGGATGGTCTCAATCTCCTGACCTCGTGATCCACCCGCCTCGGCCTCCCAAAGTGCTGGGATTACAGGCGTGAGCCACCACGCCTGGCCAGGCCTTCGATAAAATTTAACATCCTTCATATTAAAAACTCTCAGTAAACTAGGTATTGATAGAACATATCTCAAAATAATAAAAGCCATTTATGACAAACCCACAGCCAATATCATAGTGAATGGTCAAAAGCCAGAAGCATTCCCTTTGAAAACTGGCACAAGACAAGGATGCCCTCTCTCACCACTCCTATTCAACATAGTATTTGAAGTTTTGGCCAGGGCAATCAGGCAAGAGAAAGAAATAAAGGATATTCACATAGGGAGAGAGGAAGTCAAGTTGTCTCTGTTTGCAGATGACATGATCCTGTATATAGAAAACCCCAGTCTCAGTGCAAAAGCTGATAAGCAAATTCGGCAAAGTCTCAGGATACAAAATCAATACACAAAAATCACAAGCATTCCTATACACACACAATAGACAAGCAGAGAGTCAGATCATGAATGTACTCCCATTCACAGTTTCTAAAAAGAAAATAAAATACCTATGAATACAGCTAACAAGGGATATAAAGGACCTTTTCAAGGAGAACTATAAAAACTGCCCAAGGAGATACAAGAGGACATAAACAAATGGAAAAACATTCCATGTTCTTGAATAGGAAGAATCAGTATAATGAAAACGGCCACACTGCCCAAAGTAATTTATAGATTTAATGCTATTCCCATTAAACTACCATTGACATTCTTCATGGCATTAGAAAAAACTACCTTAAAATTCATATAGAACCCAAAAAGAGCCCAGATAGCAAAGACAATCCAAAGCAAAAAGAACAAAGCTAGATGCACCATGCTACCTGACTTCAGACCATACTATAAGGCTACAGTAACCAAAACAACATGGTTCTGGTACCAAAACAGACACATAGAGCAATGCAGAATAGAGATCTCAGAAATAAGACCACACATCTACAACCATCTGATCTTCGACAAAACTGACAAAAACAAGCAATGGGGAAAGGATTCTCTATTTAATAAATGGTGCTGTGAAAACTGGCTAGCCATATGCAGAAAATTGAAACTGGACCCCTTCCTTATACCTTATACAAAAATTAAGTCAAGATGGATTAAAAGCTTAAATGTAAAACCCAAAATGGTAAAAATCCTAAGAGAAAATCTGGGCAATACCATTCGGCACATAGGCAAAGGAAAATATTTCATGGTCAAAACATCAAAAGCAATTGCAACAAAAGCAAAAATTGACAAATGTGACCTAATTCAACTAAGGAGCTTCTGCACAGTAAATGAAACTATCATCAGAGTAAACAGACAACCTACAGAATGGGAGAAAATTTTTGTAATGTATCCATCTGACAAAGGTCTAATATTGAGAATGTACAAGGAACTTAAATTTACAAGAAAAAAACAACCCCATCATGTCAAAGGACATGAACAAATATTCTCAAAAGAAGACATTTATATGGCCACCAATATATGGAAAAAAAAGCTCAACATCACTGATCATTAGAGAAATGCAAATCAAAACCACAATGAGATACCATCTCATGCCAGTCAGAATGGCAATTATTACGAAGTCAAGAAACAACAGATGCTGGTGAGGCTATGGAGAAATAGGAATGCTTGTATATTACTGATGGGAATGTAAATTAGTTCAACCATTGTGAAAGACAGCATGGCGATTCCACAAGGATCTAGAACCAGAAATATCATTTGACCCAGCAATCCCATTTACTGGGTATATACCCAAAAGAATGTAAATCATTCTGTTATAAAGACACATGCACATTTACGTTTATTGCAGCACTATTCACAATAGCAATGACAGGGAATCAACCCAAATGCCCATCGATGGTAGACTGGATAAAGAAAATGCAGCACATATTCACCATGGAATACAATGCAGCCATAAAAACGAATGAGATCTTGTCCTTTGCAGGGACATGGATAAACCTGGAAGCCACATCCTCAGCAAACTAATACAGGAACAGAAAACCAAACACCGCATGTCCTCATTCATAAGTTCAGGCATCTTAAAATGCTGTTCTACTTTTGGCTTTTGCTAGGTCTTTTCATGTTGTCTTGAACCATGTTTAGAGAGGGGGGTGACTTGATTTAAAGCAGGTGCCTTACATTCATCCAGAGAGTGGTAGATGGCTATGACCTCTCCAGTCTCTCTTGAGCATGTGTATAACCTTTTATAAGTGTGCATCCTTCTAAATCACCATGAGTATGTGGGAGCTTATTCAGACTCACTATGGCCACCTCATTTTCTTTGTTAAATTTCTAGTCTAGTCTACTAGAAACTAGCTAGTCTACTAGTCTGTTGCTTACCCCAACCTAATGGCAACCTCAAGCTAGCTGTGAAGCTGGCCTTTTATGATTGTTTGCCACTGAGCTTGCTACTGTTTGCAATGCCACTGACTTGCACCTGCTCTAAATCAAATCGTTCCCCTCAAGGAGTTCCTATAGCTAGCCCTACCCTGTTAGAATTTCCACACCAATAGAGCTAAAGGGCTGAAATGCCACAGACTCCCACTTTTACTTGAATTTCAGTTGTTTTACTTGAATAAATATTTCTAAATTTGTTGTATGCCTTTGATCAATTTCTAGAGTACTTCCATGATTGTTTTTGATAGCTCTATCTAGTTCTATCATTGATTTTTGAGGAGAGAAAAATAACTAGTTTCTTAATCTGCTATTCTAGAAGTTCCCTTCTGAACCTGTCAGTTCTGTTTTTTATCCAACACCACTTCCTTTTGATATCCTTTAGATATCACTTCCTAACCCTAAATTAAATTCCTCTATGATGCCTTGACATAGGACCCAGTACTGATTTCAAAGCATTTTTTACATTTCCTGTAACTCTTTGCTTACTTGTCTGACTCCCTCACTAGACTATAAGCTCACAGAGAACAAAGTGTTTGTCTCCTCTGTTCACTGATGTATCTTAGGCAGCTAGAGCAGCATTTGACACACAGTAGACACTCAATGATAACAGTGAATTTACTTGAATTAATTGAATGGAATTTAAATGCAAAGAGTCATGTATCCAGAGTAGCAATTGCAGTTGCCAATATAGAGACAGAACTGAGGACAATTTCTAGCCGTAGTCTTTTACTCAAGCCAAGTACACAAAATGTCAGGTGTATGTCAATGAATGATGTTATAAAAAAATTCTGTTTCTCAAAACTTAGCAGCCAACAAAACATTACAAGACATTGTTTTTTCCAATAGAAGGGTCTTATGGATTATAAGCCACAGGGAATGAGAACTTGTAGTTACCAACACTTGATTCATGAAATTGGTAACACTAATTTATTTGGGCTTACATGTTTCAACACACCTTTTAACATTAGGAAGCCAAGATGTAGTTGTGGTAAATTTCAACCCATACACAAAAGCATTGCCCTAAAATATGCAAATACCTAGTTCAGCATATTTCATAATAATACAGAAAAAGATCTGTCAAAGATTTTTAATTTTTTATTTAGTTTTTAGGTAAGTAAGCAAGGACAGATGCCAGTGCCATCCTTATTTTAGGGCCTTTCAAAGACATGCCTTCTATTTATTATCAGAAGGAGACTGGGCCAGGGGAAAGAAATAACAGAACTCCATCAGATACTATGTCATTGTACATAGGGAGGGCACAGTGAGTGCTGCTTGGACAACATTTATTGAACACTTTACATTTTATGACATCAATTTTCAAACTGTGCTTCATGAATCCCCATAGAAGTGCCTTGGTAATGTATTTAAGGACTGGGAAGACCAAGTGAATAGGTTTTTTACCCCATTTATCTTTTCATCCCTGCTTTCATATGTTTTATATGTTGGGTTTGGTCATAATTTTTTAATGAATCTATTACCCCCAAAAAAAGATTTGGAAATGACTGCGCTAATACTATGTAGGGTAAACACAGTTGCTTGATCTATTTTTAAAAATTTATTTCTCACTGAATTATTCTGAGTGCTAAATGAAGTGATGTATATGAAAATACCCTGCTGTCTTAATCTATTCAAGCTTCTCTAACAAAATCATACACTAGACAGCTTATAAAGAAATGTATTTCTCACAGTTCTGGAGATTGAGAAATCCAAGATCAAGGTACCAGCAGATTTAGTGTCTGGTTACAGACTGCTTTCTGGTTCAATAATGGTGCCTTCTCACTGTGTCCCACACGGAGGAAAGGGCTAGCTAGTTCTCTGGAGTCTCTTTTATAAGAGCATTGATCCCAATCATGACAGTTCTGCTTAACGACAGAGTCACCTCCTGTCTTAGCCCATTTTCTATTGCTATAACAGAACACCACAGACTGGATAATTTATAAGAAAAGTACATTTATTTAGATCATGGTTCTCGAGACTAGGAAGTCCAAGAGCATGGCACTGGCATCTGGGGAGGGCCTTCTTGCCTTTGATCAATTTCTATGACTCCATGCTGAGTCATAGCATGGAGAGGGCATCACATAGTGAGAGGCCAAGAACATGCCAAGTTCTCTCAAATCTCTCTTCTTCTTCTTATAAAGCCACCAGTCTTATCATGGTTGGCCCATGATGATGATCATATCTAGGCCTAACTACCTTCTGAAGGCCCCACCTCCAAATGCCATCAATGTATGAATTTGGGGATTAAGTTTCCAACACATGAAATTTGGGGAACGCATTCAAACCATTACACTTCCCAAAGGCCCTACCTCCTAATCTCCTTGCCTTGGGAGATAGGATTTCAACATATAAACTGGGGAGAGAACAGGACATAAGCACTTGGTCCATTGCATTTGCAAACTGTAAAATGCAAACTGTAAAATTCTTATCAAATGAAATATTATATACTGTTGCTGCCCTTCAGAAACCTGTGGCCAGATAGGCTACCAAAAGAAACACATTTATGTCACATATACATTTGAAGCTCTTTGCCATTTATCTAAATTTTTATTTTTACAAAACGGTTTTTTCTTTTAGAAACATTCATTGAATCCACTGAAGTTTGTCCATGATTGATGCTAATCAGCTTCGTCTCCTAAATGTCTTGGTTCCCTAGTAAAACAGCCCCCAGGAAAACAGTTCTGTAGCCTAAGATGTTATCACAAAATAATCCCCCTCTAAACGAAATGGAAGAGGTTGGGATGTTTAAATTAAAATGTTATGATTTTATTCTGTTTTTCAGGCTGCAATGGCACGAGTTATGGAGGGGCAATGTCCCGTTTAAATCTGGTTTTATCTCACTCCCCAGTGCCTTAAGAGAAGAAAAACAAGCATCTCTGGTCTTTATTATTCTGATTATAAAGAATGTTCTCTTAATTTCCTATTGTTGTGTACAAGATTTAGAGCTTACCCTTTAATTTCAGTGTCAGAATGTGAACTGTAATTAATTTTCATAAAATGGAAAGCAATAAAGTCAGATATATTAAATGCTGGCTGTAGAGGTTGAAATTGTATAATTTACAATTAGGGATGGTGGGGGAAGAAGCAGCCTACACATTAAATGAGTGATAACTCATCTTGGCTTCAGCTTCAGAGATCATGAAAGTGGTCAACAAAACTGCTCAAACCAAAGCTCCCACTCTATGGGGTATTGGAACCTTCTCAAGAAGGTCTATCAAATTTGGTGTCATCTCTCCCTATTCCAACATTTGGATTGTTTTTATTATCATTAATTAACAATAATAATATGCAAGGACCTAAATTACCACCTAATGAATCACCTAAATCCTTTCCTAGGCATTATTTGTAACTATAGATAATAGACCATAATTCTATATCAACCATTAAAAAATGCAGACCGCCAACTGATTAAAAATGCAGGTTCCCTTTATCTTGCCCTCAGAATTTCCATAAAGAAAGTATGTTTAAAATTGGGGAATATTTGTGTAGTGGTTATTTATAAATGTTAAGCTATATTCTAAACCAAAGGAAGCTATATACAAAATTATGTATAAACTTCACTACATAAAAGAAGTGTTTTCATTTGGAGGCATTAAAATGGGTACACGTTCTATCCCCTGTCTCATTTGGTTCAGGACATGCTTCTTAAGAGATGGTACTCTGGAAGTGATCATTAGAAGACAGATAGAAGCAGTGACTTCTCAGTTAAGTGGAAGCTTGTCCTAGAAATGAGTGGTACAAGCTTTACAATTTACAAAGCTCCTTCACACACATTATCTCAATGTAATTTCACATTGCCCCTATGCAGAGGACAGAGCAAACTCTGATATCTTGTGTTTCAAGGAAGACACTAAGAAGTAAAGTGGTCTGTCCGAGTTTACACCATCAGTAAGTGACTGACCCAGAAATTGAATCTATGTTTAGGACCCTCTAAATTTAGTCCCTGGGTCAACATAGGTAAGAATAGCTAACAAATCCAAAAAAACAGTTCATTAATTGGTGTGGAGCATACTCACAGAACTGGCCTGAAGTGTGAATACAAATATAGAGAGAAAGAAGACAGGATGCCCAGGCATTAAAAGGGGGACAAATACAGCAACCTCAGCCATCATCTGAAAATAAGGAAGACCATTTGGGAAGGGAACAATAACTGAACTGCAATCATTTCCAGTCTATTAGATTTTACACCACAGCCTAGAAGTCGTTAGGTTCATGCATAATGACACAGTTACTAAAGGGATCTTAGCTTTAGGTTCAGTTAGATATCCACATTTTATCTACCCCATACTAAGGAATGCATGCTCAGTGCCCTCCAGACCCCACTGCTGGGAGTTAGAACGTACGTAATTAGTTAACCATGGAGATAGGAAAGAGCCCCACCTTGGAGCAGTGAAAGATTACAAAACAGTAAGTGATTATTTTTATATCCACATAGAAAAATTGTTGTATGCATGAGAAAAAATCTAGAAGAAAACTAAATCATATATAAATTTCAAATTTACTCTGAGAGATGGACTTACAGGAAATAGTCATCATTTTACCTTAAGGAAAATAGTCATATTTATTTACCTTAGTAAATTACTCAATCATTTTATAATGAACAGGTATTACTTTTATAAAGAGCAACTAAACATGAAAATTGTATTTTGTAAAAAGCCTAAATTGTAGACCCTATACCTTATGGCATGAAATGGGTGAGTCAAGTTGAGGACATTGCTTAGATTTGGTGTCAATCACGGCCTATGCTCCAGTCTCAGATGAAATATCTCTTCCTCCAGGAGGCCTTGCCTGATGTATATAGCCCATTACTACCCCTCTAAACTGCGATCCTGTACGTACTCCCTCCTAGCCCTCAGCCCTCTGTTTTCTTCCTTCATGACACTTATTATGGCTTGTAACTACACAAGTATGTGTGAGATTATTGGCAACCCGACCTAAATCCAGGCAAGAAGGGTTTTGTCCTGGGCCTCTTGCTTTAGAGAACCACACATATCACGAACATTAAAATGCACATACAATTTTTTTCAGTCTCGAAAGACTGTTGACAGTTCAGTTTACTTTTTAGTGAATTATGGAAGAGGGAGGCACTGAACAAACCAAATCATGCAGGCCAGAGCATGGTGGGCTGAGAACAAGAGAGCAGATGTCAGGGAGAAGACAAGCTCAGCCTCTGCCCTGAGAAACGAGATAGCGAGAGGCCATTTAAAGTTGTCTGCCCCAGAATACCCAAAGGAGACAGGATTTCCCAGTAAGTTGCACACCATCCCTCTCATCCCTTCTAGTGGAGAGGTATTAATACTTAGAACCACCTAACAAAAGGATGTGAGAAAGTGATATACGAGGGATGGGACCTCCCTATTCCAGTTCCCTGGACACTTGAACAATGTGATCCTAGGCCAGTTTCGGGTGAGTTTAGTCCCAAGGACTGAACCTCCAGCCCACCTTCTCCCTTGCCCTGTGCCAGCAGCTCCTGTTGCCACTCAGGGTCAAGATGGCAAGACTGACCTTGGGGAGACAGGTCTCTTTTAGCCTCCAGATCACAGGGGTAATCCCTGGGCTGTGCAGCATCAAGGCTCTGAACAGGAGCATGAACTGAGACAAAGCATAGCTTAATTGATCACTTTAAAATCTTTAAATATTTGATACGTGGCTCCCATTGTTACTCTCGCCTCAGGCCCCACAAACATTAGAGTCAGACCTGATTATTACTGTAATAACTGTCTTCCTTGCTAATGACATATTCCACAAAGTGTAAGATTATATTTATTTGATTTAAAATACTAGTCCCCCACTAGTACAGAGCCCGGCATATGTTAGGCATGCAATATTTGTAGAATTAATAAATGGCTGAAAACAAAGTGCTGCTACACAATATAGCCCTGTGCCTGCCCCTAAAAGCACTTGTGATGAAAGCAAATCTGAGAGGAAGATACCATTTTGTATCAGGCAAGCACCTAGTGCTGACAGCCTTTGGCAGTAGAAGTCAGTGTACCATGACATAAAGCCATTGATTCCCACTTACCATCAACACAGTCCAAAGAGTTTTCCATTAACAAGTCACACCAATAATTTCTGATGAATGGTAAAGAGTTAAAGAATATGGTACAAAAATAAAAATAAAAATACAAGCCCATGCTCTCCACTTCAACCAAGAATTCCCAATCTCCATCTCCACACCGAAGTTTGGTTCATTGTCATTTTATTCTATGTAGATTTAATTTTTCAAAGTTTATGTTTTTTTTAAGCAAAAAAAATGGAGATACAAAATGAAATAAAATTATCTTTGAAAAAACTATATTATTTTTACTATGACTTTAAGATTTAAGTGAAAAGGCACAGTTACAGGTTTAAAAGCAGGTAGATTACAATGTACATTGAACCTATAATTACAACAAGTAATTCCCACATTCTAGGTCAGGGATTACATTTATTATATGTTCTCATCAGAACCTACCATTCTGTAGGTCTTCAATAACTGTAAAATGATCATTTAAACTCTGTCAACAGCTGACCTAAGGTTAAGTCATTTTCTTATGTGTGGTTACCAATGAGCAAATGAATGCCTCAGAAGAGTTCAGCAGGTTTTTATTAATAAGCATTTCCTTTCTATAAATATCTAATTTCAAAATGGTACCATTTTTCATGTGAAGGGGCTTGTGGATATAAGAAAGAAGGAGAAAAACTTTAGCAATATGTAGTAAGGGAAAGACGTGAATCTCTTGGAAAGCAAATATGCTAAGGGCACCTACTTTTATTATCTTCAATTTCTATCTTAAGGCTTTGAAAAACTAATTAAGCAGCATCAAAACAAATATTTACAGAACACAGGAAAAATGGGAAAATGTTAGAAATAGTCTGACTCAGACTAACTTACCTATTCTATACTATTTTATAGTTTACAAAAAGCTTTCACACCATGGTGTCATATAATCTCACATACACTCTCTGAGGTAATATACTGCCCCATTTAATAGCAAACAAGTCAAATTGGACTTTAACTAGAATCTTTGTTGCCTCTCTAATGTCTATCGCTTCTTTCTTCCTTCCCAAAAGAATCCTGAGCTGTCCACACCACTCTTCTTGTCCGTATTGTCTCACATGTTGCTGAAGATTGGACCTAACCTCAGCCCAGGGAATGGTTTTGATTAAGCCATGCCAACCATGGTGATCCTTTTCCCCTGGCCAATGGCTGGCTTACACAGTGTCATGTGATGCAATTGTAGCCAATGAACATGAGGATAAGTATGATAAAGTTTCTTCTCTCTTAGAGACAAAGCAAGGATGACTCTTTTCTGCTTATTTGGACGGATACAAGAAACTGCTGTAGCCATCTTGCAAATGGCCAATGACTCCAGTTCCAACCCATCCATTATACTTCAGTTCTGTATATCCAGTTACCTGCTTGATAGTTCTATTTGGATCCTGAACTGGTAACTCAAACTTTGAATAAGGACTACTTACTTCCCTACCTTTTACCAATCTTCCCCATCTCATTAAATGGCACCACCACTCATGCAAAATCCAAATCTATTAATAAGTTCTGTCAACTCTCACTCCAAAGAATACCCCATGTTTGTTCATTTCTATGTATTTCCACTATTACCATCACCTCAATGAAGTCCAGTGTGTCTTGCCTGCATTACTGCAACTGCCTGTTTCTGCTCTAGCCCTTTTCAAAATGTAGTCTCCACACAGCAGCCATAGCCAACTTTAAAATGGGTAGATTAGTTAATATTACTCCCTGCTGAAAACCCTCAGTTGTCTTCTCACTGCATTCAGAATAAAATCCAAACTCCTTAGCACATATGGAACCATTAGCCTATATGGGCCTATAAGACCTTAACCCCGATTTGGGAGGTCTTGGTCCTTGAACATACCAGGCTCATTGCTACTTGGAGCCTTTGCACCACAGCTTCCTCTGCATGATACACCCTCTCACCAGATCTTAGAGTGGCCGGCTTCATCCTGACAGTATCAGCTTACATATCATCTTTTCAAAAGAGTCTACCAATCTAAAATACCTCCCACTATAATCTCCATCACATCATTCAGTTGTATTTTCTTCATGGTTCTATCATTATCAGAAATGATCTCATTCATTGATAATGTGTTTAATTATGTCTCCCTCACCTATAATACCAACTCTATGAAAACATAAACTTTTTTTTCTTGTTTGTCAGTTTTAGCAGGACCTAAAATAATAGCTAACATAAAGTTGGCACTCAATAAATATCTGTTAAATAAATTAATAAAGCAAATAACTTTGCCGAATGCTAGAAATATAATAGTAAACATATCTTATTTCTTCTATGAACTCTATGTTCAGTAACTCATTTGAGATTTTTGCTAGAGGTATTGCACACAGAAGCTAGAGAGGGAAATAGGAGATCTACCTAACAAAGAAAACCTCCATTAAATTATTGTGTGAGTTGAAAATCCACTAAATTCTGGGATTTAATTTATAATCACCCATAATACACTACATAAGAAATGTAAGAAATTTGGAGGGCTTTTGTAGCAGCTGGATCTATCTTTCCTAAGAGAGAAGAGGAATAAGCAAAGGGAAGGTAGAGAAGGCTTGAAGTAAGGGCTTAAGGTAATAGGAACTGGCAAGATTTGGGAATGGGTGATTGTTGACCAGAGAAACAACAAATAATATGATTGAGTAGAGGTGACCAGACTTCCACAATTAATAGGTGACTTAAAATCGTACCTTGAGCAAGTTTATGACATTTGCACATGTATTTATCTGGCCCCTTTATCTGGACTTCTCTATAAATACAGATTAATATTGTATGAGCATGCTTTTGCAACTAGGTAAACTTGTCTTCTTCATATAAACTATTGCCAGGCAAAACTTACCTCAATATTATATTTAATTAGCATACTTTTCCAGAACATTAAGTATGTAAATATTTCTACTGATGCCTGCACATTATCTTCTTGATGCTTTCAGTCCAACATTCTGATCTAAAGAAAAGGTTTTGAATCTACCGAATCTATCAGCTAGCTTACCCAATTTGGGGAGCACCTACAAATTTGCCAAGCTTCTGTATTTAACTTTAATCTATTGATTAAAAAATTAGGCATGGCCATCAAAAAACTGTATTAAAATTGGTCTCTTTATCATTTGTTGTAAATGTTCGATCAGATGTAAATTCACCTGACAATATTCTCACTTATCCCACATTTCTCTTTCATGTCCACAAGGATATTTTAAAAACTGTCAGTTTACTAAGTATAGGATATCTGATGTCTACAGCAGCTTTCTCCAAAGTTTGTTCCATGTAACACTAATTCTGGTCAAATACTGGGGGGAGAAAAACAACAATGCCTAAGTCATGAAGCACATTATTCTAAACTATAGTGGCTCTAAATTGTTTCTTTTTTTAATTTTACAATTAAAAAACTCATTGATATGATTTGCCTGTGTCCCCACTCAAATCTCACCCTGAATTGGAATAATCCTCATGTGTCATGGATGAGTCCAGGTGGAGATAATTGAATCATGAGGGCAGTTTCTGCCATACTATTCTCATGATAATGAATAAGTCTCATGAGATCTGAAGGTTTTATAAATGGGAGTTCCTATGCACAAGCTCTCTCTTGCCTGCCCCCATGTAAGATGTGACTTTGCTCCTCATTCGCCTTCCACCATGATTGTGAGGCCTCCCCAGCCATATGGAACTGTGAGTCAATTAAACCTCTTTCCTTTATAAATTACCATCTCAACTATGTCTTTATTAGCAGCATGACAACAGAGTAATACACTCATAAATTTTTAAAATATAATTGACCATGGGATTCTTTTATTTTCCTCCATTCTAAGCTTGTTATTGCCTTCCCATGAAATTGCTGTGATTTGAAGGTAATACAGATACAATTGCTAATGGATTGAATGTTGGGTGTGGACAGAGTCAAAAACTTCAAATTTTTGAGCCTAAGAAACTAGCAAATATGGTTGTCATTCACTGAGATGTGTCAGACTGAAGACAAGTAGTTTGGGAAAGAAAGAGTGGAAACCCTGATTTGGTATTGGGCCTGTCAGTTTTGAGATGCATATTAGACATGCAAGTAGTAATCTCTAGTTAAGGATCAGCTCAGAGGTGGAGCCAAGATGGCCGAATAGGAACAGCTCCAGTCTACAGCTCCCAGCCTGAGCGACACAGAAGATGGGTGATTTCTGCATTTCCCTTTGAGGTACCAGGTTCATCTCACTAGGGAGTGCCAAACAGTGGGCGCAGGACAGTCGGTGCAGCGCACTGTGCATGAGCCGAAGCAGGGCGAGGCATTGCCTCACTCGGGAAGCACAAGGGGTCAGGGAGTTCCCTTTCCTAGTCAAAGAAAGGGGTAACAGACGGCACCTGGAAAATCGGGTCAGTCCCACCCTAATACTGCACTTTTCCAATGGGCCGGGAAAACGGCACACCAGGAGATTGTGTCCCGCACCTGGCTCAAAGGGTCCTATGCCCACGGAGTCTCGCTGATTGCTAGCACAGCAGTCTGAGATCAAACTGCAAGGTGGCAGCGAGGCTGGGGGAGGGGTGCCGCCATTGCCCAGGCTTGCTTAGGTAAACAAAGCAGCCAGGAAGCTTGAACTGGGTGGAGCCCACCACCTCTCTGGGGGCAGGGCACAGACAAACAAAAATTCAGCAGGAACCTCTGCAGACTTAAATGTCCCTGTCTGACTGACAGCTTTGAAGAGAGTAGTGGTTCTCCCAGCACACAGCTAGAGATCTGAGAACGGACAGACTGCCTCCTAAAGTGGGTCCCTGACCCCCGAGCAGCCTAACTGGGAGGCACCCCCCAGTAGGGACAGACTGACACCTCACTTGGCCAGGTACTCCTCTGAGACAAAACTTCCAGAGGAACTATCAGACAGCTGAATTTGTGGTCTCAGAAAAATCCGCTGTTCTGCAGCCACTGCTGCTGACACCCAGCCAAACAGGGTCTGGAGTGGACCTCTAGCAAACTCCAACAGACCTGCAGCTGAGGGTCCTGTCTGGTAGGAGGAAAACTAACAAACAGAAAGGAGATCCACACCAAAAACCCATCTGTACATCACCATCATCAAAGACCAAAAGTAGATAAAACCACAAAGATGGGGAAAAAACAGAGCAGAAAAACTGGAAACTCTAAAAAGCAGAGCACCTCTCCTTCTCCAAAGGAATGCAGTTCCTCACCAGTAACAGAACAAAGCTGGACGGAGAATGACTTTGACGAGCTGAGAGAAGAAGGCTTCAGACGATCAAACTACTCTGAGCTACGGGAGGAAATTCAAAACAATAGTAAAGAAGTTAAAAACTTTGAAAAAAAATTAGACCAATGGATAACTAGAATAACCAATGGAGAGAAGGGCTTAAAGGAGCTGATGGAGCTGAAAGCCAAGTATCGAGAACTACGCAAAGATTGCAGAAGCCTTGGTAGCCGATGTGATCAACTGGAAGAAAGGGTATCAGGGATGGAAGATGAAATGAATGAAATGAAGCAAGAAGGGAAGTTTAGAGAAAAAAGAATAAAAAGTAACGAACAAAGCCTACAAGAAATTTGGGACTATGTGAAAAGACCAAACCTACGCCTGATTGGTGTACCTGAAAATGACGGGGAGAATGGAACCAAGTTGGAAAACACTCTGCAAGATATTATCCAGGAGAACTTCCCCAATCTAGCAAGGCAGGCCAACATTCAGATTCAGGAAATACAGAGAACACTACAAAGATACTCCTCGAGAAGAGCAACTCCAAGACACGTAATTGTCAGATTCACCAAAGTTGAAATGAAGGAAAATATGTTAAGGGCGGCCAGAGAGAAAGGTCGGGTTACCCACAAAGGGAAGCCCATCAGACTGACAGCCGATCTCTCGGCAGAAACTCTACAAGCCAGAAGAGAGTAGGGGCCGATATTCAACATTCTTAAAGAAAAGAATTTTCAACCCAGAATTTCATATCCAGCCAAACTAAGCTGCATAAGTGAAGGAGAAATAAAATACTTTACAGACAAGCAAATGCTGAGTGATTTTGTAACCACCAGGCCTGCCCTAAAAGAGCTCCTGAAGGAAGCACTAAACATGGAAAGGAACAACCGGTACCAGCCACTGCAAAAACATGCCAAATTGTAAAGACCATCGAGGCTAGGAAGAAACTGCATCAACTAACAAGCAAAATAACTAACTAACATCATAATGACAGGATCAAATTCACACATAACAATATTAACTTTAAATGTAAATGGGCTAAATGCTCCAATTAGAAGACACAGACTGGCAAACTGGATAAGGAGTCAAGACCCATCAGTGTGCTCTATTCACAAAACCCATCTCACATGGAGAGACACACATAGACTTGAAATAAAGGGATGGAGGAAGATCTATCAAGCAAATGGAAAACAAAAAAAGGCAGGGGTTGCAATCCTAGTCTCTGATAAAATAGACTTTAAACCAACAAAGATCAAAAGAGGCAAAGAAGGCCATTACATAATGGTAAAGGGATCAATTCAACAAGAAGAGCTAACTATCCTAAATATATATGCACCCAACACAGGAGCACCCAGATTCATAAAGCAAGTCCTCAGTGACCTACAAAGGGACTGAAACTCCCACACAATAATAATGGGAGATTTTAACACCCCACTGTCAACATTAGACAGATCAACGAGACAGAAAGTTAACAAGGATATCCAGGAATTGAACTCAGCTCTGCACAAAGTGGACCTAATAGACATCTACAGAACTCTCCACCCCAAATCAACAGAATATACATTTTTTTCAGCACCACACCACACCTATTCCAAAATTGACCACATAGTTGGAAGTAAAGCTGTCCTCAGCAAATGTAAAAGAACAGAAATTATAACAAACTGTCTCTCAGACCACAGTGCAATCAAACTAGAACTCAGGATTAAGAAACTCACTCAAAACCGCTCAACTACATGGAAACTGAACAACCTGCTCCTGAATGACTACTGGGTACATAATGAAATGAAGGCAGAAATAAAGATGTTCTTTGAAACCAAGGAGAACAAAGACACAACATACCAGAATCTCTGGGACACGTTCAAAGCAGTGTGTAGAGGGAAATTTATAGCACTAAATGCCCACAAGAGAAAGCAGGAAAGATCCAAAATTGACACCCTAACATCACAATTAAAAGAACTAGAAAAGCAAGAGCAAACACATTCAAAAGCTAGCAGAAGGCTAGAAATAACTAAAATCAGAGCAGAACTGAAGGAAATAGAGACACAAAAAACCCTCCAAAAAATTAATGAATCCAGGAGCTGGTTTTTTGAAAAGATCAACAAAATTGATAGACCGCTAGCAAGACTAATAAAGAAGAAAAGAGAGAAGAATCAAATAGATGCAATAAAAAATGAAAAAGGGGACATCACCACCGATCCCACAGAAATACAATCTACCATCAGAGAATACTACAAATACCTCTATGCAAATAAACTAGAAAATCTAGAAGAAATGGATAAATTCCTCAACAAATACACCCTCCCAAGACTAAACCAGGAAGAAGTTGAATCTCTGAATAGACTGATAACAGGCTCTGAAACTGTGGCAATAATCAATAGCTTACCAACCAAAAAGAGTCCAGGACCTGATGGATTCACAGCCAAATTCTACCAGAGTTACAAGGAGGAACTGGTACCATTCCTTCTGAAACTATTCCAATCAATAGAAAAAGAGGGAATCCTCCCTAACACATTTTATGAGGCCAGCATCGTCCTGATACCAAAGCCTGGCAGAGACATAACCAAATAAGAGAATTTCAGACCAATATCCTTGATGAACATTGATGCAAAAATCCTCAATAAAATACTGGCAAACAGAATCCAGCAGCACATCAAAAAGCTTATCCACCATGATCAAGTGGGCTTCATCCCTGGGATGCAAGGCTGGTTCAACATACGCAAATCAATAAACGTAATCCAGCATATAAACAGAACCAAAGACAAAAACCACATGATTATCTCAATAGATGCAGAAAAGGCCTTGACAAAATTCAACAACCGTTCATGCTAAAAATTCTCAATAAATTAGGTATTGATGGGATGTATCTCAAAATAATAAGAGCTATCTATGACAAACCCACAGCCAATATCATACTGAATGGGCAAAAACTGGAAGCATTCCCCTTGAAAACTGGCACAAGACAGGGATGCCCTCTCTCACCAGTCCTATCCAACATAGTGCTGGAAGTTCTGGCCAGGGCATTCAGGCAGCAGAAGGAAATAAAGGGTATTCAATTAGGGAAAGAGGAAGTCAAATTGTCCCTGTTTGCAGATGACATGATTGTATATCTAGAAAACCCCATCATCTCAGCCCAAAACCTCCTTAAGCTGATAAGCAACTTCAGCAAAGTCTCAGGATACAAAATCAATGTACAAAAATCACAAGCATTCTTGTACACCAATCACAGACAAACAGAGAGCCAAATCATGAGTGAACTCCCATTCACAATTGCTTCAAAGAGAATAAAATACCTAGGAATCCAACTTACAAGGGATGTGAAGGACCTCTTCAAGGATAACTACAAACCACTGCTAAATGAAATAAAACAGGATACAAACAAATGGAAGAACATTCCATGCTCATGGGTTGGAAGAATCAATATCATGAAAATGGCCATACTGCCCAAGGTAATTTATAGATTCAATGTCATCCTATTCAAGCGACCAATGACTTTCTTCACAGAATTGGAAAAAACTAGGTTAAAGTTCATATGGAACCAAAAAAGGGCCCACATGGCCAAGTCAATCCTAAGCCAAAAGAACAAAGCTGGAGGCATCACGCTACCTGACTTCAAACTATACTACAAGGCTACAGTAACCAAAACAGCATGGTACTGGTACCACAACAGAGGCATAGATCAATGGAACAGAACAGAGCCTTCAGAAATAATGCCACATATGTACAACTATCTGATCTTTGACAAACCTGACAAAAACAAGAAATGGGGAAAGGATTCCCTATTTAACAAATGGTGCTGGGAAAACTGGCTAGCCATATGTAGACAGCTGAAACTGGATCTCTTCCTTACACCTTACACAAAAATTAATTCAAGATGGATTAAAGACTTAAATGTTAGACCTAAAACCATTAAAACCCTACAAGAAAACCTAGGCAATACCATTCAGGACACAGGCGTGGGCAAGGACTTCTTGTCTAAAACACCAAAAGCAATGGCAACAAAAGCCAAAATCGACAAATGGGATCTAATTAAACTAAAGAGCTTCTGCACAGCAAAAGAAACTACCATCAGAGTGAACAGGCAACCTCCAGAATGGGAGAAAATTTTTGCAACCTACTCATCTGACAAAGAGCTAATATCCAGAATCTACAATGAACTCAAACAAATTGACAAGAAAAAAACAAACAACCCCATCAAAAAGTGGGCGAAGGACATGAACAGACACTTCTCAAAAGAAGACATTTATGCAGCCATAAAACACATGCAAAAATGCTCATCATCACTGGCCATCAGAGAAATGCAAATCAAAACCACAATGAGATACCATCTGACACCAGTTAGGATGGCCATCATTAAAAAGTCAGGAAACAACAGTGCTGGAGAGGATGTGGAGAAATAGGAACACTTTTACACTGTTGGTGGGACTGTAAACTAGTTCAACCATTGTGGAAGTCAGTGTGGCGATTCCTCAGGGATCTAGAACTAGAAATACCATTTGACCCAGCCATCCCATTACTGGGTATATAACCAAAGGACTATAAATCATGCTGCTATAAAGACACATGCACACGTATGTTTATTGCGGCACTATTCACAATAGCAAAGACTTGGAACCAACCCAAATGTCCAACAACGATAGACTGGATTAAGAAAATGTGGCACATATACACCATGGAATACTATGCAGCCATAAAAAATGATGAGTTCATGTCCTTTGTAGGGACATGGATGAAACTGGAAAACATCATTCTCAGTAAACTATCGCAAGGACAAAAACCAAACACCACATGTTCTCACTCATAGGTGGGAATTGAACAATGAGAACTCATGGACACAGGAAGGGGAACATCACACTCCGGGGACTGTTGTGGGGTGGGAGGAGGGGGGAGGGACAGCATTAGGAGATATACCTAATGCTAAATGACGAGTTAATGAGTGCAGCAAAACAACATGGCACATGGATACATATGTAACAAACCTGCATATTGTGCACATGTACCCTAAAACCTAAAGTATAATAAGAAAAAAAAAAGAAAAAAAGGATCAGTTCTCTTTGTAACAAACATCTTCTACCACTTAAGCATTCAAATTATTAGCAAAATGAGTCCATATTTACTCTCATGCTCACCTTTTAGCAGAATAATTCACCCATCCTTATTGTATTTCGCCTGTGTTAAGAATGCATAATCTAAGTCACCTTTGATTAGGCAGTTTTTAGTAACTTCCAACAACAAAAGCAATTCTCTTTATTTCTTTTTGTCCTCTCACAGGTGTTCTTCATACTTTGGGTTTGTGGATCTCTCTATTTTTCTACTCAACTGCGTATTTCTTCCCAGTTACCTATTGCTATATGTGATCAACTACCCCAAAGTTTAGTGGCTTAAAACAGCAGCCTTGTTATTGTTAGTGTTGGTGGTGGTGGTGGTGGTGTCATCATCGTCATTTTTCAGTTTCTCACAATTTAATAGGTTGGGGCTTCTGGAGTCATCTGGGAGTTTCTTTTCTTTCACATTGCATTTACTGAGGACGCTCAGTGGTACCCAGCTAGCAGATGGACTAGACTGAATGGCTAGACAAGATGGTTTCACTCACATGTCTGGTGTCTTAGTGGGGGTGGCTGGAAGGCTGGAGCATGGCTGGGATCTCAACTGGAGCACTTATGAGAGGCCTGTCAAGCATGCCAGTCATGGGGCCGTCTGACTTCTTGCATGGTAGCTCAGGTATCCCAACAAGAAAAGAAGTGAAAGCAGCCAATCTTTAAATCCTGAGCCCCAAACTATCACAATATCACCTCCTTTATATTCAGTTAATCTAAGAAGTCATAAGGTTGGGGTTAGGATTAGGGGACCCAAATTCCAGGGGAGAGGGGCATAGATCCCATCTCTAGATGAGAGGAATGTCAAATAATTTGTGAACTTCTTTAACCTGCCACACATTATCATAATGGTCAAGAACTCCTGCTCTGAGACTGGATTCCAAAACTTACTCCCCACCACTCACTGGTCATATATCCAGGCTGACTATTTAACCTTTCTCTGCCTTAGTTTCCTTGTCTGTAAAATGAGGATAATAAATGTATTCATTCAACAAATATATATTGAGCATTTGGTAGGGAGCAGATGGCTGGGACCAGAAATAGAAGTAAGCTGGTCTGGGCTTTCAAACTGCATACAGTCTAGAATAATGGGGGGAAAAGATGTGCATTCATTTATTCTTTCAGTAAATATTTAATAAGTATTTACAAAGCACCAATAGAAGCATTTGTGCTCATCCCTGCTGTGGAACAGAAGAGAGTTAAAGTTATAGTGGTAAGGTCTTTCTCAAACTGAATTTTTATTAAATGGGATCTTAAAATCATGTATTTCCAAATTTCAGTTGGTGAATGAAGAGACTTGACAGCATTCTTCTTTTACCTGGCATTTAGACAAGAACACCAGATTCTTTTTTGTGTCCTCTCATCTTTGTCATGGTGAAGAACTATAAAACCACAATCCACACAACCATTTAACAGAGGTAGTAGAAGACTCCATTGCTGTTTTCTTTTTCTTTTTCTTTTCTTTTCTTTTTCTTTTTTTTTTTTTTTTTTTTTTTTTTTTTTTTTTTTTTTTTTTTTTTTGAGATGGAGTTTCACTCTTGTCACCCAGGCTGGAGTGCAGTGGTGCAATCTTGGCTCACTGCAACCTCTGCCCCCCAGGTTCAACCAATTCTCTTGCCTCAGCCTCCCGAGTAGCTGGGATTACAGGTGCACGCCACCATGCCCAGCTAATTTTTTTTGTATTTTTAGTAAAGATGGGGTTCGGCCAGACTGGTCTCAAACTCCTGACCTCAGGTGATCTGCCCATCTCGGCCTCCTAAAGTGCTGGGATTACAAGTGTGAGCCACTGCACCCAGCCCATTCCTGTTTTCTTTATGAAAATTTAAAGTAATTTTTTCATGCAAGTTGAATCATGTTTACACTGAATCTGGATGTCAGATGAGGTGCAGGAATCCTAGCGAGGCCACTGATGGAGGAGCTTAGCAGGAATAACGTGCATGCACTACGTGAAATTTCCCGTCTAATACCAAAAGTCACTTTCTTGTTATAGAGTCAGCTTAGTGTTTCATGACACAGCCTACCTAGAAGATTTCAGTATTAGTTTAGTTTGGACATTTCAACTGCTAATAATCTTTACTCTAAATCTTTTTAAGTGGTCTTTACAAGAATAATCAAAGAATAATATGTTTTTGAGTCGCTGCTTTGTTGATTAAGAAGATACTAAAAAAAAATACATTTTCAACCTGCTGAAATAATTTGGTGAAATTCGGCCAGGCATGGTGGCTCACGCATTATAATCCCAGCACTTTTTTAGACCGAGATGGGTGGATCACCTGAGGTCAGGAGTTCAAGACAAGCCTGGCCAACATGGTGAAACCCCATCTCTACTAAAAATACAAAAAATTAGCCAGGCATGGTGGCAGGTGCCTGTAATCCCAGCTACTTGGGAGGCTGAGGCAGGAGAATCATTTGTACCCAGGAGGCAGAGGTTGCAGTGAACCAAGATCATGCCATTGCACTCCAGCCTGGGTGACAAGAGCAAGACTCTGTCTCAAAAATAAAGTAAATAACAACAATAATAATAATAATGTGGTGAAATTCTTCAATAGACTTGGCTAACTGAAACTGGTATATTAAGTTACCAATATTTATGTCTGTAACCATCTGCAGTTTATACATTTAACAAGATATATAAAGATTTGGTCACATTTTATTTCACCATTGGCCCCTCCTAAGATTTATTTCTTAATTGGAACCTTGCCTGTGGTTATATATGCGTTGTTTTTTTATCACATAGTAAATATCAAACAAATAAGTATTAAACAAACAAATACATTCTTATTTGTAGGTCAGGCAGAACAAATTGGCATAGTAAAATGGTTATGAATATGGCTTTGAAGTCTAACAGGATTGAGTTTAAATCCAAACTCTGCCAGCTATTAAAATAATAGAAGTTTCTTAATCTCTCTAAGCTCAGACTCCATGTATAAAATGGCAAAACTAAGAGTAGAAACCTCAGAGACTGGGTGGAAGAATTGGATGATCATTGAAAGCATCTGATCATTTAAAGATAAATGATCATTCAGCACAGTGCTTTGACATTGTATGTTCCCGATAAATGACAAGTGTAATTTTGTTGTCATCACCATTGTTGTTATTTAGAAATGGCCTTTAGGGATGCACAAAATATTGCAGCAAAATGTCTCAATATTCTTGTTCTTTGGCATACTCCCAACCCCCACTGGTTTTTGTGACATCAGATCTGAACCACAGCAAAGGAAGAGGTGAAAGAATGAAGTATCTCTCAAGACAGACTCAAAGATCCTTGACAGTAGGGATCTGTCCTGTCACTCTTTAGCCCATTTTTTTTTGCACATGGAGGTACTCACTAAATGTTTTTGATAACAAGAATATTGAGGTTCTTAATTATGTAAAAAAAATTCAACATATTTAAAAGCTACTAAATGCCAAACGAATAACTTTTTGCAAAAGGAAACTAATACTTAATTGAAAATTCTTATAAAACAAGTTGTATTTCACAAGATTGCACAGAAACAAAACATTAAACTCCATTATTAACATAATGATAAGTTTCTTATTTCCTTTACAATTTCCTATCTGATGACTATCCTCCCCAGTCTTTTCAAAGTAGCCTTTGTCTTACGAATGGCCCTTGACCTACTGGCCAAGCCCTGCCTCCTGCAGCCCTGTGACCTTAGCTGGTTGAGTTATGCTTCCGACTCTGGAGAACCATATGTCAGAGTGAGGCAAATACTGGTCCACATGATAAGGCCTTTGTTAAGTTAGGCATAAAGTAGTTGAAAATGGCTTAGAAAGGCCAGGCACAGTGGCCCACACCTGTAACCCCAGAACCTTAGGAGGCCAAGGTGGGAGGATCACTGAGTCCAGGAGTTTAGACAAGTCAGGGCAACAGAGCGAGATCCTAACTCCATGAAAACCTTAAAAATTAGCTGGATGTGGTGGCACACGCCTGTAGTCCCAGCTACTCGGGGGGCTGAGGTGGGAGGAGCAGTTGAGCCCAAGAGTTGAAGGCTGCAGTGAGGTATGATTGCCCTGAACTCCAGCCTGGGCAACGCTGGTGTATAAAATACTTCTTTGTGAGAATTATCTGGTAGGAAGGGATAAGGACATCGGTGGGGGGCTGTGTTTTCCTTTTATACAACTCACATCTCACAAACAAAAGGGGAGAAAATCTCCACCACCCACACAACCCAAGTTCTTCATTTTGCCCTTTAACACGTTCTAGTGACTCTTCTTGGTAAAATACAACTCAGGCTGGAAACCAAGCCCTGGTTCCTCATCTGGCAATTCTTTTGGTGGCTATTACACGTATGTCTTGTAGTGAAGGAGAAACACTTCCTCTTTACAAAGCAAAACACACACTCGCTCCCCACCCACACACTTTTCTTCTTCAGGTGTTTTTTTCATTTCTGAAAAAGCACATTCACCTTCTTGAGACTCTCTGGAAGAGCAAGGTTGTTATGCTGGAAGAGTGAATCCACAGACACCCCAGCCACGGCTCCAAGGTATCCTACTCACAGCCTTCAAGCCAGCTCCCAGTGCTAGACAGTACAAGAAGCCAAGCCAAGAACTTCTAGGGGTAGTGGCCACGTCTCAAGAGCTCCAGAATCTGTTGGGCAATGCAAAGCCCTCTCTGTTACATGTAAAATTCCAGAAAGCCCATTTGATGAAAATAAGATTACATTTCATTGTTAAGGCCATTTCATTGCCCTACGTGTTTAAAACGTATTTGGAAATACAATGTGCGGTTTGAGAATGCAGGCTGTGGTATGTTCCCATCCCTCGTTCATCCTTTACTTGATGGACAGCCCTTCAACAGATTTTTTGGCGCCCAGGGCTGATGAGAGAGAGGTGAGGGAGTGAGCAGCAAGGGGGCAGGGAAGAGCTGGCACTTCAGGAAGCAACTTCTAGTTGCTTTATTTCTTCAGAATTTCAGAAACCACTCTAATGAACCCAGTCCTCCCCAATAAAACCAGTCACCTCTTACATCCTGGCTGCTCCATATTAAACTGGCACAGAAGCACTTAACCTGCTAGATCGCCTTTCTCCAGACACCTGCCCAAGCAGCAGACTAAACAAACAGGGATTCTCCACTGCGCAAAAGTTGGCTTCTTTCACTAGGTCTCCCATCTGTTAAAAAGCCATTGTCTGAGAAAGTGTTCAGCTAGCTGGGGAGCGAGAGCGATTGCATACTGAACTGCCCCCTTTTCCCCATAAAAAGTCCTCTTTAGCATTTTCTTTTCTCCCCGGTTTTCATTGCCTGATTTATTCATTGGTTTCACCTCTTCTCCCCTCCCCCTTGGTTCGGGAGGAGAGCCTCCTTGTCTTCGGTTTCTCAGGGGTCATGTCTTTTCAGTCACTAGGACAATACCCGCTGCTGGCATCTGCTTCCAGATCCAATCAGCCATATTGTGAACACATCCTGCCAGAGAATTGTTCCTCCTTTTGCTCGGCTTTGTTGCCAATTTCATGCCATGTATTGCTCTATGTTTTGTGCTTCATGAAGCTGTCACGGGCATAAAAGTGGTCTGACCAGGGTCGTAGTAAAAGGGGTGGGAATGAAACATCCACCAAAATGTTGAGCAGGCCACCCACAGTCCACACACACACACACACACACCATGCTCACACACCCACACCCATATGCAGCCCACACACACACACTCATACACAATCCACACTTACCCAGTCCTCACACTCACACCGAGCACACATACACACACAGTACACACACTCCCAGAATCCACACACAAACACACACACTCCACACATGCACAAAGTATACACAATCCACATACACTCACAATTCACACACACAATACACAGTCCCTCCCAGCACGCACACACAATTTGCACACATTTATAACATAAACACAAACTCACACACATTTGGGGCCCTCACCCATTTTCTTTTCTTTCCCCCAAGATTTCACTGGTACCGTTGTGAGATACCTTATGTTCCCCAAGGCGGATAAACAGTTTTACAAGGAGTCAAAGAGTTTGGCTCCCTTAACAATGATAAGGAGTATACTAAGTTGAGGGAAGAGTTGTCTTGAAAGTTAAAGAAAGAGTTCAGGGTTTTGTTTTGTTTTTTCCTCTGAGGTGTTTCTCATTACATGTAAAATAGTAATAATCCCTTAGTGCACAATCTTAAAAATATACCACAAAATACTTTAAAAGGCAAATTAAATTACTCCAGATTTAAAGAACATGATAAAACCCATATTCATCAATCCTCCTTTTGGGGACATTAACCTCTCATAAAGAACAACAATATACAATTATAGGAAAACATGTCAACAAAAACGTGAAAATTATCCTCTTGGATTTGGGAGAAGGTGCCTATGAGTCTCCTCCTCTCCAAGTTATGATTCCTGGGTACAGGAGTATCGCAGTTTATCAAGATGCTCTTTGTAAACTCTGGATTTGCCTGCCAGAGCACAAAAGACTAAACTCCATTGCAAAGCATTTCTCAAACACAGGCTTCAGGAAGAAGGGGATCTGGGGTTACTCATCCCATCACCTGGAGCCCACTGATTGAACTGGGTCTGACTGCTGGCTGCCAGCCAGCCTGAAGGGAAGTTGCATTTCTCCTTCATGTCATAAGTCAAGGGGAAAAAGGGAGAGAAAATGGATATCAAAAACTCAGAATCCTCACAGTGGAAATTTCATGGATGTTTTCTCATTTTATTTCTATGGCAAGTATTTGCTTATTTATTCCAAAAAGTTCTAGAGATTCTGAATGTAGCTTCTGTATAGTGTATTATATCTCTACTTATATTTTTCCATGTTTCTATCCCAGCACCATGAGTAGGTCCTCTTGCCTTTTTTTAGAAGAGCAATTTTGGTTGTCATTAAATGTCAAAGAGAAGGGTCACGTGAGCACACAGACAGGGTAATGGCAACCTCCTCATGCAAGGAGAAGTCTTGGAATGAAATCTGACTTGGTGACACATTTATCTTGATCTTCCAGCCTCCAGAACTGTGAGAAATAAATTTCTGTTGTTTAAGCCATCCTATCTGTAGTATTTTGTTATGGCAGCCCAAGCTGACTAATACACACCGGAATATGTGGTAAATGACTGAAAGATTTGAGAGAGAAAGAGTAAAACAAGCACTGTGTGCCACTGTCAAAAATGGGGTGCTACACTTTGGGTGGCCGAGGCAGGCAGATCATATAAGGCCAGGAGTTCGAGACCAGCCTGTTCAATATGGTGAAACCCCATCTCTACTAAAAATACAAAAATTAGCTGGGCGTGGTGGTACACGTTTGTAATTCCAGCTACTCAGGAGGCTGAGGCATGAGAATCGCTTGAACACAGAAGGTAGAAGTTGCAGTGAGCTGAGATCACACCACTACACTCCAGCCTGGGCAACAAAGGGAGACTCTCTTTCCATAAAAAAGAAAAAAAAAAGAATGGGATGTCTCTTCACAAACGGCCAGGGATAGGACTGATTGACATTGAGACTTATCTCCAACCCAACCCACCATGCTCTTTACCAACTTCTTGTCCCTTTTAATCCCTTAACTTCTGAAAAGTAATTCATCAGTGTTTTCAAGAAAATAGAGCATGTCACTGCCAAAAAGTAACATATAAAACCAAGACATAGGAAGCCTTACTCAAGGGAACTACTGGAAGTGTGCATTCACCCTGGCAGGCTTGATTTTCTCTCAGTCGACCTCGATGTCCACTATACATTGGTTGAGCATCTACTTTATGTTAGCTACTATCTTGACCCTGATGCAATGATGAGTAAGTCACAGCCTCAGCACTCAAAGAGCTTTGAATCTGGTAAGGGAGACAGGCACTTACATCAAAACTCACAATGCAATATGACATAAAAAATGTTCTACAAAAATAAAGAGTGAGTAGGAAAAGCATTTTCCTTCTGCAAAAGCCAAAGGGATCAAGGGAGCTGGCATGTTGAGTGAAGAGGGTGGATGTGCAATGGAGTCAAAATCTAAGATACACAGTACTTAAAAGAAATGGGAGGATTAGAGAGAAGATGTCAAGGTATAAAACAGATGAGGGACCACACTAAGAAATCACTTTCCATGGCACACAAGACTGAAGACTGAAGGGAGGAGACAAAATAATGCTTTGGTGATATCAGTTCAGAGGGAAAAGACGACCTCAAATACCCAATTTCCTAACCTAACCCCCAAACATGCCAGTTCTTTGCTTTTCTCATGACTTCATTATTTCTAACTTTTTCAAGAGCCTTTTGAAATTCTAAATGCATCCAGTGTAACCACAGTCCAAAATGTGCCCTCTTTTTGGTTGTTTCATGAATTTTTCTTTCTTTCCTAGCCCTATAGTTTTTATTTATCTTTAATAAGGACATTGAGCCAGCAAGACTCATAAGGGGGCCAGAGCTAGCTTTGTGCTCTGTGTGAGCGTGTATGTGTGTGTTAAACAATTTCATGGACATCTGTCATGCACAGTTAACTTTGCATTGCTGCATTTTAAGTGGTGGGTCCAGGCTTGGCCGGCAGTGATAAAGTAGCTGGCAGTTTTCAAAAAGCCACAGGATAACTGAGCATGAATCATAAAACACACTACTGTGTAGCAATATCCAAGTTCATTCAATGCAATGAAACCATGCAGAGGCCCTTTATCCCCAGCTAATTATGTGGAAACGTCTAAGACAATAAAGCATCTGGTGGTCTTTCTTCCCCATTTCAATTTTTCTCAATATTGTGACAGGGGAAAGTATTGTGCCTTTCCCAGGGTAGTTGCAGTGAAGAGGAGTAAAAGCAAGGGTCAGGGAAGAGCAAATAGATGAATTTATAACTTTCTTTTTATTTATTCCTTCCCCATTGTTTCTCTGGAAGTCTTCCTGCAGGGCTGTATTTTGGGATCACTATTCTCATTGCACCCTGCTTGAATCCCCTTTTCTCCCCCTTTAAAAAAATGCCACCCAAACTGCCAGACCTTCTATGATTCCCTGTTGCTGGTGAGGCTTTCTCCCCCATGGGCATCCAGGAATATAAGTCTAAGATTTATAATTATTCTCCAGACTCAGGTGAAAGGAAGGGTTCACACTTCCAGAATGAAAGCTAATATGTGATTTCCTTTCTAGAAAAAGGTGATGAGAATGGTCACTATGATTAAAGTTTTCCCAGAGAGGATTCCCCATAATTGCCTTGCACATGGTTCTTTCTGCCGTTCTCTTGAAAACACACACAAATGCCATGCGCTGTACTCCTGGGGGTTTTGATGAAAGCCCCTTTATAGCTATGCACTGCACAATGAGACCCAAGCCAGAGTCTGATGAGGTGACTAATTGGTACCACTAGCTTAAAAAGCTAATAAGTTAATTAGATTAACTTTGTTCATGTTTGCACAGGGCTTTGAAGAGGAAAACACCACAGGAGCCCTAAGCTTCACTGAATCAAGATCCGATACAGCTCCGTGCTGGATAAAAGCTTTCCTTTGGAACAGCATGAGCCTATTGTGGTTATATTCTATTTTGTTTTGTTCTAGTATTTAATTCCTCAGCCATCTCCCCATTATTCTCAAAAGCCAAATTAAAGTGACATAATATGCCTTTAGTATCTTCCAGTGCAACACTTTCAGTCATAAATCTAAATTCCATTTAAAACCATTATGGAATGTTTTAATTTCCCCGCTAGCTCTGGGCATTATTGTGTCATAACATCCAAGTCATTTTTATACTAACTTAAGAATCCAGCCAGATTTTTTTTTCTATCCAAAAATAGAAATAATTGCAGGAGAACTACCTGAGTGCTATGAGCATTCTCTTTGGTTTGTTTAATTTTCCCACACCTTAAAAATGCAGTGAAGCCCAGAGTCACAGTATTATAATTATTGTGGAATTTTAGCATTAAGTACATTTTTAATGCATTGTTAGTGCCCCCTTTGTCAATCAATCAATTGACTGATCTACCTACCTATCCATCCATCTATCCATCAATCTATCTCGTGTATTAGGCAAACATTGAGCAATACACTAAAGTAATGCCCAGAAGATACAAAGATGATGGAGACAGGAGTACGGCCCTTAAGGAACCTTTAATCTAGAACACATAATATCTCCTCTGGGTTAAGTACCTAAGAGCAGAGCCAGGAAAGAGACGACTGAGCTAGAGGACCCAGGGGAGGTTTCAATGACAAGGTGGATTTTGAGCTGAACCTTAAGGAGTTTTGACTAGTGGAGATGCAGGAAAGGATATTCCCTGGGTGAAAGAGCATAAACGAAAGTTCTGACAAAGGAGAGAGCACATGGCACATCCAATCAGCAAAAAATTACCCAGTACGGCTGGGGTACACTCACAGTGGGAAGTGAGGGATGGGGTGGAAAAAGCAGGATGGGATCAGATCACAAATTATATTTCTCAGGTTTTTGGTTTTGGTTTTTGTTTGAGCAGGGAAGTAACATGAAAGGAAACAGTCAAGGAGAGACAATGGAAAGATCAACAACGGCATTTTTAAATAAAAAGCAATAAAGATCCAAACCAATGTGGTGGCAAAGGCTAATGAAAGAGAAAGGGAAGAAAAAATATTCATCAAATAGTCATGAGCTTTTTAAGTGAAAAGGTAAAAATAAAATGTAGATTACAATCAAAATGAATAGCAAAATTGGATAAAATTACATTTTTTTACTTACAAAATTTTGTTATCTCTGTTGGTAGTTAAAAAGTGTTTGCTTAGGACTTTCATGACTTACTTATTTTTCTCAATAATGGATATATATCATTAGTAAAATAAAAGATTTTAAATTTTGTCAACTAGTGTAAAGGTAATAGCATCCCTAAGGTCTAAACTTAAAAAAGTAATTCAGATAGAGTGGTTGCTTTGCTGAAACAAAAAAAGTATTAAGACTCAGGGTGGTACACTGGAAGAGTATGCATAGGAGTTAAAGGTGAGACAACTTGAGTTTTTATTTCAGCTTCACAATATAACTAAGCATAATTTTAGGCAAGTTACTTAACTTCTCCAACCCTTGATTTTCTCATATATAAAATGAGGCAATAGTAGTACTTACCTTACAGGGTTCTTGTTAGGACTAAATGAAATGACTTGTATAAAGTGCCTAAGAAGTGATAGAAACCTGATTACTAAATTCAATGTGGTATTCTGGATCGGATGGTAGCCTGGAACAGAAAAAAGACACAAATGAAAAATATAAAAAACATAAATAAACTATAGGTGTTAGTTAAAAATAATGTATCAATATTGGCTCATTAATTGTGGCAAATATATCCTAATGAATGATAACAATAGGGAAAACTATGTGGAGTGTATGAGAACTCTCTGAACTATCTTTTCCATTTTTTTGTAAATCTAAAATTGTTTTTGAAAATAAAGCTTATTTTAAAATATGTTACTGAAAAAATTCAACTGGGCTCATTCCCATTAAACAATGGTATAAATTTAAAAGAAGCTAATGAGAGTAGGGATTTTTTTTTATGGGGGTAGGGGGCTGTTTTATCTACTAATGTAACCCTAGAGCTTATCATAGCATACAGATGGCATTCCATAAATATTTGCTGAAAGAATTAAAACAAAAATAATCAAAAACTTTTTAAGGAACATAAAGGGACTCGAGGTTTCTGCTAGTCTCTGCTTTTCTATTTTCTCCACTTGTTTGTTCTACTAGTTTTTTGTTTGTTGTTTTTTGTTTTTGTTTGTTTGTTTTTGACATGCTTTCCATCGGGGAAACAAATTTCCTTGAGTAAGATGCTATTGGGCATTTTGAAACCTTTCTAGGTGCTTCAACCAATTTATTCATTAATGACTCCATGTGCAGAACATCGTGTGTGTTAGTACATCTCTTTTCCACCCAATGCTCTTAAAGACATTAGGATAGAATTCACACTAGAAGTACTTCAGGTCTGTGCTAACCAAGCCTTTCCAAGGAACAAGTCACCTAGACTCAAGCTAACTCTACATAATGTCAAATAGCTGATGGTTCAGTAGGACTTCCAGATATTCGCAAATCACTAGAGGTATCTGATTACAATGTTTAAATATTTCTATTTTTGGTAGCCTCCTTAGTGATTGATAATTTTCTGTTTAAAAGATCAGTTGCTTTGCTAGTATATTTAGAGATGAATAAAACTTTGTATTCTTATTTGTAACCCAGTGTTTTAAAACTTAAAGTTAAAGGGTATACTTTCAAGGTTCAATTCTTCCAGCTGAATAAACTCATCCTTTTGACTGAGACTCTGAGGTTTAAATCTAAGCAACTGAAAAAGAATAGAAGGCAAACTGTTGAAATGAAGAAAATCTAGAAGACATGACTCTGAGATATTTTCTTTTTTAAAAAATAATTTTGACTTTTAGATTCAGGGGGTACAAGTGCAGGTTTATTACATGGGTATATTGTGTGATGCTGAGGTTTGGGGTATATAGATGATCCTGTCACCAAGTAATGAGCATAGTACCCAATAGGTAGTTTTTTGACCCTTACTGGTCTCCCACCCTCCACCCTCTACTAGACCCCAGTGTCTATTGTTTTTAACTTTATATCCATGAGTATTCAGTGTTTATCTCCCACTTAAAATGAGAATATGCAGTATTTGATTTTCTGTTTCTGAGTTAGTTCACTTAGGATAATGGCTTCCAGCTGCATCCATGTTGCTGCAAAGGGCATAATTTCATTCTTTTTTATGGCTGCATAGTATGCCATGGTGTATAAGTACCACATTTTCTTTATCCAGTCCAACATTGAGGGGCACCTAAGTTTTTTCTGTGTTTTTGCTGTTGTGAATAGCACTTAAATGAACACACGCGTGCATATACAATGTGAGATGTCTGAATTATTGGGCTAAAGTGGTGTTAAAAATCATTTCCCATGTCATGAAGATATTAAAAAGAGTGGTCATTAGCTGTCTAACTTTGGTGATTTCTGTAAGTTAAAAGGAGATCAGAGCATCCTAAAATGTTAGATGGGACTTAATCATTTAGTTCTTGGCAGATAAGGAACTAGTCCAGATACAAAAAATAACATGCCCAAATAGTTTGCTAGCAACAATATAAGCAGGTACCCCAGTAAGAACTACTATGAATCTACTGGATGCACTTCTCATGTTGTCACAAGCTACAATCTACTAAACTAAGTATTACTTTTTAAGCATAGTCTATAATGGCAAGGAATACACTCTCTTTTCAGATCTGCTTTTCTATCTTTTGCTAAATTAATCTTTTTTTAAGGTTAACCTCAACATTGTGCATTATTGAAACTAGGAACACACATGAATATGTGTATGTATATAAACACAAATATGTCTACATTGGTATAGGAAATGTCTGCACTTCCTGCTTCCACTTTTCTACTTTTCTAATTTTTTTCAATAATCCTCGGAGTTTTGCTTCCACCTCTACCATTCTGCATTCTCTGAGGTCATTACTAGCGTCCTAGGTAACAAATCTCTAGGCTTTTCTCCATCTACATTCCTTCTAGCTCTTCTCATTCATCACTGTTGATCGTTTCTTCCTTTTTGAAATGCCTAGTTCCTGGTCATGATACTAAACTCTCTAGGATTTTTTCTGCTTTATCTCTACTCTTTCTCACTCTCCATAACTGCTTCTTTTCCTCCGTTCTTTAAAAGTTAGCGTTCCGTCCTTAGTCCATCCCAGATTCATCTTCCACGACAGCATCTTTACCTATTAGACCCTCTTAACAGCAGCCCTTTCAAACATACAATCAGCATGTAGTGCCTTTCTTTCTTCCTTCACTAAAACTCTACTTTTTTCCTAAAGACTCAGCTAAAACACTATGAAACTGTCTCTTTTATTGATATTACAAACCCTGCTTTGTACTCCAATAGCATGAACTCTTGTTATGTGCTAATGAAACACAGAGAAGGCTTTCTACAGCAGTGGATGAGTGAGAGATCAGGAGTCAGACTGCCGGCTTTTAAATCTTGCTCTTCCATGACTGTGTCTCAGCTTCCTCATCTGTGAAATAGGGATAACAGCAATATTGATCTCCTATATTTAGTGGGGATTAAATGAATTAATATATGTAAGAAATATAGAACAGTGCCTGAGACATACTTAGTTCTCAATAAATGTTAACAAGAGTTATCGTAGCATGTTATCATAATAAATTAAAATTATTTATGTGTCTAACTTTGTTACTAACATATGATAACTTTGAGGACAGAAGCAAGTCCCAGTCAACATTCTATATCCAACTGTTACCACAGAGCAAATAATAGGTGTGTAAACTGTTGATTGAGTATAGTACTTAGGTGAGAATAAATGGAGAATGAAATAAAAGTGATATTGATCTGGGAGTATACTACAGTTCCTCTATCCAGGCAGAAAGTTTATAATGCTTCTACAATAAGGATTGCAAATCTACCAAAAAGGAAAAATGAAAACGTCGTAAGAGACATCAACTACCTGAAGAGCTGCCAGAGAATACAAGTGCTGAGAGCAGGGCATCAGAGAGGAACTGCCTTACCTGAAACACAGAGGAGAAAGAAAGAAATGAGAATTACAAATGTAATTTAGACCAACAAGAAAGAACTATTTGGAAATATAAAATAGCTAGAATTTGAGATGAATTAAAATTGGCAAAGATATATTTTGCAGCTATCATGATCTCCCAAATATTGTATTTCCCTCTCTTTTGTCACCTATATCTTTCTACTTTTCTTTGTAATTAAATTACCTTCTGATTTTTTTACTTTTACTTTCTACTTTTCTTTTTAATTAATTATAATTTGTAACAAATGAAACTTCTTTTGGATTGTTACTATTCAAAGGGAAATATCATATCTTCCACATCTTCGCTTCTCTCACAGCCTGTAAGCCAGTACCTTTCACCCAGGAATCAGTTAATTTTTACTGACTGACTAAATCAGAGGAAACAGTGGGGAAATATACATGGAAAAGAAGGGGGCATATGAGTGTCAGTTTGCTGATGAAATCTGAAGAATCTGATGATTTTTTAGATATGCTATGGTAAGGAGGAGAAAATAATTTTAAAAGACCAAGAATTCTGGTCTTGGTGATTAGGAGAATCAGGCACTTTTTATAGGAATCAGATGGAAAAATCCAGGCTATGGCTGACTGGATAATTCTAAAGCCCAGAGAAAGATTGCAACTAGATCTTCTAGAAAAAGCAACTAGAGATGAAGGAAGAGTTGGTATTGTGAGTATTACAGAGGGAGTCAGGGAGAGAAAGAAATATCTTGAAGTACAAGATCAACCATGTCAAAGGCACCAGCCTCAGAGGAAGCTGAGAAAAGATGAAAAAAAGGCATTCACTCTTGTAGAGAGAAAGTTCAGGAGCTTCACAGAAGCACTGTAGCCATTAAGAAAGGCTAAGGCACTCAGAAGCCTTAAGAAGATAAAGACAGTGGGTATGGACCACTTTAAAAAATAGGAGAAAGGACCTAACACCTGTTCGTGGTATGAATAGATGAAAAAGGGAAGTGATCAAATGAATGGCTCCACTCAGGTGTGGATTAGAGCCACAAGACAGAAAAGACTCAGATGAACTACCAAATATTTGACCTAGGAGGGACTTTCTAGACAGCATCAAGTTCAACTCTCCAATATTAAGTAGGAGGAAACCCTGAATAGTTAAGTAGCTAGTTCAAAGTCATCCAGCAAGTTAGTGTCAGGATCAAGATTCAAATGAAGGTCTCCAATCTCCTAGTTGGGTGATCTTTCCACTATATTGCCTTTGCAACACGAACAGGATGGCTTGAAAATAAGAAACGGAAATAAAAGAAACACTTTATAATTTCTCTTGTTCCTTCCAGTTACCTCTTTTTAGCCAATCTATAATCCCTCGTGCAGATACAATGCTCTTCCTTTCCCAACTGGTCTGTAATGAACTATTGCTTTTCATGGGAAAAGTGAATTTCCAATGTTTCCCAAGTTCTTGAATGTAGATCTGACATTTTTCCCTATCAAATTGACATAAACCTTGTCATGAATACACAAGGCCCCAAGAGGCCAAATTTACATATAAAGAGAAAAGTTGGCAGTAACAGCATTGGTGGAGAAACAGCTTTTCCTTTTAGCTGCACACAGGCAGAATGTGCACAGCTAAAGTGGCCTAAAAGGAAAAACGAAGTGATAATCTGACAAACCCAGGCAGTGTAAATACCCAATCCAGCAATTCAGGCCTTGGGGCAAAGAAAACCATTTTCCCTGTGCCTGCCAAGCTCTCTTCTTATGTTTGAAAACTGCTCCTGGACCTAGCCTGAGGGACTCAAGTATCTCAGACAGTGGCATCACCAAGTTGGCATGGAATTAAGTGAGGCCTCTGTCCAATAGCATATTGGGCTCCATTCTCCCCCCGCCTTAGTCGTCCATGGTACTAAAAGGGTATTTAGGAAGAAATGCGCCCTCTGTGCAGGCACTATGGTACGACTCAGTACACCACATTAGTACTGCAGTGTCTGGAGTCTAGCTGAGGTAGATTCACTGGCAAGGGTCTAGATGCTATGGCGATAGGTGATTTAGCAAGGCATGGTTAGCTACAATGCTGTATTTATTACTTCATGTGTTGGCTTTGGTTACTGTCTAGCTCCAACCAGCTCTGTGGCAGAAGACATTTCTTATCAGTAAGTTGTTTTACGCTTTCCTTGGTTTGCCTCTTCTAAGAATCTGAGTTCACACTTTTAAATTAAAATGAAAGAATGATTTTCAGTTTTTCCTTCATATAAAAAAGGACCTGGAGTATCAGGCATTGTGGTCTCTTTTCTCCATGTCTAAGCCATTGGGCAGATAACTGACAACTTAACTCCTTCAGGCCAGGAGCAAACTTGAAAATTCAGAATCACCTATTTAAAATACTTACCTTCTTGAGTTTCTTTGGCCTTCCTCCACCCAGATACACCTGCTTCAGCTGGGAGCATGGAAATTCTGTCAGAGACACACTCATTCAATCTACTCCTGCAGAAATGAGGTCTAATGGGGCTACTAATACCTACCCAGCAGCAAAAGCAGATTATACCCAAGTATTCATTCTTGTCCTCCTTTTTACCCTGCCCATCTAACCCTGCAAAAAAAAAAAATAATAATAACAATATTAGAGACAATCTGGGAACTTCTGCCTCTTTGCAAGGCTGACTCAAACCATGTTGCAATAATAATGTATTCAGCAGCCACCTAGTCAGCAATGCAAAATGGTCCCTGGGTTCAAGGCTATGATACATTAGAATATAATTTGGCTGGAGTTTCTCTCTCTATTATGGAGAACAAATGCATTTTTGAATGACTTGAAGAACAGGTCATGCTATTACTTATGATGAGTAAACTCAAAAAGGGTCACAGAAGAAACATAGTTCAGATAAGCCCTGGAAACTATAGATGCTCTTTCAAATCTAATCTCATTTTTTAGGTCTCTCTCTTCACTTTCAGGGCAGGAAACTTGGCTGCCGCTAGGGCTCTATTTTCAACTTGTTGTGAGATTTCAGACAACTGCTGAATCTCTTGTGCCCCTAGTTACTCCATCTATGGCATATGGCAAATACTACCTACCTCAGGCTATAGGGTACAGTGAAAACTGTTGTGATGGTGGTTGTTTATTTCTCAAAAGACCAGGATCTGGCCAATTTCCAGAAGCTTTGAGATAGATGGGCAACAATGGGTTTTCTTTCTAAGCACCAGTGTTAGAAAGATTCCTGTGTGCTTAAACTGTTGTCATCTTTTCAGTCCCTCTCCTGTCTGTTTTATATACAGGCTCTTGTCAACAAGAGAACCAATTTAGGTTCTTCACTGAGGATCTCAAGTTCCCCCTTCTCACAACCAGTTAAGCAGTATATTTAGAGAGAAAGCAAATATGACTTAGATATTCTTAACCAAATCCTACAAAGGAAATTGCTTAGCACACGTTCTATTTGCCGTCTAACCTTTCCTAATTAAACCGGGTAAAAGGATTGGAAAAATTGTATAATTACATGAAAAATCAATCTCACCTATTTTGACAGGCTTTGAGTACATTGTGAAAAATCATGACTGAAAGTCAACTTTTTGTGTGTGTTCACATGTTTTTGTACATGTGCTATAGGCTGAGACAGCTTCCAAGTCCAAGTCATGGCAATCCTTGCTGGTGTTTATTGGTAGAGACCTGGCAATACTATATGAGGGCCATGCTCAGCCCTCTCCATGAACAGCCTCACAGTCCTCAGAGCAAGTCTTGGCTGTACACCCTTCGGCCTGCACCAAGTTTCTTTTACTTGAGAAACAGTCACAGTCCATCTGCTGTGCAAATACACAAATACAAAACCATCACCCGTTTCATTAGGAATTAGTCCCCACCAGGATACAGCAGCCCTTTCACCTTTGAGATGAGGAATGAATGTTGTAATTGTAGATGAAGGCCCTGAATGAGGCCTTTCCTGGGCAACAAATGGAGTCTGCTTTGGCTCCAGGAAGCCACTGGGCCAATAGGTGCTTCAGCAAGTTCTGTACCCAATACCAACATGAAAAATGCCAATTCTTAGCATACTGTCTGTTATACTCTCAGCTACCTGTATTTCACAGCATTGAGTACTCACATTTGGGAATGAGAACTAAAGATATGAGTGGATGTCAGATCACTAATCACTTCCAAATACTCAGCACATCTGTACCAGTCCACAGCAACTAAATTGTCCCTCTGCGTATTCCTCATGGCTAATGTTTTCACATTTAGTATGTAAACTACAAACTACCTAAACCTACTTCATAGAATTTTGCATTGTTCCTAATTTTTTAATAATGATCGAGTATTACTTCTATAACTAGGAGGAAAAAATACAATGTTCTGACATTTGACATGACTTTCCTCCAGGCTTGGGCATGACAGAAGGGATTAAAGAACAAAATTTAAAACCTGAGTCTCACATATATACATAGATATCTCTAAAGAAGTCTAAAAAATCTGGCAATGGTTATTGTCTCTGGGAAAACAATTGGAGAAAGAGATGTCTTTAAAATATCCACCATGGATGGTAGAGGAAGACGAGGAGGAAAAGAAGTCAGGTACTGTCATTTTCAGAGAGATACCCATTGTGCTTTACATGGAAAACAAAGGCACACCTCTAATCCCAGATATAGGCAAAACTTCCCTATTTGCATTTTTTAAAAATCAATTTCCACTGTGATGGCTATTGGGAAAGGTACATTCTAATAGCCTAGAATGCAGATTTTTTAATGTATCATCCACCTAGTTTATTTTCTCCTTCTCTGACATGGTCTTTAATAGCCTTCTCTTTCTCTGTTGGACACATCCCTAGAAAAGACAGAAGGTCACACACTTAACATTGTTTATTATCTAAATGGGATTTGTTCTTTCACCCCGTCACTTCTCATTTAAGTATGTATTCTCTTTCATAACTTTCTCGATCCTTCTGAGGGTTTTCACTCATGTAATGGATCTGTGTTTCCTTTCTTCTCTAATAACATTTATTGAATACTTACTATGTTCTCTCTTTTTTTCATTTATTGTTTATTAGATGCCAGGCAGTAAACCCTTCATGTGAAGTATTTTATGTAATCTTCAGAACAACCTTATAAAGTGCCATTATTATCTTCATTTTGCAAATAAGAAAGCCAAATATTAAACAGGTAAAGTAACTTGCCCAACATCACACAGCTGACCCAGATCTAACCACGAAGAACCCCAAGATTCGGGATATAAAAGTGATATTCTTACCTCACGCCTTAATTTTTTTATTCCCTTGCATTTTTTCTTCAAATTCCTGTTTACTATCTAATGCCCTCATATTATTTACCTCTTTTTCTTTTCATCAATTTTCCATTGTTTTCCCCTGTCCTTGTGGTGCCACCTTTAGTTTTCTTTGCTCAGGTTCAAGGTACAAGTAGATAATTAATTTTAGGGCCTTCTTTCCTGCTACTCGGAGCCATACTGAATAACCATGGGCTATGTAATTGGAAGAGGGGTGATTTCCTACTGATTTCCAATTGTATGTGCTTGAAAATGGTGCTTATCCCAAAGACCAAGAAACTGTTATCCAGTATCTTCATAAGGTAGTGGGAAGACAGAAAATGTATTAAACTACATATTAATGTCTAGCTAGTGTTAGTGAACTAGTAGAATACATACTTTTTTCCACAAAATGTAACTTTTATACTTGAGGGACATGCAAACAGGATCCTTTTGTGAACAAATGCTTTTATTTTTAGCTCCAAAATATCAACTTTGCAAAAATGTCAAGCATGAAACAGCATTCTGTTATTGAGTTGCTTTTGTTGTACTTACATCACTATATTTTTGAGAGAGTTGGTACTGTTATCAACATCATCATCATTAAATAACAGATGAAGGAGAAGGAGAACTTGAAGGAAGAAAATCAAGATTCCAAAATTCAAACCTATATGTAAGCCTTGCCCCAACCCTTACACCTCATGAAGTAAGAAAGAAAACAGGTGGCCCCAGAACAAAAGAAAAGCATGCATAGCTAGAATTCATATTCAAAAGGCTAAAGGGAGGAAAAATATTTCTGTACCTAGATAAATATGCATGTGGACACACACACACACACACACACACACACATACACACACACGCATACCTCCTTTGCGTCAGAAGCGTTGCCCAGCAGAGCCTATGGCAGTGACTTAATTGCATGACATCACTGCATCTCAGATAATATGTGGTAATGAATTCATTGCATAGGATCTATGACCAGAAATTCATCCCCAGCCCTTCCCCTGCCCACCCTGTTCGCAACAGCAAGCCAAGTTTGTGTAGCTCTGTGCCGCTCAGCCTGTGTGCTTAATGCATTCATTAAACAGGGAGACTGGCGATGGTTTCCTATGTTTCTCATTATTTAAAAGAACAAGTTAATCTTCCCTTTGGGGGGCAGCAGGGAACTGAAAACCACACGGTCCTCTTAAATAGTTCTTTGCCCAGCCCTCCGTTGTTGACAGGTCTGCTTTCATAATTTTATTGTCATGGCTTTGGAGCAAATTTTAGAGAGGTAGAGTTAGTTGATGGAAGGGTGGAAATGAGAAGGAAGATGAGGCTGGGAAAATCCTAGGGGGGTGAGGGAAAGAAATCAAGCCATCTGATGGATGGCAAGTCTTTTATCAGATATATCTCCTTTCCTTTTTGAGTGCCTATCATATCACACAAACTGCTCCTGAAGAGCCCTCCATTTACCCTCTCCCCTAATTAAATGTGCACTTCATTAATGTAAATTGGGGGTTTAATGCTCTTGTTGAAATTCTGAAGAAAGTGCTATGGCCTTGCGAAATGCTTAAGCATCATTGCAAATTAGATTAGGGACCAAGAAAGGCAGTAAAATTAGAATGATAATGGCTGATGTGGCTTCCTGACAGGCATGACTATTCAGGGATCAATGGAATGGAGAACAGTTTCCCGAGCCCAAAGTGAAAGGCAGGGACAAACGTCAGCCTACAGATGTGGCTTTTGGAAGCACTTTCAATTAGTTTAATTTGGTAAATGGTGGGGATTTAGAGGCTCTCAGCCAGTCATACAAGACAAGAATACATTGAAATGTTTTTCACTTTTTAACAGAAAATAGGATTGGCTTTAGATTTGCATTTCTCGAACAAGAAGATGGAGTGGGGTGGGAGGGGATGGGGGTGCAGGGAAAGCTTCCAAAGTGTTTTACCAACTCTGCTTTTGAAAATGGAAATGACTTTTATAAGCTTGGACTGAAACCTTCCAAAGAGTGGGAAAGGAAAGAGTAAATGTACTCCTTCTGGTTCTCAGGGAGGCCTTAAATCCTGAACACATCAAGAGCCCAATGTGTGCTAAAACATGTTGTCAAGACGGGAGTGGGGGTGAAGGGGCAGAGGGGAGGGTGGTGGGAGAGGGAGGAGCAGGCAGTGAAATACACTCAAACTTATCCATCATTTCTTACGATAAATCTATTTTTCATGGTCAAAAAAATAAATGTTATTTCTCAGCTAGAGCAAAAAAATTTAATTACAATTTTAAATGTGTCACACAAAAGAAATATTCATAACCTGATCACACAAATATTCACCCAAGCACATGTGCTCGCGGTTCTACTTACGAGGCATCAGCACACGCACATCAGCAGACACTCAGTGGACGCTCATTTGGCCGTTACTTCAGAGCGGGGCTCTCATTTGGTTAGTGCTAAGTATGCCTTTTCCTTTTTGTTTCCTCCTGCAAACTCCACCCTACCCCCAGACCCTTCGTGTCTTCACTGGAAAATAAATTGGCACTAATCTGGTGACTGGGGACATTTACAGGCAGGACAGCTTCTGTGCACAAAGGCCTCCTTCAGATTTGTGCATTTTGACTACAGGTCCCTCCTTGTGTTCCCAGAATGCTGTCAGGCTCGACTGGGACCTCCTCCCTGAAGGCGTCTGCATCTTTCATGAGTGAAGAGGAAAGAGATGATGCGTCAGAAATTGCGGTAAATATTACCAAATCCCCAGTGGCTCCCACAGCCTGTTCAACCTCATGAACCAGCGTGGTGATTCACCCCCTAAATCCTTTTATCAATTCACCAAAAGTGTGCTAATAGGCTCACCTCTCACTCTTGTTAAGTTAATATCGCAAGTTAGCAACAAAGCAAGGAAATACACAAAACTCATACTGAAAGGAGAGAGACACATGTCCAGAAGGGAGAAGAATGATCTCAGGCAGTGAAAACAAACCAGGGCAAAGGTAAGCTCAGAACATAGTATGCCCTGTTAATAATTTGGTGGCTAGGAATTCTCAGTTTCATCATGAGGATGGTAACAGGTCATTGGTGTTACCAGTAATTCCACCACTGATGGGCTTCATAAGGCCTCTTCATAAAGGCAGCTTGTCTCCCACAAAACACCCGGATGAGAAGAAGAAAAAAAAATCCAAGTAAATTATTCCAATTAACAATAATAATAATATCTAATATTTGTGTATTACTTTGATGGTTTCTAAAAACATGTACAAATCCAATAACTCATTTCATCTGTAGTAAAATCTTCAGAGATAGAAGAGAAATGAATACTTACTTTATAGATGAGGGAAATAAGGTACAGAGGTGTCCAGTTACTTCCCCAAAGACACAAAGTTAACAAGTGGCGGTGGAGGAATTAAAACAAGAGTTCTTCTTTTTCTAGTAGTTAGTGTTGTTGCAAAATTGATAGATGATTATTGTGAAAAAATTTCAAGTAAGACAGCAATGTACAAAGAAGAAAGTAAAGTGCATAACAATAATTAGTGGAAATATTTTGCGAACATTCCTTCATATATCTTTCTGTGCATGTAGATAAGATTAATAGTAATAATATAATAAGAGGGAACACATACTGAGTTCTTAACCATGTACGAGCTACCTTGGACACTGTGCATTTACTCCTCAGAACAACCCTCTGAGGTACATAGAGCTTACAAATGAGGGAAGTGAGGCTTGAAGAGGTTAATTATTAATAATTTGTCCAAATTCACACAACTATGCATATACCTTACAAAAATATGATCATAGTGCTCTTATTAGTAGGTAACATGCTTTTTCACACAGCAATATATCACAAATATCTTTTCATGTATCTTCCTCATCACGTTTAGTGCTTTTAATTTTTTTTCCTAAACAATGCTATGATGAAAATTCTGAGCAAACTTTCTTTCACATTTAGCTGGTGATCTCAGGGTTCATTCTAGACAGGAGATACACGGCAAAACTCTCTAGGTACTCAGAGAATTGCCTGTAGCTGTAGCCCACGTCCCCCATCGGTAATGACACGAAAGCACTATGAGATGAGACAGAACTAGTCCTTTCCTTCCTTCCCATCACTCCACAAACATTTGACTGGATACTATGAAAAAAAAAAAGCCCAATAAGATAGATTCTGGGTCCTCAAGAAGCACACAGACATGCGAGAGAGACAGAAAAGCAAAGAGGCAATTATTATACCAAACAGTGTGGCCGGGCGCGGTGGCTCACGCTTGTAAACCCAGCACTTTGGGAGGCCGAGGCGGGCGGATCACGAGGTCAGGAGATCGAGACCACGGTGAAACCCCGTCTCTACTAAAAATACAAAAAACATTAGCCAGGCGTGGTGGCGGGTGCCTGTAGTCCCAGCTACTTGGAGAGGCTGAGGCAGGAGAATGGCATGAACCCTGGAGGCGGAGCTTGCAGTGAGCCGAGATTGCGCCACTGCACTCCAGCCTGGGCGACAGAGCGAGACTCCGTCTCAAAAAAAAAAAAAAAAAAAAACAGTGTGATTTGTGCTAGGATAGGAAGATTCACATATTTCTTACATTGACAACTAAACTCTGTACTCAGCCCAGACCGGTGAGCTCAGGGAAGGCTCTCCCAGCAGAGAAGATACCTGGAGGAATCCTAAAGGAGGAGCTAGGGTTGTTCAGGCAAAGGAGGATGGGTGGATGCTGGATGTTGCAATCTTCAGTTCTCATCAGGAGCCCTCCCTGTGTAGCTGCTTTCTCTAGAGCCTCCTATACCTCTTCTCCTCCCTGCCCCTTCAAGCCAAAGAGTGGGTGATAATGGTTTCCCATTTACTAACTTCAAGCTACTAGATTCTCCCCATTTTATCTTTGAAAATGCTGTTTAGCCATTTGTAAATAGCCCATTATTAAACTCTCTTCAGATTACCCAGCTTGAGTGTGAGACCTGTTTCCTGCCAGGACCTTGACAGACTCAACACATATACAGAAGAGATTGAGCACAGTTCTACAGATCTCACAGCCCTCCCTGCCTTACCTCTATCCCAAAGCCCACTGAGAAGCAGAAATAAGCCTCCTAGCTCCAGAAGAAATGCGTAGCACTTGAGATTGGCCCCATTCCCTTGTTGGCACAATGATCTCCACGGGACATCTCTTTTCTGGCGCCAGTTAGAAATGTTCAATTCCATTTCACTTTAATTTGCAATAAATGTGCCTAATTTTATTTTTAATTTCCTAAATAGATTGATTTGGCAAAGCCACTTCACCAGCTCAAAGGTTAAATTCCTAATTGCAAATGCTAATATCGAATTCATTTTCTCAAATGCTGATTCTCTGATTTTGTGAAATGACTCTTTTTCAGATAAGAATCAGAGAACTGTAGGGATGGGAGATTTGCTAGACATCAACCCAATAGGTAAAACAAGGTTAAAGGTCTTGCCCAACAAGACACAGCTTGCTAATAACATCTTTTCACTCCACTAGAACCTGCAGTTCCTGAATAGAGGCAGCCGTTGTTTGCCCTGGAAAAGTATTGTCTACCACAGAATGATGGGAAGAATACAGAATGATTCTTCCCAGTTTGTGAGACTCTCCCTCCTTTAGCATTTAAACACTTTTAGATATGGTCTCAGTTTTACTTTCTACATCCTGGAAGACTATTTCAAAAATAAATAAACTAACTCTAATAAAAAGAGTAACACAAGAAACCAGTAATAGTAGTTGTTTCCTGGAGGAAAAATGAGAGACAGGGAGAAGGAGTGGGAAGAAGAATTATTTTTTGTGAGTTAATTTGTAACTTATGACATTTATAACATCTGAAGGTATTACCTATTTTAAAAATAGATTAGCTTATTTTGAAGGCAGGAAGAAAAAGTATTATTTGAATTCTGTTTAACAAAGAGATATTGCTTGCCTTCCACACAATCTGGAACTTCCTAGGCACTGGAGGGGATATAAAGGCACAGTTCCAGACTTCAAAGGATTTGTTGTCTTCTAAAAGAGACAAAAATGTACAGAATCAATGATAATCCATCAAGGAATGTGTGAAGCCACAGAATAAAGGGTAATCACAGAAGAGAGATGGAAAGATAGTCATTTCAACTGGGTGTATCTGAGTTGCATATTCACAGATGGTTAGAATTGTGGGAGGATGAGCCAAGTGGAAGGAATTGCGTCAGCAAAGGCTTGATGGGGAAAATTAAGGAGGATATGAACAGCTTGTTTCTGCTCACACTACAGCAAGCAGGGATAAGCAATAACCCTATGTCCCTTCATATGTCTAGCTGTAAGGATACCCTCCATTTTTCATAAAAGTCCTATTTGTAATAAGTATGTCCTACCTAAGTATTACATTTTAGTTTTTTTAAATTTTATTTTATTTTAAGTTCCAGGATACATGTGCAGGTTTGCTACGTAGGTAAACATGCACCATGGTGGTTTGCTGCACCTATCAACCCGTCACCAAGGTATTAAGCCCTGCATGCATTAGCTATTTATCCTGATGCTCTCCCTTCTCCAGGGCCCCCTGCCCCTGCAGGCCCCAGTGTGTGTTGTTCCCCTCCCTGTGTCCATGTATTCTCATTGTTCAGCCCCCACTTATAAATGAGAACATGCGGTGTTTGGTTTTCTGTTCCTGCATTAGTTTGCTAGGGGTAAAAGATCTTTTTAAAGAAACTCCTTAAACTCCACAGTAACATATCTCTACTACATAGTTGAAGAAACCAGCTGAGAGAGGGCAGCAGAGTTGGATGGGATTTTGAAGGTAACTGGTCATTTTACCAATAAGGAAATGGAGGCCAATGGAGGCGATGTGACATTTAGTTAGGAACAGACCCAGAAACTTCTGAGATGTGTTTGCCTCACAGATAGAAGGAACAAAAACAAATGTGCCCTCTACTAAGTGTTGACCCCATTGGAGTGGACTAATTTAGAGGGCACAAAAAAATGGGCATTTGGCTTGTATTAACTTATTTTCTGCCTAATGCAGAACCTAAGACTGTACAATTCAATTGTCCCTACACTAGCCACCACCAGAAAATGTGTTAGGAAAAAAAAGATGCTTTTATGACTACCATTAGCATGACCAAGTTAGTTTTTTGTCCTATATCTACTGTTATTCACTCAGAAACTCCATGCCTCTAGTGTGACTGTGTCCCTAAGTACAGATGTAGACTGGAAAGGAGAAGGGCATTCTCACAAGCAGGAAGTCAGAGGTTTGCCTCGTTACTGTATTGTCTATCACTGATCCAGAGGGTACTGTGACTGAAGGGCTATGAAATATTTGGAGGTATTGTTTTTAAAAAAGAAAAATTAAATATATATTAGAAGATAATTGATTATATAAGGCTGTCCAGGTCTAGGGCAGGTTTGGCTGCCATATATAGCAAGCAGCATGTAAAACGTATAAGAAAAAAGCCACGTGAACATTTATTCTTGAGTTTCCTGTATTATAAGTGATCTCATCTTTTACCCCTCATTAAATGTGTGCCCACCTCCCCTCTGCCAGCTCTTCATACACATACTATCTGCCTCTCTTGCCTTTTTGAGATGCTCCCCCGTGTCCCAGCTGGACCTGAATGATTAGGTGTGGCCCTATAGCTCACTCTCACTTATTCAGCTGTTAAAGCAGCTTAAACCTTCATAAGAACATTAACATTTGGGTGCCAATAACAGATTGACCTTTATTCATAAAGTGCAAATAGTTGGAAGTTGAACAGATTGGTTGCCAGAGATTGCCTTTTATGTGCAGTTTAAGGCTTTGATTTCTCTCCCCTTTCTTCCTTTAATCTGACATCACTGGCTTGAATAGGGTTTGCACTCTAAGTAAACAGGGCCAGGGAAGGCCTTTGCTTTTGTAGCACAGTTTGCTTGGAAAGGGAAGGAGACAGGAGGGTGACATTAAAAGATTTGCCTTTGGAATTAAACAATTTAAGAATGGATTGGAACCCCCAAAACAGAGTGGAGCTGTTGGTAGGCTCTGAACTGAACTCACACAAGAGCCTTTTGCATGTGGGACTATTTATCCACAATCATTCATGTAGATGGTGAATGAGAATGTAAGGATTTATATTAACTCTCTTGAAAGTTTACTCTATGTCATACACAAAAGGGAAACTCAGAAACCCACAGAGCCTATGGATTTGAAATGAGACCACACTGCACTGCTTTGTTACCCTCTTCTAGCCAGCTGTGAGCATTTTGATGGTTAAGACTGCAGAGGGTGGCCGAAGCCCTTTAAACAACTAGCGTTTCTTTAACGCATTCCAAGGGAATACCTCTTAAGCATAGGCTTTTAAAGATACTCTCCAACACAGCGTTCAGTTCTGAGGGGTTTTTCCCTGATTTATCTTGACAGTACTTTACTTTCAATAGCACAGTCTACACTTTGTAGTGAATGAGGAATCTTTACAGCATTTTCATAGATAGCAGGAGCACATGCAAGGCTTCCTCGCAATCAATTGTGCCCATTCTGAAATAATAAAGTGAGTCAACAGAACTAACACAGGAAATGGAAGATATGAAGCTCTTATTCATAGGGCTTGGCCATAAGTAAAAGGCAATTTTATGTGAATACTGGTTCTGCCAGAGCTTTTGATTATGTTGTTAAAAAATCTTAAATGCCTGTATTTTAGGAGTATAGGGATATTTCTTTTTGATCCAGATAATTTAGCATTGCATTGTCTATTAACAATTTTGGCTTTAGAATTAGGCAGACCCAGATTTGTGTCCCAGCCCTTATTAGAAGCTTGTTAACTGTGTAACTTAGACACAGAACTAGTCTTAAAGCCTCATTTTCTCTGCAATCTGGGAGTCACTGTAGTGCCAGTCTCAGAAGGATGAGCATCTCTATAATGCTCTTAACACAGCTCCTAGCCCTTAGTAAGTACTCCATAAAAGTTATTGTTTTTTATCAAAATTCAGTTTTATATGACATTGCTGTCCTAGGTCTGTATGGAGAATATGACAAAAACAATAGAAAGTGCTTAGCAATGGACCCATTTCACAATTAACTTCGATAAATAGAAACTGCTATTATTATTGTCATTTTAGTCTATACTGTCTTGTAACAGATTGTTTCACTATCTCAAACTACAGTATGGCTATCTTGTGGCAGAAAACAGGGCTTTCATTTTTTTGTGTGTGCCCCCAATGCCTGAGCACAATATTAATGTACAGTGGACACTTAATAAATTACTTATTAGTTAATGCTTCTTCTCCTTGATTGGGAACTACTTTCTCCAAAGTCAAAAACAGAAGCATCATGTTTCACTCCTTCTCCTTCAGTCCCTCCATCTAATCTAATACTGAGGCCAATCATTTCTGGCTTAAAAAATTAGCTCTCCTGTTCTCCATTCATGTTGTCACTAAGCTAATCCAGGTTTTCAACAGCCTTCTAAAGGAGAACCCACAAGACAGGTGCTATGTCCTCACCACCACTCTCCGCTGCTTTCAGTCATTCTGCAAACTGACACCAGGCGAATATTCTCCAAGATTCTTTTATGTCCCTACCCAGCTCTTCATGCTGCACCTCCCCTCTCTTCCAGACTTTCCTTAATAGTGGCATGGGAAGGGCATGGATGAGAAGAATTTAAGAAAGAAATAAGAATATTATCCACAGTGCTTTGATTTGGTGGCTTTTCCTGAACTCATAACATTATAAGGAGGACAAGACCTCACCACATTTGATAACTAATTAACTGTCCTGCCAGCATGGGTCTTCAAACCATAAAAGGGATCATCTTAGAGACCATGGATGGATCAGAGATACTACTGAGGGAAAGGCAAAAACCCTTCAAACCTTGTTATCACCTTGTAAGTAGAAAAAGAGTGCCTTTTCTCCAAAATTTCAGACTGCCAATGTCAAACTTTAGAACAATAAGAGTAACTTTAGAATTTTGTTTTGGAATCTCAAAACCAAAGGCAGAAAACAAAGAAAAAATTAAAAATTACACACACGTGTGCAAACATGCATAAACACAGTCACACAGATGCGTAAAAAGAGAAAATGAGGAGGAGTAAATTGAGACGCTAAATTTCAGATTCCCCGGACCAGTCCCTACTCTTCCAAGTCCTTGGAATTACTCCAAGAAAGACACAAGAGCCAGGGTCAAGAACACCCGTCCTTTCTCTCTCCGGGTCTCATGCCCTCCCTCCCCAAGTTCAATACTTACCCAAGGCAGGGCAAAGTGTTTATTCTCAGTGGCAACCCCTTTCTATGTCATTGTTTTTTTCTCACAGCTTTTCCTCCCCTCCTCAGAGACTGAAATGCTAGCTAGGTCTCAAGCCAAGACATTTTAATGAGGGAAAGATTTCAAAAAGATTATGGATGGGATTTTAAATGTCTACTGAAATACACACAGAAAAGTCTTCATTGTAAAGGAGAAAATGCTTTTAAAAGTATATTTAAATAAATCCTCAATAACAGAGACTTGGCAGACCCAGGGCTGCTCCCCGGCCATCCCTGGGAAAGTGGGCTTTTTATGGATTCTGATCTAAGTGTGAGGGCTGACAGGAGTTTCTAATCTATAGTATTGTTCGGTGCTTGTGAGAGTCTCATTAATTAGTAGCTGATGAGCTACAAAAGGACTAAATTTTGTTTCAATTTAATGATGACCTTCATCTTAATTCCATTTCCTCTGTGAAAACCTGGAAATTATATGACAACCCCCAAACAGAAGAGTTTTTAAATTCTCCTCTAGTCAGGCAAATTGTGTTAATTTCTTGCCCCCTTACTAAATGCAGAGCTACGGTAAACATAATGTACTTCTGGAAAAAGAACTGACAGACGAAAATTTAGGTTTTTGGATCGTTGGGGAAATTTTGGCTGGAGATAGGAAAAATGAGAGGTTTTGGTTTGCATTTATGACAAAAAAAATCACATAAAAACTCTGAGGCTGACAAAAATAAACTGTTATGTCATCCAAACTAAAAGAATTTAATGCCCCTAGGAGACCTTAAGTTACCTAGAGACCAATGCCTGTCAGAGTATATGCTTAGTAAATTTTGATTGAAAGAACCAGTGAGTGAATGAATGAATTCTCTTGTGAGCATCTTGCGTTCAGTAAATGCTGGTATTTTCAGCTGTAACTTTTGTAAATTCAATAAAGCAGCAGATTCAGTACACTGCTGCTGCTAAAAAAATGTAGAACAACTAGTTGTGAAAGCAGCCCTTGACCGCCCAGCAGGAAATAAGCTCTCAGTTGCACTCAGTGAGTAAGTCAGAAGATCCAAGGGCAAGTCGAATCGGCACCTGCCTGCTTCTCCACCACTATGGCTTCTCAGATGGCAGACCCCAGCATTAGGGCTTCTCTAGCAACAGGCTATAGGGTGGGGGAGGGGGCGACCCACGGATGCTTCTGGAAAGAGTGTGAGCAGGTGACATTCCCAACCGGCTTTTTTGACACAGCCATTTTAATAAAGGAAAGGGAGTAGTGGTATTTTCTTTTCATTCTTCCTCTTTTTAATACCAAATAATCTTTGTAAAAGACACTATTAAGCATCACATCATTCTTGACCCTCTCTTCAGAGATGGTGTGAGACCTGGGGATGTGTTCTGACTCAAATATTATTACAAGTTTTTCAGAACTGAAAGTTAAATGACTTGAGGGCCAAGTCAAAGCATGCTGTTTTCCACAATGACCCCTCTACTGTCTTTGTCCACACACAGGTGCACACCTACAAGACTACTTATGGAATAACTGAATGAGTGTTTGCTATAATGAATGGTAACCAGGGATGGAATGCACTTAATGACTATACTTAGTATCCACGTAAGCCAATATTTCTAGAGTCAGATGGTGGGTCATGGGAGAAGGCAGCTGAATAGAACAAGACATGATTTGATTCCTAAATTCCGTTTTTTTGGTTTTTGGGTTTTTTTTTTTTTTTTTTGAGATGGAGCTCCATTCTTGCTGCCCAGGCTGGAGTGCAGTGGCGCAATCTCAGCTCACTGCAACCTTTGTCTCCCAGGTTCTCCTGCCTCAGCCTCCCGAGTAGCTGGGACTATAAGTGTGTGCCACCACGCCCAGCTATTTTTTTTTTTTTTTTTTTTTTTTTGTATTTTTAGTACAGATGGGACTTCACCATGTTGGCCAGGCTGGTCTTGAACTCCTGACCTCAGGTGATCCACAGTCTCGGCCTCCCAAAGTGCTGGAATTACAAGCGTGAGCCACCGCACCTGGCCTGATTCCTAAATTCTCTTGAAGATTTTAGATCTAAATCTCAGAGGCACCAGCCTGCCCAACTCTCTAGCTGAGAGAATCAAAGGTGCTCACAACACAGATGGGTTAAACATTCAGGCTACCTTAGGGCTGTGCTGTCCCCTCTTCACCACAGGAGAGAGGAGCAGATGGGAGTGGCCATGGTTACACTGAAGCAGAACCAACTCAACATCATCCCCCTCTGGGGACTGGAAGCCACAACTCCTATTTCCTCTCATTCCAATGCCATTTCTCATCTCTATTAATAACGGATCCAGAATTATTCCAAGGTATTTCAGGGCAGATGACTCTTCTGCCCAATTTCAGTTCTGCAAACCCTAAATGATTCTACTCATGTTCCCATTTTCTCTCTCAGGATCTGCTTTGCACACAAAAAGAAATAAGAACAAAGGGCCTCATCGTGTGATTTAAGAAAAAGAGTCTTTTCCTACTGCCTGGCTCAGTTCAGAAGTAAGAGACTCATTTGCATTAACAAGTAAGCATCACTGGGAAGAGTGAGAGAAGTCTATCAATCATTCACACTCTAGTGCAAATTACTAAAATCCAATTGCTTTCCTCTCTTATATCTATCTGAAACTTCTGGAGGAGGTTTCTCATGGATGAGCTCTGGGTGCACACCTGTGTAGCTATTCTCACTAAGCAGCATCTGTGTATAGAGATTATGTATGTGGTGCAGAGCCCATACAATATAAGTTTGGCAGAAACTCTGCTAAAACTAGAGGAAACTAGAATTAATAACATAAGCACATAAAATGTTCTTACAGCTTCTTCTCTTGCATCACTTTATTTAATATTCACATAACTCTGTGAGGTTGTATTATCACCATCCCACTTTATAGGTGAGAGAAAGAAATTAAACATCTTGCCTAAGAAGAAGGAGATCTTAACACTGAAACCAGACAGAAAGATCCCAAACCTGGGTATCGTTTTACTATGGGAAGGGCATTTCTTTTTTTTTTTTTTTTTTTTTTTTGAGACGGAGTCTCGCTCTGTCGCCCAGGCTGGAGTGCAGTGGCGCAATCTCGGCTCGCTGCAAGCTCCGCCTCCCGGGTTCACGCCATTCTCCTGCCTCAGCCTCTCTGAGTAGCTGGGACTACAGGCGCCCACCACCACGCCCGGCTAATTTTTTGTGTGTGTTTTTTAGTAGAGACGGGGTTTCACCGTGGTCTTGATCTCCTGACCTCGTGATCCGCCCGCCTCGGCCTCCCAAAGTGGTGGGATTACAAGCGTGAGCCACCGCGCCCGGCTGGGAAGGGCATTTCTTTTGCAGTGTTTTAAGGCATCTGCTACCACCACATTACAAATTTTAGAAAATAACAGAGGTATCAGCAATGGCGGGAGTCCAAACACAAGAAATAAAACTAGAAGAGAAGAGTGGTTTCAAATGTCGGCACATCCTCTTACCTTCCTTTTCGTACTTTCCTCTAAGTCTTCCACGGTAAATGCAATTTGGCTTCACGCCTCTTCCTTCATCTAGGTCATTTTAACAGCTCCTTTACTTTAGTCCAGGGTGAAATTCTGTCTTAAAGCTATCTTGGATTAGCCTAAGTGGGGCAACTTGCCCTGACTGGATAAAGCTTTTAAACGGTCATGAATTAGCTGAGCATGGTGGCTCACGCCTATAGTCCTAGCCACTTGGGAGGCTGAGGCAGGAGGATCACTTGAACCCAGAAGTTTGAGACCAGCCTGGACAACATTGTGGGAGGCATTGTGAGATTCCCCCATCTCAAAAGACAAACAAACAAACAAAAACCTCATGAACTAGTAGGCAGCAGACCGAAGGATAAAGCAGTGCCGGGTAGCTGACAGCAGGGGAGTGCACACCTGCAGGTTGTCCAGCTCTATTCTGTGCCCCTCTTCATGAGACAGGGCCCACCTCACACATTCCTCAGGGGGTTAGGGAGGGGCAGGAACCCACATCAAGTACCCTGAAAGGTAGTCATGGAGCTGACAATTGTTAAGGCCTCACGAACTCCTCCACAGCTCTATGAGGTAGTGCATTCACCAATATCCCATTTTCAGGTGTGAAAAATGAGACATGAAGAGGGTAAGTAATTTTGCTAAGGTCATTTAGCTGCTAAATGACGGCGCAGGGATTTTCACCTGAGCAGCCTGATCCTGGAGCCTGAGTCCTTAACAGAAAACTATAACACATGTGGTTTTCACAGAAAACTGCCCCCACCTCTGCAATGTGCTCAAGGTGGACCCTGTCTCAGGAAGAGGGGCACAGAATACAACCAGACACTCTTCAGGTGTGCACTCCCCCATGCTATGCTACCTGGCACTGCAGCGTACTGGTTCATGAGATTACACCTGGATGTGTTTATCCCAGGTAATCTAAGACATGGAGGTATATGGCAGCCTTGTGCATAAAACAGGAATCACACAGATGGGGAAGTGGATGCAGAACTAGGGCCAAAGGGTAGAAGTTACAAGCAGATTTCAAGAGAATATGACTTTCAAATTTCTAAACACAGATATGTCTGCATTGGTTGGATGATTTTAGTTTCAGCAACAAAAAAAAAATTCAAAAATGTCTTAATCAAAAAGGGAAAAAATTTTCCATATAACTGAAAATTGTGAGACGTGGCAAGATCCAGGTGTTAAGATGATGTCATCAGCAATCTGTCTTTTTTTCTTCATCTCTGGACTCAGCTTTCCTACCTGTTCTATTGTTTTCTGGCAGAGTCTCCACTATTGAGCAGAAATGTCACCAGCAGTTCTAGGCTTATCTCATCCTCACAGTTGCCAATCCCTCTGGAAACCCACAGAAATTAGCAGTTAGTTCTGCCTATGGACGTGGGGTGGGGAAATCTGGGTGGACTTTACAGAGGAGGTGGCATGTACTTGGATCTTAATGATATGTAGGAGTTTCCCAGGCAAAGGAGGATGGAAAGGATGGGCTTTCCTATATTTGAGGGACAGTTCAAGCATCCTGGAGATGCTTGATGATGAGAGATGAGAACAGCTGCCCAATTCACTGAAGGCCGTTTTACCAAATGATCAATATGCAAAGTAACCAATTCACTGAAAAAAATCAGTTTGTCAAATGTTCAATTCATAATTTATCAAGTTTACTGATCAAAAAATAATCTTTTTTGACTATTTATTTAAAGTTTACAGCAATCTGTGCTGGATCTGTGGCCTTGGTTGACCAACTTTGATTCTGTCTCTAGAACAGCATTTTATTATTATTATTATTATTATTATTATTATACTTTAAGTTTTAGGGTACATGTGCACAATGTGCAGGTTTGTTACATATGTATCCATGTGCCATGTTGGTGTGCTGCACCCATTAACTCGTCATTTAGCGTTAGGTATATCTCCTAATGCTGTCCCTCCCCCCTCCCCCCACCCCACAACAGTCCCCGGAGTGTGATGTTCCCCTTCCTGTGTCCATGTGTTCTCATTGTTCAATTCCCACCTATATTCAGTTTATCAAGACCTCATAGTATAGGGAGATTTAGCCTGCTTAGGTCTATATTTAATATTTTTTAAAGTATTATTTTAATCAGTGACCAAATGTCAATGTTTCATGTGGGAGTTTTTCAGTTTCTACTGATACCTTTCGACCTTTTCTCACGCTCCTGAGCATTTCACCATGTCTTGCCAAACCTTATTAAAGACCTTTCTCTCTGGAGAAAGCTTTTACTTTTCTGCTTAGACCTCATAGTTCTAACACTTTAGACCTTGCCGTTTAATGTGATAGCCAATATCTAAATTTAAATGAACTGAAATTAAATACAATCAAAGAGAATTAAAAATTTATTTCCTCAGTGGCACTAGCCACATTTTGAGAGATCCCAGCCACAGGTTGATAGTCAGTGGCTACCATAATGGACAGCATACAGAGAACATTTTCATCATCACAGAAAGTTCTATTGGGTAGCATTGTTTTAAATCAGCCTGGTGAGTCCTGATTCCACCCTTTCCCTAGGATTCTGTCTTTGATTTTCTCAGCTCCAAGCCCCACAGCAGCTAAGGGGCCAGACTCCATTCCTGCCCCTTGTCTTAACTCCCCAGGGTCCTACTTGCCCTAGGGAATTTAGAAAGCAAGCTCATGGTTGATCATCATTTCAATTTTGTTCATTTTCTAGTCTAGCCTAGGAATAGGATGAGTTGTTCAAATATTTTAAGGGCCCCTGTGCAAAATTTCCTAAAGAATGGTCTACCTTAATTAAATACAAATAAATGCTGTTCTGTTCTGCAATGCTTTTGTTCCTGAAACTCCACTGCCTCCAGAGAGGAGGAGGGAGGGTGGAAAGAAGAGAAGGAGGGAGGGAGGAAGGAAGAGAGGGAGGTGTTTGTGGGGGGAGAGAGAGAGAGAGAGAGAAAGAGAGAGAGAAAGATCCTCTTGTCAGCAAACTCCTTACTAAAAATATTAATTCCACTAAAAGCATCGAAAGGACCTTTTTTTCCTTAGAATGAAAAAAAAATACAGCTGCATAGCAAAATGGAAGGCTTGAATGAACATTTCAAGTCCTACCTGTCACAAGCCATTAGTTGAATTGCCTAAAGAAATCCCTTGACAAGTATAAGTGCTGTTTTTATGTTAGAGCGCTTCATAATGTTGCCCACAAGAAGAAATTTCTCCACAAAAGCTCCTTCTGTTTAATAAAGTGATTTGTTCCAGTAACAGTGATAATAAAATTGCTGAATTGAAATAGGATTGTTCAATGAAGACCTGAATCCAATTTGCTAGACTAGTATGATTACACTTTTATCTCTGTGTTTACTCATTTGTAGAATTGCTACCAGTCTTTTGATACGCAATTAATAGGATTAATGGTTTTCAGGACCAGAAGGCAGTAACAGGGAAGAGAACCCATTTTTATGTGGCACAGTATCTGTGTGTTGACCTATTAAGGCCTGTGCACCTTGTCGGCTGTGCTACAGAACGATAGGTTGATTGCCTTTCCTTATCTTTTAAAAATGGGATTTCTTTTTCCAACGAAAATTATTTTGAATAATTATGTCTATGTTAATTTAGGTGCCTCCTCTCTGTGAGCTCCTCAGGCAGCTGACAGTGGAGCCTCATGGACCAGGAAAAAGAAGTAAAGACAGCAACAATTCTCTAAAATTCAATTTTGGGAGTGATCTGTCTTCTCCATCTGGTCTCATACAAATAATTCTTATTATTAGTGGCTTTAATAGCAGAATGAAACATTTTGACAAACCATTTCATTCATTACCTGGAAAACTTTGGAGGCTTAGGTGTACTCATATTTCAGTTATTTTTGTGATAGCTTATATGTGCTTATACTTTCTCTAATCAACATTGCCTTTGGGATACTGCCATCTTAAACCCTCAAAAAGGATTAGTATTAACCATGTGGTAAACAAAGTAGGATTTATCAAATAAATACGGCTTTGTTTGTGTGGAGGTGTTTGTTTTGTTTTGTCTGTTGGGTTTTAAGGGTTTTTTTGTGACAGATTAAGAAACTAGTAAAAATATAACTAGTAATGACATAAGCCAGCGTCCTTATGGGCTACCAGAGTGTTTTAAGACTAGCCCTTGATTATGTTTAGCAGACACTGGTATCTTTGCTTGGGTTCCTAGAAAAAAGGGCATAAGGCAAATCTTAATGTTAATGCTTTATTGAGGGAATCCCAGGGAAGCAAGCATAGGAGGTGGATCTAGGCAGGGAAAGAGGGAAAGCAGACACAAGGTCATATGTTCCCAAGTTGACACCGCATCTCTGGTAGCTTAGTCATGCTGGATATTTCCAGCGAGGCTAAAGAAAACCACTGCGTCTTAGAATAGCCTGTCAGAGAGAGGAAGGGCAAGCAAGTGTCCACTGGCTCCTTTCTGTCTCTGTCTTTTATTGGTCAGAGTTCCTCGCTGGGGTGTTAGCTCCCCTGTGTTTACTAGTCATCTGTTCTAGTCCCCCCAGGGCAGCCACTGGGGAAGCAGAGCCCTACATACATCAGGTTGGGTCAGAAATTGGCACCTTCACTGCTGCATTTCCCCACAGGCTCAATGAAGACTATGCTGGAGCCTGGCCCTCATCCACAGGGGAGGCGAGAACAGCCACAGGGATTAGAAAATGAGGCTGGGGCAATGAGGGCTTTACAATCACTGGAACAGTGTGAGCTTTCCCTGGAGTGGATCTGTCAGGGAAGCAGGGAAATGACCAAGGACTGAGGGAAGGAGACAGGCAGATGGGGCAAGGCAGATCTGGAGTGATGTATAAAATGGGTCTAATACAACTGGCAAGCTGAATCTATTCTGACGGGCTCTCTCCACAAATAAAGAAGAACATTTTCCCCAGGATTTAGTCATATGCAAAAATTATCAAAGTATTTATTGAATCTTCCAAAATGGCATCTCCTAAACAACTCTCTGCATTAAGTGAAGAATGTATGTAATTGTAGCTGGGGTTTGCCTGCTATTATTTCAAATATGTGATCCATGTGATCAAGGCACCCTCACAAGAAAAAACAGAGATAACTGAGTTATTCACCCATGACCACGAGGCTTTGAATGTGGTAGAAAATATTGGTAGAAATTATTGGTTGAATGAATGACAGTGAATAGTCAGCCAATTAGCCCAAGGCATCGACTCCATCAGCCACACCCTCATCCCAGCTCTGCCTGGTTTTACTGAATACGGTGAAGACATTATGGAGGTAACTTTATCCTAAAAAGAATATTCGCAGTCTAACAGTGGCATTTCTAGTCTCACGCTGTAGTGCAGATAGAGTCCAATATTTCCAGTGGGGCTCGGATTACCTCCCTAGTCCCTTGGCAAAGTTGCTTATTTAATTGCCACATCTTGAATAGTAATTGTGGCATCAGAATATTAGTAGGGAAACACTTTTTTTATATAGGCTAACTAGTCTTTACCTGAAGTGCTGGGACCAGAAGAGTTCCAAATTTTGAACTTTTTTGGATGTGGGAATATTTGTGTATACATAATGAGACATCTTAGGAAAGGGATCCAAGTCTAAACACAAAATTCATTTATGTCTCATTATATACCTAATACACATAGCCAGAAGGCAATTTTATACAGTATTTTTAATAATCGTAAATCATTGTATGCATGAAGCAAAGTTTTGGCTTTATTTTGACTGTGACCTGTCATAAGTGGTCAGGTATAGAATTTTCTACTTATGGCATCATATTGGCATTCAAAAAGTTTCAGATTTTGAGCATTTCAGATTTCAGATTTTTGGATTAGGGATGCTCAACCTGCACTATACACCTTTCTATAGAGTCCCTATAGCCCCATGTAATTGACTCTCATCAACCACTGAACAATTTCAAAACTTTTTTTCAGGATATTTTCTCAGCGTCTTTTCTGGTTTGTGAAGTCTTTTACTACAGCTCAGCGTAGGAAATATACTGTGAATATTGATCATAGTTTCCCATTTAAAGTGATAGTATTTGAAAATATTAATTATATGGGCACCATTTTTATTTTTTTTTTACCATTTCCTGTTTTTTTTTTAAAAACAGACTAAAAGTTGGCATAGTTTCATGGCAAAGGATAATTAATTCCAATACTTCATGAGAGATGAGGCATTCCAGTAGGTAACCTCTTCCTCATATTCCCTGGTATGTCTCTCTGTTTTTCTTTTTTTTCTTTCTTTTTTTTAATTATTATTATACTTTAAGTTCTAGGGTACATGCGCACAACGTGCAGGTTTGTTACATAGGTATACATGTGCCATGTTGCTTTGCTGAACCCATCAACTCGTCATTTACATTAGGTATTTCTCCTAATGCTATCTCTCCCCCAGACCCCCACCCCCTCACAGGCCCCGGTGTGTGATGTTCCCCACCCTGTGTCCATGTGTTCTCATTGTTCAACTCCCACCTATGAGTGAGAACATGCAGTGTTTGGTTTTCTGTCCTTGTGATAGTTTGCTTAGAATGATGGTTTCCAGCTTCATTAATGTCCCTGCAAAGGACATGAACTTGTTTTTTTTATGGCTGCATAGTATTCCATGGTGTATAGGTATGGGCACCATTTTTAATATGCCAGCAGTCCTCACTTTGTATGGTAGTTTGAGACCGTAAAAATAGATCTTACAAGCTAAAATCATGCAAAGCAATCTTAATAATGAAGAAGAAAAAGTCTGATGGTCCCGTGACACATAAAAATTTCTGTCAAAATGTTAAAAACTCCGTTACTGTAAGTCATAAATGTATAATAAAGTGAAAAAATAGTCAAACTAATATTTACCTAGTATACCATAATTGAAAACATTAAAAATATTAATGTGTTTTATTCCTTTGTAACAATCTCATTATGATATAACAGTACTTGCCTTCTTCTCACATACACATAAGCATCTTTTCTATGTCTTGATAAATTACCCCTCCTAAGTATAGAGCAGCTTCCAACATTTCTAAATGATAGCTTCCTATCTCTTGTGATGCCAATGTTGTGAAGTATTTCTGAAAATTCTTTTAATGTAAAATTTTTTGCTAATGTCACTTCGTGGGGACACGTTTATCCTTTTCATCACAACCACTTCCCTCACTGATGTCAATGAGTTTGCTTTCACTAAGTTCCCCTGGCTGCATACTGAAAGTCTCTTGAACAGTAACAGTGTCAACAGTCTCTCAGTCAGTTATTTCTTCTATAACTCCACTTAAGTTTGTTTTGAATTTCATGTCCAAGATGACCACTTTTCATTTCTCTGCTACAATTTTATCTTTGTTGGATGATTTCCTCTTTTCATTATCTATTTTTGTAAAATGCCAAATGGGTTCATCAGTCTCCCAAACCATGCATCCACCCCTCTGAGGGTGTCTTTTTCACGACTTTATGTCTGGTACCCAGCATGGTGAGTATGCAATAAATATTTGGCGAGTGAAAAAAGACAAGGAGGCAATGCAACTACACACTTTACTGTCTGCGCATGAGTTGAATAACAGATCCTCTGAGACAAATCACTGACAGATTTTGAAATAAATGATGTGATTGGTCACTGATCACAATGCATACCTGTTATTTACATAGTGATTGGTAGACTGAAGAGCCAGCCTTAAAGTTTGTACTTTATGCAATTATTCACAGTTAATATGCCATAGTGAATGAAATTCAAACTATATTTTTGGGAGGCTGCTGTTGATTAAGTAAGCCATGGTAACTGAAACTTATTCATATAGAATCTTGCAAAGTAGGGACTGCCTATATTTGATATCCAATGGTTTCTGAACTTGGTATGACAACCTAGCTAACCAACATAGGATGAAAGGAATCTGTGCCCATCTTGGCCAACGGATATCTGAATGAGAACATATGTGATTTCTTATACTTATAATGTGTATATCCACCTCCTAGGGACTATGCCTAAACTCATGGATTACAACAGTAAGTGTATATCTTTTGAAATCTGATTGAACTGAGTTCAAATGTTATTTAATCTCTCACAAACTCAATTTCCTCACATGTAAAAGCCTATCTCAAATAATTGTTGTGAGTACTGAGAGATAATATAAGTAAGAACACAAGTGTAATATTGTTAGCACAGTGTCTGGCTTCTAGGAGGCTTCATTAAATGGTGTTTATAGTACTAGAAGTTCTGATGGTGGTCATGCCATGGTGATGCAGTGTTGGATACCCAAAAGAGGAATGGAATACTGAACTTTAAAAAACAATAGAACTGAAATACATAATTGAAATCCTTGAGATTCCCAGAAGGTTATTATAGCACAGATTTATAATGAACTCATAGAACATTGACTCTGAAAATCTAGAACTTTAAATAGGTTAAAATGCCTCCAGTTCAGGGAGAAACGAGCAAATAAGCTTTGATATCTATCCATGCCAAGTCATGGTGCCAAAAAGCATTTATGTCTCCATTGTGAGCTTTATCCAACATCCATTTACCAGTTCCTGGTTTGCAAATCCAATTGCTCTAGAATAGCAATTTGAACATCAAAATTGGCAATATTTTAAGCTTGATATGTTAGAGCTGCTAGCATGATAGCACAATTGTAGGAAAGAGTTCAGCTTGCCCATTGCAAAAGCTTGCTGTGAATTTACCTTTGAGCAGCTTGACTTTTGTTAACCATCTCAATGCCATATACATTTGGGAAATTTGAAGGGACAATATCCTAATTAGGGAAAGGTTAAATTTACTTACAGTGAATTACAAAAAAGACTAGTGTTAATCAAAAAATTGAAAAGTCTTTGACCTTTGCAACTGTATTTCCTAAATTGTGTTCTGTGGAGCATCAGTACTCCTTGTGATAGTAATATATACTCCATACAAAAAATGGGGAGGAGGGACGGGCGCGGTGGCTCACGCTTGTAATCCCAGCACTTTGGGAGGCCGAGGCGGGCGAATCACGAGGCCAGGAGATCGAGACCACGGTGAAACCCCGTCTCTACTAAAAATACAAAAAATTAGCCAAGCGTGGTGGCGGGCACCTGTAGTCCCAGCTACTCGGAGAGGCTGAGGCAGGAGAATGGCATGAACCCGGGAGGCGGAGCTTGCAGTGAGCCGAGATCCACCACTGCACTCCAGCCTGGGCGACAGAGCGAGACTCCGTCTCAAAAAAAAAAAAAAAAAAAAGGGGGGGGGGAGGAGTTTCATCACCATGAATCTAGAGATTCATAATGGTTCATTAGCAAGCTAAAGACAGCATTTCTGCAGAAAAAAAATCAAATATGGCTAATCACATTTCCCAAATATATTGAGCCTAAAATACTAAAGCCAAACAAGACAAAATCTATTACTTTCTCACAGAATACAGTGTTGCATGTAACAGTTTTGAAAAGCCTCAGAAAAAGTATAAATGAAATTGGGGTTCACACCATTACCAGATTCACATCTTGAGACATGGAGGATATTTTAATAGTATTTCTGCACTATGTCCTTGACCATCTACACATTTTGGAAATAAAGTTCAGGTAACTTTCAGCAGCATTCACAAAATTATTCACAAATTTGCCTAAGATGGCTTATTCTGACACAAATTCTCCCTCCCTCCATTCCACTGCATTCCCCACATGCTATTTTCCTAGAGAACCACTTTTCTCATTAGTTAGAGTTCCTTGCTCAGTCATCTTAACTGGTCCCCTAATTCAGTTTGTCAACAACAACAACAAAACATTTTCAATTCCTCTGATAAACTCCTTGTTCTGTGTTGAGAGAAACGCAAATGATATATAAGCTCTGGTACTTGGTCTTAAGGGCCTTACAGTTTAGCAGGAGAAGCAAAATTGACAAATGTAAAGCAGTTAAAAATAACTCCAGAAGTTTTCAAACAAGGGAAAAAGTCAACATGGACTGAGATAACTGGAGAAGACTTGGTGGAGAAGATGGACTTGAGCACATGAATAGGATTTAGAAAAGTGTGGAGGAAGAGGGGAGATTTCAAAGAAGTTAGCATGAGCAAAGTCAAATGGCAGGAAGAAGTATTTGGATTTGGGAGGATACAGAGGGAAAAAAGTGTACAAATCTGACTGGAGTGGAACATTGATGGTGTGTGTGGAAAGAAATAAGATAGACTAAACACAATGGGCTCTCCACAGTGGACGATCCTGACTGTCACATTAAGGAGTTGGATTTGTTAAGTAGGAGGACATGGTGATTAAGGATGAGATACAAATTTGAGCCTGGTCATACAATACTCAAATGAATCTTCTAGAAAGATTAGTCTTGAATCTCACATAGAGAGGTTCAAGACAGAGAGAAAGATGCCAAAGGCCAAGATGGAAGTTAGAATGCTTCTGGGGTAATCCATGTGTTGAGGCTCTTGACAGGGAGGAATAAACAGGAATAAAGAAGGAAATGTAAATCCAAAAATTTGAAGGCACACATGAGAAGATTTTGCACAAGAAAAAGGTACAGTTGGACACAACCCCCAAAGTTTTTAGTCTAGGACATGAGTGATTCTGAGAACCAAGTTTTGGGGGAAGAAAATACACATTTACTAAATAGTGAATGAAAAAGATTTTTTCCATGGCTTTCTAGTCTATTCATCCATAATTTACTTCCAATCTACATATCCTATGTTATCTTCCACTACCTATTTATTAATTTCAACAATGACTTTATAAATTGTATGCCAAGCAATATTCTAGGCACTGGAGAAATAAAAATGTGTAGTACAGTTTGAGGCAAAAGTTGGAGATGGGTAATGGGTATGTAAATGAACAATTACAAAATTTGAAATTTCTCTATATGTTTCCTACTTTCCTATTTTCAGATTAGAGGGAATAGATGCTAATATTAATTGAGCTCTTACTATACACCAGGACTTTCTAGAGTCATCTAACTTAATTTCTACACCAACACAAAGAAGTAGATATTGTTATTCTCATTTTTCTTGATCAAAATTACCACCTATTAGCTTCCCTCTATACAGAACCCCTGAGGATGCCCACAATGTGAAAGAATCCAAGCCCCTGAAAAATATTGCTTTCTATCTTGACGTTAACTACCAAAGTGCCTGGACTGATGGCAGGGACCCTTCACTGTGAAAAAAACAAGACTTGTCAATCCCTTTAAAGCTTCAAAGATTCTACCCTGGTTCCAAGACCAACTGACCAGATTTTATGGATTTTAACACTTTTTTATATATTTCAACATCTTGAAGTTGGAATGCATCTTAGAGTCAAAAAGATATCCTATTCCTCTGGCAAAGAAGGGTCCCTTTCATCCATTCAGGTGCCGCTGGTATCTGTGTCTAGAGAAAAAGCAATGTCTTGCATCATGGAAACTGTTAATTTTGTGCTATGCTTTTTGTGCTGTTTTCCCATCATAGAGGTTGCTATCTGTATCCAAAATGAGTTGTTTCGTTAATTATTTTTAAAAATCACCCATAAAACAACACTGGAGGATTTCATTTCCAATCCACATTTTATTATCATCTTTAATTTAAAGTGCAAGCAGGAAAATTATTTCCTTAACAAGTGAGAATTATTCTTCAAATATTAAATATTACTTTTGGAAAAGTATTATAATTATTGTGTCACTAGTTTTTTTTGTTACTTTTATAGTGTGTTTCTTTACCATGATTTGCTCATAAAATTAATGAAAAGGTAGACATCTGTAATCAGACATTCTCTCCAGATACAAAATAAAATCAGTACATTGTGACCAAAACCAATTTAACCCCAAAAGTTTCATTTCAAACAAAGTGAGAAATAAATATTAGCAATTCTTGATTCTGGGAAGTGTCAGACTACAATGAGCCTAAGACTGGAGTAGCAGCTTGACACATGTACATTTTACGACAGGTAGCCAACTCAGCTCTTTAGATTTTGTCCTGCTGCCAGTGTTTTTGCTTGGCATGACTTCAAGGGCCTTATGTGTCCAACCCAAGGCAGCCCCCTTCAGCATACATGAGCCAAGCTAACTGCATGCAAACCAGGCTGGGTCTTGGAATCAGTTTACACGGGCATGTTGTCAGAGAAAGATGTTTATGTGTGTGAGAGTCTTAAAGGGCTGAATAGAAAGATCAGAAGCAAGGTTAAGCAGAATGGGGCTGGGAAGAATTCCACATGTCCTTAGAGGACAGGCAGAGGATAAAAGAAGGTACAGTAGGGAGGCAAAAACAGAAGTGCATTCTTCACAGTCTGGTTGGCAAGCCCCGCAACAGTGCCATTCTTCAAACAAAACCTCCCTTGGCCTCAGATTCTCCACTGGTCATGCCAGCTCTATTGATTTACACAAAGCCTTCAAAGCTTTGATCAGCTACCAAACTGCAAACATTTTAAGCGACGCTCCAAACATGTAAAAGTTTAAAACAGTCCATTAAAAATCTCATGTAGAAATGTGTATACATATATGATCATCCATGCATGGTTCTATGCACAAGAATATTTTTACACAGTCTATTAACAATGCCACATATTTATCACACATATTCACTTCAAGTCCAAGGAAACGTTATTTGCAAATGTAAAGTCAAAAATACAAAACTATACTCTTCTCTCATTGAACCTCACACTCACCCCCTCTCAAAGACTGAAAAAAGAAATTATACTCTATCCACCCATCAGACATGAAAAGGGTGATTTATAGTTGTGTTTATTCAGACCATAAATTATTTCACAAAGTAGGATTTTAGGATGTGAATTAATCACATAATTTTAGAGGCCACAAACATTCAAATGATCATTTCCAACTTTCTACTTCTTGTTGACTGTTCTATACTTTTAGAGGCCTCAAACATTCAAATGACATTTCCAAATTTTTTACTTTTGTTGACTGTCCGAGTGCTTGTCAATCTGATAAATGCCTGGTACATTATAACAATCAAATGGCTTCTAAAAATAATGCCCCATTACACATGTCAAATGCCAACCTCTGTGGACCTCTGGCTGCACGCTGAGAGTCTCTTGAACTAACAAGAGTAACAGTGTGAACAGTCTCTCCAGTCAGTTATTCCTTCTAAAACTTCACTTAAGTTTGATTTGAATTTTATATCCAAGATGATCACTTTTCATTTCTCTGCTCAATTTTATCTTTGTTAGCTGATTCCCTCTTTTCATTATCTATTTTTGTAAAATGCCACATGGGTGGACCCTGAGATCTTGCTCAACCTGAAACATTGACTCAATATGCTAGCTTTAGAGAACGTCTGGCAAGATTTCTACCTATGAAATACGCAGCCAGGAGGTTTAACGGTATGGCTCCTGTACTTTAAAGAAATTACTAAATAATATTTTTCTGCCTGAGTCATTTGGATTCTATTTCTGGACTTTGTGAGTACGAAGACATTTATTTTATAAAAATATGCACTTCATCCATACTAATAGAATAAGAGGACCTGGCTCCAAACTACTGCTTTAAAAAACAAAAACAAGTAAACAAAAACCATTGACTCACCGGTCCAGAGATAAGTTTCCCTTAACAAAGTCATTATGAACATACAAGCTATCACAGGTTACAATCGTGACCAAAGGTGGTCACCTGACTTTCATCTAAGACTTCTTCTAGCTAGAAAGGCAGCAGGACAGCAGTTTCTTAAGTTACAGTGGTACATGAGCCTGAGGAGACAGCAGAACTGCCTGAGGCAAGAGGCAGCAGAATTTCAGTTCTTTAGTCCCCAAAAGAATTGCAAACACTGTTCTATCTCAGTAATATCTAGCTTTTAAATCCTGATTGATCCTGAGCCCAGTGTTTTCTACACTGAAGTCCAAGCTGAAGAGGTGCTACGAAATTTTAAAACACATAGCATCTCTGGGCTACAAATAACACAGGCCTTTCCCAACTCTACTGAATAAAATCCTTCTGGAATGAGTCAAGCCCTCTCTGAAACCAACATGAAAGAGAAGTATCCTCCAGATTCATAAACACTAAAGATTCAACCATGGTCTCCCCTTTGCGGGTTCAAATTCCCCTAGCCTGATTGGCCAAACAAGGCTCCCCACTCACTCTCTTCCTCCCAGCTCAGCAAACTTCCTCAAAGCTACCATCCTTTTATTCTGTATCTTCTTCTGCTATTACCAATGTTTAGGAGAAAAGTAAAGTTCACAATGTGTGCCACCCCAGCCCCTACCGCCCATTTCATTTTACAAAGCCTTCCCATACTAAGTTTAAATGAAGTATAATGAAGTATTGTGTTCCTCTATTTAATCAACAATTTATTCAAGCCCTCTTAAAAATATATGAACAGAGAGAGCCATGGAGAAAGGCAGTGCTATAGAGGGGCTGAAGATGACAGCCCTGGAGTCAGGCAAATCTGGGTTAACTGCAACTCGGCTCCTACCAGCTGGGGGGGCTCTGGGCAAGCACTGTCTGCTCAAGCTCCTGTGTTTTCATCTACAAAATGTGCAGGAAGTAACTTGCAGAATTGGGGCAGATTAAATGAAACATGGTGTGTAAAGAAGGAGTCTAGCCCATGTCCCTTCTCATGATTGTGAAACACAGAAACTTTGATACTGCCTCAAGCAGATGAATATGTATAAGATGAGAGGTTACCCACAGTTGTTTAGTTAAATTGCCTGGGTTTGAATCACAGCTCCATCACTTATAATCTAGAAGACCTCTATATTCCTCAACTTCCTCATCTTCCTCATCTCTAAAATGTAGCTCATCATAGTACCCACCTTATAAAGTTGTTGAGAGAATGGAATGAGAGAGTGCTGGGAAAATGCTTAACCAAGTACTAGCACATTGTTGTGGTCGTCTGTCCATGTATATAGGGTGACTTTAAAAATATTAACTGAGTTTCTTTATTGCAGAAAGGCTGGAAGTTACTGAGATAGAACAGTGTTTGGAATTCTTATGGGGACTAAAGAACTGAAGACTAAAAGCATGAACACAGAGCACAAGTGGTCACTAAGGTATTTACGGCCTAATGAAAAGGTGTTGGAACAGGGGACACAGCACTGTCAGCCTCAGATACCAAGAGTTGCAAGTGAAGTGTTCATTGTGCAATCTCCCTTAGGTTAATAGATCAATGTCTGTCTATGTGTATAGGGTGACTTTAAAAATATTAACTGAATTGCTTTCTGTTTTTTCCAATGGAGATTCACTCTTGTCACTTATTCTTCCCAGAAGATATTTAAAATAATCTTATATGAGAATGTGATTCATCCCTACATTTTTTAAAAGTACATCTGAGTCCTATACTGACTACAGCTTGATGCAGTCAGGGACTGGACATCATTAGATCTACGGAAAAGAATCCTGTCCAGCTGATTTGCCAAGTCTTCTGCCACCACCAGCCTCACTCATTTGGCCACAGCAGTTACAGTTCTGAAACATAGCTGATTCCTATGCCCAAATTCTTGCAATTTTAATAACCTTAACAACTGATTTTACTACAATGTCAGGTATGACACAAAAGATAACATGTAAATTTTGAAGTTTAAAAACTGTCTCCAGTCACTGTGGCTGGCTCCTGTAATCCCAGCACTTTGGGAGGCCAATGTGGGAGGATCACTTGAGGCCAGGAGTTCAAGACCAGCCTGGGCAACACAGCAAGACCCTGTCTCTACAAAAAATTGAAAAATCAGCTAAGTGTGGTGGTGCATGCCTGTAGTCCCAGCTACTCAGCTTGGTGAGGCAGGAGGATCACTTGAGCCCAGGAGTTCAAGGCTGTAGTGAGCTGTGATTGCACCACTACACTCCAGCTTGGGCAACAGAGCAAGACATTGTCTCAATAAAAAGATAAATATACAAAAAATTAGCCGGGCGTGGTGGCGGGCGCCTGTAGTCCCAGCTACTCGGAGAGGCTGAGGCAGGAGAATGGCGTGAACCCGGGAGGCAGAAGTTGCAGTGAGCCGAGATTGCGCCACTGCACTCCAGCCTGGGCAACAGAGCGAGACTCTGTCTCAAAAAAAATAAATAAATAAAATAAAAAGATAAATAAAATAAAACTGCCCCAAAAATATGCAAAATGAGTTAATATCTAATCCCATTTCTAATCTGCAGCAAATACTGTGACTTTATTCAAGTCTTTCCATCTCTGAGCATTACTTTTCTCCTACAAGAAATGAAGGGATAGACTTTTAGAACTAAGCTTCGAAATAGTATTGTGCACAATTCCATTCTCCCTAATCCCAGCAACCAAGAAAGAAGGCACACATTTCTGGTTTGGATTTGACCTCCTTGTGTCCTTCTTAGTCTTGAAAAGGCAGTACAGGCACACCTCAAATATATCGCAGGTTTGGTTCCAGACCACCACCATAAAACGAATATCGCAATAAAGCAAGTCACACAAATTTTTTGGCTTCCCAGTGTCTGTAAAGTTATGTTGACAATATACTATAGTCTGTTAAGTGTGAAATAGCATGATGTCTAAAAAACAATGTGCATACCTTCATTTTAAAATACTTTATTGCTAAATTTGTAAAAAGCACAACAGCTGTGAAGCATGATAAAGTGAAGCTCAATAAAACAAGTCATGCCTGTATAGCACCGTGTGTCACACATCGCTCGTGTCAGGCTGCCCAGGTTTGAGTCTGAGTTCTGCTCTTGCTCTCTCCACCTGCAGGCTCAGCAGGATCCAGCAGTCAGACAGAGAAGCCAGGTGCTAGAGATGGGAAGTGGTAAGGGCAGTGGGGGTAAGAAGGGTGAGTGCGGAGGGCAGAGGATCAGACACACACAGTTGTGCTACATACCTTGTGGGGTTGTGTGAGAATAAAATAAGTCAATATACAAAGGGGATAGAGTAGTGCCTGGCACAGACTGAGGACTACTTAAGTTTTAGCTATTATTATTGGGACATATCACAAGCACTCAATAAATGTTCACTGTGCTGAAATGAACATCAGCTATGAGCCAGGCACTTAACATGTGTTGTGCATTTAATTCTCACAACCCTGAGAAGAAGAAATTATTCCCATTTTACATATAATAAATCAGAAAATAGACTCAGGGAGATATAATAATAAGTTGAAGAGGAAGAATAAACTGGCATTCAATGCCAAGATGGATGCTAAAATGCAGCATTGTCTGATAATAAAATACATATTAAATATTATTTTCTACATAATAAACAATATAGAAAGAATGAACCCTTTCACTTTCACTTTCACGCTAATATTGGGCATCACTTCAGGAAATTGTGAATAAAGTTTGTTTACATATTTTTACATGAACCTTGAAGTCTCCAAGAATATCCTCGTGAATCTACTAGGAATAAGAATCTAGGCTAATTCGATCACTTAAATCCATCATAGAATTAAATCAACATTATTCTCTTATGATCAAAGTTCCTTGGGTTAAAGTAATAGAAACACCAAACTTGCTTAAGCAAAAAAGGAGGATTTATTATAAGAAAACAGAGTCAGAGAACCCCAGGGAGAGAATGTGGCCAGGTCTCAGAGGACTAGATGCAGAGCCTGGAATGCTGGCAAGAAGGCAGCTACCACTCTCAGGCTCCCTCTCCTATAGGGCGTTACAGTCTCCATCACCCCTCTTTACTGATCAACTTTCTCTGCATCTCCATGCTCCTTATGTCATCATCCACAGCTCCTTACTCAGAGCATTGGTGCAACTGACCCAGGCTGAGATTAGCATCTGTCAGTCCCAACTCAGAGTTCTCAGAGTAACTATATAGAATAGGCATTCCAAGATCTCCCTCACACACAACCTAAACAGCATCCTGAGCCTCTAGCAAAATGAATTGCTGCTACTTTGTTACATCTCTACCCATTCTGTCACCAGAATACTCAGGAAAGTCAGGAAAGTCTGAGCGTACTCAAAGGACAGTCCAGTTCTCAGGCATGTACAGCCAATAGAGAAACTGGGGGGGAGATTTTGAAATCGGACGCATTTGAGCTGCCAGAAAATTGCCCAGAAGCAGCAGCTGAGCAGCGGCTGAGAGTGGGCCTTGATGTGAAACTTAATCAGATGATGATGAGGGAGGGGCCCTGCCAGCCAACAAACCAGCCGCCCGCCAGGAGCCCCGGGAATAGGAAGCAGTCTGCTGTAGAATTCTCTCACAATGGCCTGGCAGAAATGGATGGTCCACACAGGGAAGGATCAATTGTAAAAAGTGGAATTAGTCATTCTAAATCATGCAGCTGTGGTCGAAGGGAGCTCTTCTAAAAATCATTAAACAATCATGTATTCCTATTGATTTATTCAAAATACCTTGAGGGAAAGCAGATTAAACACAAGGTAAAAGTAAGCTAATGCAGATTAAATGGATGAAGGATGGGCCGAGAGTTCCCTAGGTAGTTTTTGTACTAATGAGAGGAAAATTATATGTACACTATTACCAGGATAAAAGGGTCTATTAGAGGTCTTTTGCTTGACATATTTATGTATTTCAAATACTAAGTAGCATAGTGAATTAGGTTTACTCTGGACATTTGTTATTTTTATTGCATCTCCAAAGTGATAAACAGAGTTCTCTGTTGAGGCAGCATGCTGCCTCACTCCAGGAAGCCCTGCCTGAATAGACAAATCTTGGTGCCAGAGCTGTTCCCTGGATGTCGTTTATTAACAAACCCAGTGCATTTGGACTGCAAAGACCAGGCCTTTAAAGTCCAAGAGCAACATGCATAACCCAGAGGTAGGAAGAAGCTGCAGTGCTTATGGTGTCTGTTCCCTAGGCCACATTTACAGATGGCCTTTCTTCTTCCAGTGGAGTCTATCTAAACACCTTATCACATAAGGAAATCAGAAATGTGATGCCTATGTTATCCACATATTCTGGCATGTGTGGAAATTACAGCAGGTGTTACGATCCTCAGAGAAAGAGATGGAAGCAGAGAAATTATAAGTGAGGAGCCCAAGGGCATGCAACTAGTGAGAATTGGCATCAAGACCTCAAATATTTCTGTTCCCTTGTTCAAGGGCTTCCTGCTATACTGTTTACTAGTGAAATTTGCATTCGTGGGCTATTATCTTACAAAAAGTCCTATTGTCGCTCAACTCCTTGGATGTTTAAAACCAGACTCACTGCTCTCCCCAGACCAATTCCATCCTCCACACTCCTCACTCCCACTACCATCCCCACTTCAGTCAACTAGGAAATTACATCATTCTCCCATCATCCCTCTAGACCAAAGCAATAAAATTCCACCTGATGTTCTTATTCCCATTCTTAGCTCCCTGATAGCCATTTAGCAACCGAATTCCAGCTTATTCTTTCTAAAATATTGCTTTCATCATACTAATCCCTACCCATAAAAGCTACAAAAGTAAGGTGGCAAGCATCCACATTTCTCTTTTACCTGGTTTGGAAAGGTGTCATGGAAGGCTGAGATTTTAGCTGATTTTAAGAGAGATCACTTATAAAGGAGGCACTTCTTGTTGATAGAGCCTGCGATGGCTTCAATCATCAGTGGGTGGATTAAAAGGAAAGCCAAGAAGGTTGCAAGCTTAGAGCAGAAACTGGAAGCTCAGGAGGAAAGGCAGATTAACCAGATGGTATGCAAGCTGAAAAGAGTGTAAGAGCGAAGACCTCGGTGTTAATGAAGACTCATGCAATGTGAGTGACATTGGCAAAATCCAGCTACAACCAACAGAAACATTAACCTCACTGCATTCCACAGTAATGACTTTAGTCGGTAACTATAAAGGCACAGCAATGGCTCTCAACTGTACAAATACCCAAACCTCTACATCAAAAATCTTCAGGAGAGGGATCCATGAATGTGTAGTTTTAGAAAGTGCCACACATTTTGATGTGTAACCAGGTTGAAAGCATCTATATACTGCATTAAACCTCATCTATTAGCCATCTATATTTGGAAGGATTGCTTTACTATTTGTCAAAACTCAATATTCCAGCTAAATCTCATACCTCTTTATGGACCCTCTATATGTCTTCAAGTGGCTATTCTTATCTACAGAACAGATATCATAATCATATGCCTGTGCACAGTCTGGCCAGAAAACTAGAGAAATGGTCTGTCTATTCTTGCTGCAGGGATAAATTTACATTTCTTGCCACCTGATTATGTTCTTTACATCTTCTACATGTTAGTGCTAAAAAAAAAAAAAAAACCTGCAATCTAAAACATTAATGACATCTTCCATTTTCATAGTACTTAAATTCCACAAATACATTCATTCATTTGGTCATCATTTCAGTCTACGGGAGAGGCAACAGGTTATAATCATTTCTAATTTGCTAGGGGAAACGGTTTCTGCAATACTGAAAGACTTGCTTAAAGTCATGTGAGTAGGTAGTACCAGAACCTAGACTAGTACCCTTTCTTTGGAATTTTGTCATCTGATGCTATTTTGCATTACAGCATTGTCACTCTATAACAAGCTGGACACAAGTCTGGAGGAAAAGACCCTAAACAATGATAAATGTTTTTAAGTATCTACATCCAGACTTCATCAAAAATGTAACACATTTTTGTTACAGATTAACAGCAGTAGGATTTGTTCCTCAATATAATATTTTGGTAAAGTATTAAAAAGGGTTAAAATCACAGGGTGCATGTATGTAGTAAGAACTGGTGGTATTATCCCTTTACTCATTTCTATCCCTGCTCTGTGCTTTTCAGATATCAGCAGCACTCACAGGCACGTACACAAACACACATGCACACATGCACAATGGCCATTGTACTAAAATTATCTTGGACAAATCCAAATAGTACAAGCAAAGGTCTAAGAAATGTCTGTTTGGTTAGAACTTCTTAAATACCACAGAACTCACAGGAAGAAAGCAGAAATACTGTCCACATATACATCATCAATGCTGGAAAATATAAATTGCAGTCCATTCTGGTCTGTTTCAGCTAACATCCTATTGCCAAAATTACTAGATCATAATCTGTCTGCAGTCTAATCAAAAGAACAAATATGACTTCTTTTCCCATTGTGCAACTGGGGATGAGCTTCCAAATGGCCCACTTTAAGAAGAGGCATCAGAACAGCATTAGGAGATATACCTAATGCTAAATGACGAGTTAATGGGTGCAGCAAACCAACACGGCACATGGATACATATGTAACAAACCTGCACATTGTGCACATGTACCCTAAAACCTAAAGTATAATAATAAAAAAAAAAAGAAGAGGCATCAGAGACCGAGCTTCTTTACTCAGGAAGCCCTATCCAGTGTCTTTTCTCCTCCTTTTGGGGGCTGTGGAGTGGGGGCAGTGTCACTATGGTCATGTAGGTCCAGGACAGGAAAAGTCTTTCTACTTACTGAAAATGAATTCTATTCACAACTGTGCTTTTCCAGAGTTTGGCTGTTCCCATTTTCTTGGACGCTGTTAGAGTTATAAAATAAACACTTCCAAGATTGTTTTCTTAAAAGTCAGTCCAACATAAAATAAAATGAAAGAACTTTTCTGAGTCTTCAGTTCGACATGGGTGCATTTAACCAGGAACATACCTTTTTCTTCCTCTCTTTGAACTTCTTCAGACTGATCTTTGTTTTTCAAAGTCTCAACACTGGCTCATTCCACTAGAGACCTCTGTTTGATGACTGGCTCCCTCCTAAACTGTGGGACCACATTTGGATATCAGTTATTTATTTAAGATCTGAATTCAGGCAAATACCGAGACAGGTGTTTAGGAACTTGAGCAGTATTTGAGTAATTACAGAGCTTAAACCTAGAAGGAACAGGGGCATATGATCTAACCAGCAGCTTTCAAGCAGATAACGTACAATTGTCCCATTTTACAACTGAGGTACCTGAGGTGTAGAAGAATTCAGTCATTTGCTAATGGATACACAGTTAAAGAAAAGGAGAGAAAGGAGAATGAGGTGAAGAAGTGGATCCCAAATTGCTTACTGCCTTTCTGTTGCACATAGAACAACTGGTGTCACCTACTGCTGGTTTAATCAGTTTATAGCAAAGTGGTTAACAACTTGAATTCTAATTTAATCATATGGGCCTAAGTTTGAACCCCGTCTCTTCTCTCTACTGGGCTTGAGAAAGTTACTTTTCAGAAATAGAAAAGAATTAAGTAGGATGCTACATATACAGTGTTTATCCCAGAGTCTAATACATGGTAAATGCTTTAAAATATTAGCTATTGTTTTAAATCAATTATTAAAATCTGCCTGCCAAGGCTCCCTTTATAGTCATACTTGAAATCTTCTGATAATTTCAAGACAAGAAAAACAGACTGCCTTTAAACAGTCAAAATGCAAAGGGAAAGAAGAACAGATTTTTTATACAAGTGAGCATGAGCCCCCAATAAAATGAACCCACTGACGTCCTGGCAGAGGGTCCAACAAGGCTTTACTTAATTTAAGGAGTGACATGACCATAGGTGGATTTAACATGTAACTCAGAAAGTTTATTTGCAGAGTCCTTCAATAGCATGGGCTTCTTCCAAAGCCTTGCCAGGGCCCCTAGCAATATGTTCAAGGGATACTTTGAAATTTTCTCTTAAAGAACAGCCACTGAATTATATAAGCTTTAGGCCCCCAAAAGTTTGAATTTGCTCCTGCAAATGCTGATGTTTGCAACTCCTTGAAAACCAAACAAAGCCAAAGCTGATGTAATTGTGAGAAATGTCTTATTCATTTGGCTTCTCTGTTTTTCAGGTGCCTTAACACCAGCCCTTAGGTCCAGGAGAAAAGGGCCAAGTTACTGGTTAACACTACCATAAACTAGATGGTTCCTTCCAAGAGTATTAAAACCCATAGACTAGGCAAAGGTCCAGGGGACCCTTCTGAGTTGTAGATGAGGTACCTCAAACAATGATCTGAAGAATATAAATTTCAAAATCCACCCAGAGACTTGAGGATTTGCCACTGGTTCACTTAGTGACTCCTACTGAGAAACTAAAATGGGACATCATGTGGAGCTTGATCAAAAAAGATGCTCCTTCCTGAATGCAAAGTGATTTTAAACTTCTCAAAAGAAAGCAACCTAGTGGCACTGAATACACAAGACTTGTCCAGGTGGAACTACACCCAGACTTCTTGTTTCATCTTATATTCCTTCTTGTTGCCCTACTCTCTGACATTGTGGCTTGATCATCATTTTCCAAGAAAGAACATAGAGGAGAAAGGGGAGAACTAAATATTTTACTGAATTTTTCCAATGTGAGCAAGTATTACGGTAGCACTTAATATATCATGTCATTTCATCATCACAGTAACCCTCTGAGATACTACTGCATTTCACAGATGAAGAAACAGAAGCTAAGAGAAACAGGAAAAGACAATGAGTGATGGAACCAAATCAGGTCTGCCACTGTGGGGTAGAAGAAGGCAAGAAGGTAAGAAAAAAGGGGAAGAGGAATAAAACAAAAAGAAGAAAGGAAAGAAGAAGATAGGATGTGATGAAGTTTCAAGAATGGTTTGCACCTCACTAGATCAGTGGAATTCTGAGATCTAGAACTAATTCATTAAGCTACTAAATTTCACTCAAGAAGTGTAGTGGATTCTCTAAATTGGTTAGACCGGAATACAAATTCTGGTTCCACCTGCATAGTCTTGGGCAAATTACCTCTCTAAGCTTCAACTCCCTTATATGTAAATGGTATTCAAATAATGCCTATGCATATGGTTGTTGAAGGATTAAATGTGTTCATACATATGAAACTGCGCTTGTAACACAGTAAATATTAAGTGTTAGCAATTATAATGTTATAGAGAAATTCACATCTTGACTGTCTTTCCCTTTATCAATAATATTGCATATAAAAACTGATACAGGCCAGGCACGGTGGCTCACACTTATAATCCTGGCGCTTTGGGAGGCTGAAGCAGACGGATCAGTTGAGGCCAGGAATTCAAGACCAGGCTGCCTAACATGGCGAAACCCCATCTCTACTAAAAATACAAAAATTAGCTGGGCATGGAGGCACATACCTGTAAAACCAGCTGCTCACATGTTAAGGCACAAGAATCGCTTGAACCTGGGAGGCAGAGGCTGCAATGAGCTGAGATTGTGCCACTACACTCCAGCCTAGATTACAGAGTGAGACTCTGTCTCAAAAAAAAAAAAGTATTCTCTCTTTTTTTCTCTTTTCTGTCTACTTGCATATAATGCAAGTATTCCTTCATTAATTCACTCATCCTACAAATTTTAATATGCATATGCTAAGTGCTGGGAAGACAGCATGAAGAGGGCAGACTCCATCCCTCCCTGCCTCCTCAGAACTCACAGTCTAAAGCAGTCTTTATTCCATCTAAAATGCAGAAAGAAAAATAGACTCTGTTTTTTTTTTTTAGTATCATCCAAATGGACTTCTTTATTATGACTTTAATTGCTTGTAAAGCACCTAGTAGATCTCTGCCCACTTCAAAAGGATCCTTGATAAGTGTGCATAAGACAGCTCAGCAGGGTGCAAGCTGCATGCAATTATTTCTTAGTTAATCCCTTTAGAGATGAGTCTACTTGTGAAGTGTCAGGATAGAGTCCCTAACATGGGGGAAGAAAAGCCTCCATTCTTATTGGTTCATGTGTTTCATATTGCCTGGTGAGCCTCCGCTCTTCATTTTCAGGAAAGTGTCATTGAACAGACATCTTTGTGTCATCCAACATGTGTTTAGTGATTACTTTATCTGTAAGTGGTGAAGATCATACTAAAAGATTGCTCCCTCTGTCTAGTTAAAGCTGACAGTGTTGTCACTACTTCAGTGATGGATTCAATACCCCAGCTTCTTTTCATGAATGTGTCTTATTCTGTAGCCAAGAAATACAGATGGTTTGAGAATGGACAAAGCCTGCTGTAGCAAATGGATTCAATATCATATTCTTAGAGTTAATATCAGACCAGGAAGTTTTATTGAAAGTTTGTTTTTCCTCTATCCTATACCCCAGACCTTATTCTCTGCTTTCAATGTTGAAATGGTTAGTTGGATCAACTACTTAATGCTAATTTTTTGAAGGTGTTTTCATGGAAGATGATTTGTCGTTTTCTCCTCCCTAATTCTTCTATCTTTTCTTGACAACACATGTATATTCCATAATGGCATCTAGGGTAAATATTCCTATCTTAATGTGTAAGAATGATTCTAATGGTGGGAATTTCTAGCCAGGATAGATAGGAAATCTAATCATCAAGGAAATTATTTTGATAAATTGAGACTAAAAGAATTTCTTAAGTAACTAGATATATAGCCTGAGCTACTGATAACAGCAAAGGAAATGCTTAAAAATATTTGAAAGGGGTATTGTTTTTATTCTGTATACCCCCTTCTTGTTTGGAATTTGTTGGAATCAAAGTGTTCTTCCTCAAAGACATTTTAATGGCCCGTCATATTTGAAGGTAAGGACGATGCTCAATTTCTGATATAAGCTAGCCTATCACACAGTTCCTTTTGGTTGCTGAAAGGGCAATTCTTGACACTGGCATTCACTGATTTTGATTTTTCTGCTAAGCTTTCATTCCATCTTTTAGTTCCCACCTTGAAAAAAAATCCTGAGCTACAGTAAGATGAACAAGATCTTAGCAAATAAATGTACTAGAAAAAAGCCAGGACCTCAGTAGAATTATGCACCCAGTACTAAGAGGGAAAGAGACAAGGAGGTTGCTGAAGCAGTTGGAATAGAGAACAGGAATGGTCAGTCAACCAATCAGCAATGAACAATGAAAAGGTCAGGCTACTTTTGAACATTACCATGTCTTTCACAGGCTAAAGTGAGCATTAAAATTCTGAAGTCTTGCTTGCTTCCCAAAGTTTAGCAAGAAAAGAAAATGGCACACCAAGACTGTACAATATTTAGAAATGGTTTGAACATCTGGTGGTAAATATGAGGTCACCTTTGGAGCACTGCCGTCAACCTGGTCACGCTCGCCATCCCCATCCCACCCCAGTCCTTGCGTCTCACTTCATGCATATCCATGGGGCAGCTGCCTAATTGGTAAATCAGACAGAATTCTTCAAAAGGCACCTGGTGGGCTGACAATCACAATAAATATTAGAAGTTTGTCTTCACACAGACCTTTCTTCAGGAGGCCTTCTAGGCTAGCCAGTTTAATTGTTATGGCTGCTCTTTTTTCTCTCATGTGGGATTGATGAAGCACAGTGGCTTCCCTGAGGTCACCCAGCAGGATGGTTTCACTACCAGAAGTTCCTATACTGCTTAGAGAATCAATGATGTTGCAGAATAGAGTTCTGTAGGAGCCAACAAAAATATATCAGTGAGTTTTACAAAGGACTTTTTAATAAAACAGCAAAATCCACTTCTGTTCCAGGTCATTTCAGTGGGCTATGCTATGTTATTTCAGTGGGCTTCCCCAGCACCAAAAATCAACAAAATGGGAGCTAAATTTTGTAGTATTTAGTAGTATAAATAATCCCAAGTGGAGATTTAAAGACATCGAATTTTCTACATTTTAAAGACATCAAATTTTTCAAACAAGATCCACTTTACCATTTATGTTCTTTTTGAGTCAATAACAATCAATCTGCATTTTCCTAACACAGTGGTTCTAAATTGGGGTCAATTTTGCCTACCAAGAGGCATTGAGCAATGTCTAGAGACATTCGTACTTGTCACAACTTGTGGGGAGGGTGCCACTGAATCTAGGCCACAACTGTGCTAAACATTCTACAATGCACAGGACGGTACCCTACAACAAAGGATTATCTGGTCCAGTACGTCAACAGTGCCAAAACTGAGATACCAAAAGCCTGGAAGCAGAGATGAGAATTGGAACAGAAAAGTTGCGTATGCAGTTTTTGGACCTTATTCCCCAAATCTAGACATCAGGCAACGACTCCACTGCAACTCCCACCTTTGTAGCGAACCCTCCAATTTCTACTATTATACCTCTATTTGTATTTCTAAAGAGTAGGTACATATATTTTTAGTTTTTAACCATGGTAAAAAGAGAATCATGCTATATGTAATCTTTGGGGGCTTGCTTTTTGCTGCAAATTATATTGGTAAAATTTACATATTTTTTGTGTGCAGCTTTATTTAGTTTATTCATTTTTGCTGCTATATAACATTCCATTGTATGAAAGAACTACAGTTTACCTTGAGAGATATTCAAATTGCCTGCAAGAGTTTGCTATCATGAATAGTCCTATGAACATCTTGTATAAAACCCAAAGTGTACATATATAGTTTTCTTTTTTCATACATACAAAAATACAAAATGTATGTAACATAATAGAATTATGTACATCTGGATATTATTATAACAATGATTAGCTCTATGTTGTAGGATTACTAATATTTTTCTTCTTTGTATTTTCTATTTTTTTCCACAACAAATATGTATCTTTTCTGCAATAAGAAAAAAATGCTTTCTATAAGGCTCCTAGCCTTATAGATGATTGGCATCATCATTTTAAATTATAAGAGCATCCAAATGTGCATAAATATTTGTAAATTTGTATAAGATCCTATTGTAAATTGCCTCATTAAGTTTAATTTATTCCAATCTACAGGCTATTCATAATTTTGTTGTTTCACTTCACTTAAAACAAGACTTTACTTGGGCACATCTAAATAGATAAACCCAATTTATGAATTTGCCCACACAATACGCAAAGTCAAAAGTAGACCTCAACTACATACAAACTAAAACGTAGCAAGTGGTGAATTATGCCAAAACAGGTGTCCAAAAGCCAAAGAAGAATAGCTGTCTGCTCATTGAAGTCTTCATATATAATTAAAAACTTAATTTTTAGCAGCAGAAAACATTGAGGACAACTTGCTTATTAACTGGAAACCTTGCAATTTATACTATAATGTATTCTAGGTGAAATAGACATTAACTATAAAAATAAAATTATAACTACCATCAGAGTGAACAGGCAACCTACAAAATGGGAGAAAATTTTCGCAACCTACTCATCTGACAAAGGGCTAATATCCAGAATCTACAATGAACTCAAACAAATTTACAAGAAAAAAACAAACAACCTCATCAAAAAGTGGGTGAAGGATATGAACAGACACTTCTCAAAAGAAGACATTTATGCAGCCAAAAAACACATGCAAAAATGCTCATCATCACTGGCCATCAGAGAAATGCAAACCAAAACCACAATGAGATACCGTCTCACACCAGTTAGAATGGCCATCATTAAAAAGTCAGGAAACAACAGGTGCTGGAGAGGATGTGGAGAAATAGGAACACTTTTACACTGTTGGTGGGACTGTAAACTAGTTCAACCATTGTGGAAGTCAGTGTGGTGATTCCTCAGGGATCTAGAGCTAGAAATACCATTTGACCCAGCCATCCCATTACTGGGTATATACCCAAAGGACTATAAATCATGCTGCTATAAAGACACATGTACACATATGTTTATTGCGGCACTATTCACAATAGCAAAGACTTGGAACCAACCCAAATGTCCAACAATGATAGACTGGATTAAGAAAATGTGGCACATATACACCATGGAATACTATGCAGCCATAAAAAATGATGAATTCATGTCCTTTGTAGGGACATAGATGAAACTGGAAACCATCATTCTCAGTAAACTATCGCAAGGACAAAAAACCAAACACCACGTTCTCACTCATAGGTGGGAATTGAACAATGAGAACACATGGACACAGGAAGGAGAACATCACACTCCGGGGACTGTTGTGGGGTGGAGGAGGGGGCAGGGACAGCATTAGGAGATATACCTAATGCTAAATGACAAGTTAATGGGTGCAGCACACCAACATGGCACATGGATACATATGTAACAAACCTGCATATTGTGCACATGTACCCTAAAACTTAAAGTATAATAATAATAATAATAAAATTATAAAACCTAGAAAGAAATGTAATTTTTATTTTCACTCCTCCCCCCAAAAAATCCACTAGAAACACTATATAATTCTCAACTTTGCGGTCTGACCATTCACAATTAAATCTGTTGATTATAAATTATAATCCATTGCCAGCCTATGTCAACAAAACCAAAATTCTTTGTGAACAGGTGATGGGCCGAGGGGTGATGCAGTCACCATTATTTAGTTGTAATGTAGAGGGAGTCCTTTGTTTTGCCCTGTTGCTGCCTCTTATCCACAGACGAGGCAACAACTGACCTCAAAAGAAGAAACCTGGCATGAGGCTGTGTCCTCAAATATTAACCGAGAGAGACAATACAGAAAAGGTTCCTGCTATTCAAGTCCTTCTCCTCACTCCCATAAACAGAAATATCACTGTTCTCTAAGTTTGTCCAAAAACTTACTGGTGGAAACCTGAATTAACTGTATTTTTTTCCTTTAATTTTCCACACCATTTTTCTTGAGCAGAGATAATATGAAAGCTTACCTTTCAATGCCAAAGGACATTTTATTTTCTTTCTATGCTACAGAGCAAGCATCTCCTGCTGTGAACAGCAGTTGGAATTGTGTGATCTGAAAGTTGAATAAGAAATGTCATAGAATAAAAGATTTAAAAAAAAAAAGAGGTATGAGGGGATGCAGAAAGGAAGAGAGGAGACTAGCAATGCAACAAAATATGGCAACAATTAATCTCTTAACCCAAAAAGTTCCTCCTTCAAAGAAAATGCCAGTCCCACTGGACACCAGAAACTAGAGTGTAAGCTACTGTCAATGTGCCTTTTTTTTTTTTTTTTTTTTTTGCCACTGGAGAGAAAAACAGGCAGGTGGCAGGGTTCCTGCCCATGCTTCTGCATGACGTGGCCCCACTGTGCACACAGTCACATGCACAAAGGCAGACTCAGGCTGAAAAGTGGGGCAGGGCAGCTCATGCTGTTTGCCAGAGGTCTTAAGGGGATCTTCTATTTCATTCCCTAGTAATGCCCTTTTTGTTGACAAAAGTAAATTGATGATAGTCAAGAGGGAAGCATTTGGTGGAAAAAATTCTGTTGACCCTTGTCAGATTGAATTTGACCACAGAACAGGATACCAGCAGTTGCAGAAATGATAGATTATTGTAATGACTGCCAGAATGGCCTTTTGGCATGTTTAAATGGCAATAAATTTCACCAGGAAGAAGGCAATTTTACTACTTTAGAGCAGTAAGGAAACAGGGTGTTTAAGGTGTAAATAAATCGTGGGTCATTAACAGCAAGCATATTCTGTCCATGAAGCAATTCTCAATCAGTGACTATTCATATTTAATTTAATTATGTGGATTTACTTAGCCAATTATGCTTTTTTGTTCCAGGTCACAGACTTCTCAGGCTGACAATTTTGCTCTCTTCCTGTCTCCCTTATGTCTATAAACACAGCCCTAGTTTCTCCCTCATTTTTCCTTCCACAGGTACATAAATACCATCGGGGAAGTTCAATGATACTAGCTCACTGAATAGCCTACTGAGATTATTAAATTAGAGACTGATGTGCTATGTGGTCTTTTTCTTGGCTCCAAAATCCCCTCTGTCCCTCGCTCATTAATCTGGCTCAGTCCTTCACTGAACTCTGCCATTAAAGGAGGAGGTGGGAGAAAGAGGTGTGCAATGAAGTTTGACATTTTCTCAAAAATGATTGTATTAAAACCCACTTACATTTATAGCTCCATCTCATTTGAGAATGTTAATCAGTTGCAATTTCATCAAGGTAAAGGTATTGGGATCTAATCAAGTCAAAGACTTGCTCACGTTGGTATGGATCACACTTCTGAAGCATCACTTCAAAAGGTCATTTTAAATACAGTAAAGGCAATAATTAACAAAGTTCATTCATAATAACAATCTGCTTATGGACAGTTTAAAACATTTGGGCTCCATCTACTGTACTAGTTTCGGGCCAAATGCAGCTCACTTCAAGCTTGTGTTAGCTCTGACCAGAGTTGCAAAATTCAGGAGACATACTCCAAATCAGGCAGGTCAATAATGCTTTCCAGAACGCAATTAGTGCTGAACTTGGGTTGGCCAAACAAGCACAATCTCTCCAGAAGCCTAAATCTCATTTTATACTAAGCAAAGTGTGGAATGTCCTTCCCCGATCTGACTGAAAGGATAGTCTGAGTGATTAGTCCCAAGCCCCACTTAAGGGCAGGCACGTATATTTCTTTCTGCTTGCTTTCTTTTGCTTCATGTTTCCTGGAATGTTTTTCCTGAGACCATACTGAAAAGCTTTTCTGTTTCTATAATTCTGTAAATTGCCGGGAACACACCGGTAGCCCCAACCAACTTTAGGCCAAAAACATCATCTTGTTTATCTGAGATCAACCCTAGGAACTAATGAAACTCTGGGCAGCTAGTGGAGGGCACACAGATATGGGGGGCGCTCACCACATTGAATTACCACCTATTTCAGAGTTCATGTGCTTGGCATCCCAGATGGAGACAGGAGAGACAATACAGAAAGATACTAAATAAAGACAACCACCAGAGGAAGTTTAATAAGGCAAAATTTGAGGAATTACATTGAATATTTAAGGCACTTATAGCAAGAGAAAAGAATCACTCATGTAAGAGTTGGACGATTTCAGAAAATGATCTATTGATTGTGTCGTTTTACAGATGAACAAGTAGAAACCCCAAAAATCTGAGTGGATTTCTCTAGGCTGACAGAATTTGCTGACAAACTAAGACTAGAACAAAGACTTCTGACTCCTAATTCTGCTACTCCAACAAGCAGTATTCCAGGACGGACAAGCCACTGAGATTGGAAAGCCAAACTGCTGGAGCACTCTGCAGCCCTGAGGAGCAGCTACCATATGGGGCAGCAGAAACCTGAGAAAACCTGCAAATGTCCTCACCTCACCCCTTCTCACTGAGGTCCTGGGCTGTGGTCACAATTCTTGAAAACAAATGTCCAGTGTGTTTGGGTTGCAAGGGTGGGAATGCCCAGTTTTCCAAGTCTACACATCGTTTTCAAGGCCCAGGCTCATCTTTGACATGATAGCCAGAGAGATAAAAGGAATACTGGGAAGGGCAGGATATCTTTGGACTACAGGGCAAGGTTATCTGGCTCTGGCTGAGATAAATGGGAAGGGTCAGACCTTGCCAGTTTTCACTGCAGTCAGTCAAGTTGACCACATGTGAGGAAGAGGGAATTTTTATAGAAGCTGTCAACATTTAAAAGCACATGGTCACATGTAGTGATAAGTCAAGCCTCCTGTGTTTTTAATGGGCTTGCCTCCTAGCCTTACTTTTCCAAATGATGAATAGCTTTATCTCTTAGTGTATCGTTAACTCTCCAGCTAGATCTATTCACAGTCAGGCAGACCAACAGAAAGTGTGTCCCTGGGCTCTTTCTTTGTTTACCATCTCCTGCTAACCTAATTCTAGATGAGCAAAAATGTCCCTGCACTGGGGGTAATCATGATGACAGGGAAGGTAATGTTGGTGACATGATGATGATGCTGATGCCAGCATATGAAGGTAGAGGTGAGCAGCTTTCTCTACGTACTGACAAAGGCTAAACTCTTAAAGCAAACAGCCACAGATACAATATAAATGAAGGAACTTGGGTCAATAAATGACTGTTTACTTCACATCATGAGTAAATATGGTGGCCTTATGACCAAAAAAAATTTCATTTTCTTTCTGTTTGATTTCTACTTCATTGGCTTTATGATTTGCTTATTTTGTCAGGTTGATCAGGCACAATTAGCATGTCTTTCTAACAAAGATTAATAACTCTTGAGCTCAACAAAGGGCAATTAGATGTGGGGTATATTACCCCACTACAGTGTGAAGAAGACTTATTCATTTGTTCTTGTGCTGTTAGTCATAGGCTTGGTGTCACAGACACCCACCTACACTACAGCAGAGAGGGGAAAAAAACAATTCGTAAAAGTGTAGGGAAGAGAGCCTTCAGTTTAGCACCAATGCCCTTTTGTACAATGTTTCCGCAAAATGGTTGTTTGGAATCATCTCTGAGAACATAACATTTTCTGAGCAATTAATACATGCTAGACCCTATGCCAAGTATTTATTTTAATCCTTATATTAAGCCTGTGAAATGGGTATGGAAGAAACTATTTCTTACTCACCCACCATAGCCATTCTCCCTTTTATCCTCAGCATTAGAACCCTAACTTTATGATGGCAATATTGCTAACTTTAAAGGACTACATTGCTCAGCTTCCTTCACAAGTAGGAACGGCCATACAAAAAATTTCTAACCAATGAGATTTATGCAGAAGTATTATTTGGGATTTCAGAGATCGTTCCTTAAAGAAAGTTATCACTGCTTTTGCCCTTCCCCACCTCCTCCTTCCTTCTGTCTGAAGAGTAGATATGATGGCTGAAGCTCCAGCAGCCATCTTGAACCTGGCATTGGAAAGATAGAAGAGAAAGACAGAAGGAGCCTAAAATGTTCTGAAGACACTTCTTACAGACAGAAAATGTAAGGTTCCACCTTTCTTAAGCTACTGATCTTTTATATTTTTTATTATATGTAACCTGACCTAATCCTAGTAAAATAGTCAATATTTTCATATAAAGATTGAGAAACTGAGGCCAATAAATGGCAGAGATGCAATTTGAACTCAGGTTGTCTGATTCTAGAGCCTGTATTGTTAATGCTATATTGCTTGTAAGAGCCATTGCAATGGCACCCTCCTGCCATTACCCTTCATACTCTTCAGTACAGTACAGCCATTAAGGATTAATTTTAAATTTTCAAACAAACCTGGCTCTGCTCTATCTTATCTTAGACATTCACGTGTGTTGTTTCCTTTTACTGAAATGCACTTCTTTCTGTTCTTTGAACAGCACCTACTCAGATTACAACTTCATTTAGGCATAATTTCCTCTGAAAAAAATTTATCTGATCTTTCTAATATAGTTAAGTTTTTCTCCAATATACTCCCATAGTTCTGTCATCACTCAGCATTAATTAACTCCCAATAGACTATGAGGGAAGATACTGTGTCTTTCTTGTTTGCTATTAGAGGGAACAGTGGCCAGTGGCCACACAGTGCCAGGAATAGTGTTTGTCTTTACCAGCCAAAACAGAAAACCTAAAAATTCCTGCATTAGGTAGAGTACTCAGAAGCATCTTACCTTAGTAGTGAGGAATAATTAGCCCTAGACTAGGCATGGCTCTGTTCCTTCTAACAAATTGTGAAGACAAGACTCAAAGAGATCTAAACTGTGTCTCAGAATAAAGTTCAACAATGTGTTTATATCTATCATCCAACCAGGGGTAACCAGGCCTACAAAGAAGCAGAAAAATATGACTTATAATGAAGAGAAAAATCAATCAATTGAAACAAACTCAGAATTGACACAGATTTTAGAATTTACAGGTGAGGGCATTAAAACAATTTTTATAATTATATTTCATAGATCCAAAATCTAAGTAGACACAAAGAAGGTATTTTTTAAAGACCCAAGTTCAGCTTCTAGAGATTAAAACTACAATGTATGAGATAAAAATATAATAGATGGAATTAACAGTAGATTAGGTATTACCAAAGAAAATATTGGTGAATTTAAAGACATAACAATATTGACTATTCAAAAAGAAATACAAAGAGAAAAAGAATTCTTAAAAATGAAAGGCTGTCAGTAAGCTGTGAAATAACTTCAAGCAGTTTAACATACATGTTATTCGAGGCCCCAAAAGAGGAGAAGGAGAGCAAAAAATAATTTGAATAAATAATGGCTTTATTTTTCCAAATTTGGTGAAATCTATAAACCCATAGATACAAGAAGCTCAGTGAACTCCCTACCACATGAAACATGAAGAAAATACCAACTCGTGTCATAGTTAAGTTATGCAAAACTTGTCATAAAGAGAGTTTTAAAGGCATCCAGAGGAAAATATGTCACCTTACATTCAGAGGAACAAAGATGAGGTGACAGTGATTTTTTGCCAGAAACCATACAATGAAGAAGACAGCAATATCTGTACAGCACTGAAAGGAAAAAAAAGAAAAGCTTTTAATCTAGAATTCTATTCCCAGCAAAAAATATGTATTTCAAAAATGAAGGTGAAACATGTTTTCATACATACAAAAGCTGAAAAAAAATTACCATTAGCAGAGTCACACTAAAAGAGATGTTAAGCAAAGACCTTCAGACAGAAAGAAAATGATGCAGTTAGAAATATGGATCTACAACCATCTGATCTTTGACAAACCTGACAAAAACAAGAAATGGGGAAAGGATTCCCTATTTAATAAATGGTGCTGGGAAAACTGGCTAGCTATATGTAGAAAGCTGAAACTGGATCCCTTCCTTACACCTTATATAAAAATTAATTCAAGATGGATTAAAGACTTAAATGTTAGACCTAAAACCATAAAAATCCTAGAAGAAAACCTAGGCAATACCATTCAGGACATAGGCATGGGCAAGCACTTCACGTCTAAAACACCAAAAGCAATGGCAACAAAAGACAAAATTGACAAATGGGATCTAATTAAACTAAAGAGCTTCCACACAGCCAGAGAAACTACTATCAGAGTGAACAGACAACCTACAGAATGGGAGAAAATTTTTGCAATCTACCCATCCAACAAAGGGCTAATATCCAGAATCTACAAAGAACTTAAACAAATTTACAAGAAAAAAACAAACAACCCCATCAAAAAGTGGGTGAAGGACATGAACAGACACTTCTCAAAAGAAGACATTTATGCAGCCAACAGATACACGAAAAAATGCTCATCATCACTGGCCATCAGAGAAATGCAAATCAAAACCACAGTGAGATACCATCTCACACCAGTTAGAATGGTGATCATTAAAAACTCAGGAAACAACAGGTGCTGGAGAGGATGTGGAGAAATAGGAACACTTTTACACTGTTGGTGGGACTGTAAACTAGTTCAACCATTGTGGAAGACAGTACGGCGATTCCTCAAGGATTCAGAACTAGAAATACCATTTGACCCAGCCATCCCATTACTGGGTATATACCCAAAAGATTATAAATCATGCTGCTATAAAGACACATGCACACGTATGTTTATTGTGGCACTATTCACGATAGCAAAGACTTGAAACCAACCCAAATGTCCATCAATGATAGACTGGTTTAAGAAAATGTGGCACATATACACCATGTAATACTATGCAGCCATAAAAAAGGATGAGTTCATATTCTTTGTAGGGACATGGATGAAGCTGGAAACCATCATTCTGAGCAAACTATCACAAGGACAGAAAACCAAATACTGCATGTTCTCACTCATAGGTGGGAATTGAACAATGAGAACACTTGGACACGGGATGGGGAACACCACACACTGGGGCCTGTCGTGGGATGGGGGGAGGGGGAGGGATAGCATTAGGAGATATACCTAATGTAAATGACAAGTTAATGGGTGCAGCACACCATCATGGCACATGTATACATATGTAATAAACCTGCACGTTGTGCGCATGTACCCTAGAACTTAAAGTATAATATTAATTAAAAAATCAAAACTTTATAATAATCGCAAAAAAAGAAATACAGATCTACACAAAGGAATAAAGTACACCAGAAATTGTAACTACATGTGTAGATATATAAAACTTTTTTCTTATTATATAAATCTCTTTAAAAGATAGTTGTTTAAACAAACATAATAACAATGTGTTATGGGGTTTACAATATATGTATAAGTAAAAGGTCGGCAACAATAGCATAAACAAGGGGAGAAATGGAAGTACTACCATAAGATTCTTATACTATACATGAAGTGGTATAATATAAAGGTGGACTGTGATAAAAGAAAGACATATACCACAAATGCTGAAGCAACTATTAATATAACAAAACAAAGAATTACACCTAATAAACCAAGAAAAGAGGTAAAATGGAATCATTTTAAAAACTCAATCCAAAAATAGTTCAAAAGAAGAGCAAAAAGGAGCAAAGAGCAGAACACAAAAAACATAGTGAGATGATAGACTCAAACCTAATTATAAATAATTGCATTAAATGGAAATGGTCTAAACACTGCAGACATCAAATTGAACTTCTTTTAAAAAGGGCAACACCCAACTATATCCCACCTATAAGAAGCAAACTTTAAAGATACAAATAGTTTAAAAGAAAGAAATATATACCATGCTTATACTCATCAAAAGAAGCTGTACTGGCTATATTAATATCAGACAAACTAGATTTCAGACAAAAATGGTATTGGCAGAGATAAAGAAGTCTATTTCATAATGAAGAGGTCATCAAGAGGACATAACAATCCTACATGTTTATGCACCTAATAACATAGCTTCAAAATGCGTGAAGCAAAAACTGATAGAGCTATATAAATAAATAAACAAATTCACAATTATACTTGAAGATGTCAATACCTCTCTGCCAATAATTGATCAATCTAGTGGACAGAAAATAAGTGAGGATACAGACCACCAAACAACATTATCAACCAACTTGACCTAATTGACAATTATAAAACAATCCACTCAACAATAGCCAAGTAACATAATGCACTAAGTTCTTTTTAAGTACTCACAGAACATTTGCCAATTTATATGGTACAGGGATGGAGGGATTTAAAAGGGCACAAGGAAACTTCTGGTTGTGATGAATATATATCCCTGCGTTCACTATGTGGATCATGATGATGGTTTCATGAGTGAATATATATTTCAACACCTATTAAATTGTACATTTTAAATATGTGCATCTTATTGTTGCTTATTATAGCTCAATAAATCCTTATATATACTACTTTCTCATTAACACTTCCCATATAATATTGCTATAGAATTTATCTTACAAATCTCAAACAGAAATTAGCTTTATAATGTTTTTGCCCTAAAAATGGCAAAAACTGCAATAACTTTAAAAACTAATATTATGTATAATTTTATATATGCACATATATGTATGTATGTGTGTGTGTATATAAAATTATCTGCCCTACTTCTTTCTCTATGCTCCTTGAGAGCTGGGACAGGGTCTTATTTCTTCTCTGTATCCCATCATCTAAGATAGTACTTGGCACAAAGTAGATGCTCAACAAATAATTGCCAAATTTAATTGAATTGACCATTTTTTGCTGCTGTTATTTTTATGTTCTTAGGGAAATCAGGTATTAGAAAGTGGAACACTACCCATGAATTTTGACACCACTCTTCCGTGAGCTGTAAGTAATAGGTATAATTTTGAAATCTGAATGAGTAATTATCAGAAATCCTGAGTGAATCCTGAGAAGTATATCCAGCAGAAATAAATTCTTGCTCCAACTTCAAAATTAAAAATAAAATGTAGACATTTCCTTTCTTTCCAAAAATGTACTTAAAATTCTAAACTTAAGTAATTCATTAATTATATCAAACTTTATCCCATCCCCTCATTTCTCACACCACCCTAACTCCAATATTCTGTTGTTTTTAAGAAAGAAAGAAAACAGCCTTATACAAGTGAGAGACAGCATCCTGTTGATGACCTGTTGGAATGTCTCATCAGCTGGAGTATCTCGTTTCTTTTTCTGAAGGGTACAGTGGGCACCTAGAGACAATAGATTCATGTTTAACCCCTACACACCCTTCCCTGGGCTGAAACCTACACTTTTCAGTGGTAGGGGGTTAAAAGCACTGATTCTGGAGCTGGGTTGCCTAGATGTGAATTCTAGGCCTATCATATAATAGCTGTGTAGCCTTCAACAAGTTACTTAACCTCTCTCTTTCTCAGTTTCTTTGTAATAGTGGTACTTGCCTTATAAGGCTGTTGAGAACATTAAATTGATCTAATACATGTAAAGCACATAGAAAACTGTCCATTGCACAGTAAGTAGCCAATGGGTGTTAAATATTATAATAGGCACTCAATAAACATGCCTTAAATAAATGGATGACAGCTTTCCAACAAGAGAAACAACAACAAGTTGTCTAAAACTATAGTTTAAGTAAGTCCTATATGATTGAACAGAGGGATTCAGTAGGTTTTCCTGCCCCCAAAAAAATATTTCACAACTCCTAAAATTCCACCATTAAAAATCATTATTTTTAATAAGGTCCTTTAACTATTAGGTCTTGTTCAACTATTAGTAGTATATCATCATCACCATCATCTTTTAAATCATTATTGCTACATTATGTCAATTAACCCTCAAAACCATTCTTTGAGTTCAGGCCTCTTATTATTCCCATTTTATACGTACGGAAAACAGGGCACCAGAGGAAACATTGTGCAAGGACACAAAGCGAAAAAATGGTAGCACTAGGATTCGAACCCAGGTAATATGGCCCCTGAACCTACAATCAGAGGCATCATGTCTACCATTCATTCATCGTGAAATAAATAAATATTTATTGAGTACCTTCTGTGTACCAGAATCCATGCCAGGCTCTAAACATGAGATCAGTGAGCACCCATGCTGGAGGCAGAGTATACCCTAAAAAAAGCGTGGGAAAAAGCAGAAGAGGGAGGTGGTTAGAATGTGTGGAATAAGAGATGAAGGAATAGAATTCTATCTTTGCTTATCATATGTTTACTGGTCACAAAACTTGTAACTCCCCACAGGATTTGGCTTCTGCTTTAACCACCAGTCTTGCTTCTTTCAGAGTAGCCTCTGAGCATGGCTTCCGGAGACTATTCGCCCTACTAAAGGCTGACTCCATCACTCATGACCTGGAGCAATTATCCATTAGTCTCTCTGAGTTTCACTGCTGAAACAGGGATGTTAACTCTTACAGCCTGCCTCATCAAACTGGTAGTTAAGTTTGATGAGTACAGTAAATTAAGTAAATGAGTACTAGGTAGAGTACTAGAAATTTTCTTTTTTCCCCAAACAGCTTCTTCCAGAAAATTTGATTCTGACAATCCATTTGGTTAATAGAAGGTTAATGGAATCCATTTGGATCTGGAAGGCTTCACCCAATCAAGCTGCTTCCAAGACTGAAAAAGAAAAAAAAAAAAAATCCCTCCTACTATATCCTTGAGAAAAGGGAATAATGTGCAGTTCCCAAAAGGCTTCTTAAAAGACAGATAAAAATGTTTGAGCAGTTGATGATTTTTTAAAAAGTGGAAACATCTGGACATCTCATCCCCCTGGTCTAAACCCATCCTCGTGCCAGATTTTTTCCCTACGTAGCTATTTGGAATCACAGTAATAGTTATCTTTGGTTGACTGAACTGAGGAGCTAGGAGCCATAGCATATTCATTTAAAATTAAAAGGAAATTTAAAAAAAAAAACTAAAATCTGAACTACTGGCTCTGAAAGACTTCTTAAACTCAAAATCAAACTCAATTAAATTTCATATCAAGTTCCATTCCATCTGAGCCTTAAACTTATGCTTTATTCGTTATTCATATCAATAATTATTTTTATATTCACTATTTTTATTTCTATTTATTGTTTATTTATAGCCCACTCATCATGTAATATTAACCAGGCAATAACACAGGCCCTGATGGAAAGGTGGGCTCCTTTTTCATTTACTTTTATAAATATTTCAAACTAGTAGCCAAAATGCACAATTCCTCCATTTTTATATAAGCTCTTTGACGTGCTAGATTATGAAGTACAAATTCTTCACCATGAGTCCCAAAAGAAGTGTTTATTAGAACTGGCCCCAAACTTCTCTGCATTTAAGAAGATGCTCAAACATAGAAATAATAATGTCACTGATTATACTGCAACAAAGAACAGGCTTCCCCAGCTATGTGGAGGATATATACATACATATACACACACACACACACACACACACACACACACACATATATACACACATATATATGTGTGTATATATGTGTGTGTGTGTATATATATTCTTCTCTAATATATGTATACACATAAATATATATGTATGTATATGTGTATATATACATATATACGTATATATGTATATATACATATATATGTAGCAGAGAAGAAGAGAAAACCACAGAGTCACAGACCAAATAGAGAAAATGACCCCGTGTTTATTTAGAAAATTGGTTTATATCTATCTCTGTGCTGACTCTAAACCAAGTTTACATATGATCGTCTCAATAGATGCAGAAAAAATATTTGCATCCATTCATGATAAAAACCAACTCAGCATCCATTCATGATAAAAGCCCTCAACAAACTAGGCATTGAAGGAACATACCTCAAAATTGTAAGAGCCATATATGACAAACCCACAGCCAACACATACTGAATGAGGAAAAGTTGAAAGTATTCGCTCTAAAAGCTGGAATGAGACAAAGATGTCCACTTTCACTCCTCCTATTCAACACAGTACTTACTGGAAGCTCTGGCCAGAGCAGCAAGGCAAACGTTTCTATACCTAGAAAATGCTAAAGTCTACTCCAAAAGACTTCAAGATTTGATAAATAACTTCAGTAAAGTTTCAGGGATACAAAATCATTGTACAAAAATCAGTAGCATTTCTATATACCAATAACTCCCAAGCTGTGAACCAGATGAAGAACTCAATTCCATTTACAATAGCTACAAAGAGAAAAAAATACCTATGAATACACTTAACCAAATAAGTGAAAGACCTCTACAACAAGAACTGCAAAACACTGATGAAATAAGTAGTAGATGACACAAACGAATGGGAAAACATCCCATGTTCATGGATTGAATAAATCAATATTGTTAAAATGATCATACTGTCCAAAGCAATCTATAGATTCAATGCAATTCCTATTAAATTACCAATGTCATTCTTCACCAAACTAGAGAAAGTAATCCTAAAATTTATATGGAACCAAAAAAGAACCCAAATAGCCAAAGCAATCCTAAGCAAAAAGAACAAAGTTAGAGCCATCAGTGTTATCTAACTTCAAATTATAATTCAAAGCTATAGTACCCAAAACAACATAACATTGGTATAAAACTAGACACATAATGATACAAGGGAATCTGGGGACTCGGGGGAAAGGGTGGGAGGGGGTGAGGGATAAAACACTATAGATTGGGTACAGCGTACGCTGCTTGGTGATGGGTGCACCAAAATCTCAGAAATCGCCACTAAAGAACTTATTCATCTAACTAAATACCACCTGTTCCACAAAAACCTATTAAAATTTTAAAAATTATGAAAAACATAGAGTAATGGAAGAGAATAGAGAACCCCAAAATAAAGCCAAATACAACCAACTCATCTTCAACAAAGTCAACAAAGACATATACTGGGGAAAGGACACTATTCAATAAATGGTGCTGAGATAATGGGAGAGCCACATGCAAAAGAGTGAAACTGGATTCATATTTCTTAACATATACAAAAATTAGCTCAACGTGAATTAAAGATTTAAATATAAGATCTGAAACTATTAAAATCCCAGAAGAAAACTAGGAAAAACTCTTCAGGACATTGGACTAGGCAAAGAATTGATGGCTTTTGCAGCAACGTGGATGGAACTAGAGGCCATTATCCTAAATAAAATAACTCAGAAACAGAAAGTCAAACAGCGCATGCCCTTACTTATAAGTAGGAGCCGAATAATGTGTACACAGAGACATAACGTGTGGAATAATGGACATTGGAGACTCCTCAGTGTAGGCGGGATGAGAAATTACTTAATGAGTGCAATGTATTCTATTTGGGAGGTAGGTACACTAAAAGCCCAGACTTAACCACTACACAATATATCCATGTAACAAAACTGTACTTTACCTCCTAAATCTATTTTTAAAATTTAAATAAATAAGTAAATCTAGTTTAATAGTGTACTCAATCCGAGCACTATACAGTACCACTGTAGAGACAGTAAATACCATTCATTTCAGAAACAAAGGATTATTGAATATTATATCACACTTCATAATTTTATGAAAACCGTGCATTCATCTCCGTTCCTGGAATGTGAGGTTCCTCAACACATAGAATATGCATAGCTTTCTGAATGAATGAGTTTGGTAGCTCACCAAAGACCCAGTCACTAACAGCAGAGTTATAGGTTTGAAAAAATATCTTGAGGGTGGATCGGAACCATACAAAGGTTTATTCTACTCAAAACTATAGAACCTATCTATCCTTCAATTACAATTGCCCTAAGACCCTACACTTGATCATTCTGTAATAACAGTATCAGAGTTAATTTGATGACAACTTAGAATGGACAAGGCCTATTGCCAAGTACAATGCATATTTAGAAATATGTTGCCATTTAAACATCACAACATCCCTCTGAAGTAGATTTTTTCCATTTTTTCACATAACAAAACCACATCTTGCTTTGCAAGTGTTACTTTTCTTACTAAAATATTTGCTGTTTTTAATAAACAGTATAAAAGACATCTTAAGATCACAAGTAATTCATGTAAGTTGTATATGTCATTTACCTTGTTCCTTGGAGAAATTACAAAATAGTATTTGCATTTGGGGGTCTGAATCTGTTCAAGGCAAGATTTTCACAATGCACTGTGTTTTTGGTCTGCAGACTGTGAGACTTATTCTTACTATAAACACTCCCTCCCTCTTTCTCTGTAATAGGACTCTTGTTTAACTATCTCCCTCTTACCCAACTTTTGACTCTTTTTGACTTTTTCACTGGAGAACAACAGGTAAGTAGGGAAAAGTCTAGCCCCATAATTATCCTCTGCAGATATTTTTCACTGAGTTCCACATTAGTCTCACACTCTTGTTGAACTGTTTGGAACATACCTGGCTCATTTTGACACCAAAAAAGTTTATACTAACTGGCATATTCAGTAACTACAATTGTGTCATGTACTATTCTAAAAATAATTCTGATTGTTTAAAGCCACCTGTATGCAATTTAGGCAGGAATTTAGAAAGGAAGCTTTAATAATAACTACGAATTGATGATTATCCTGGATAACCAGTACCTGGCACAGTACCTGACATAGATAAGCACTTGGTAAATGTTTTTGAATGAATGAATATTCTACTACCTGTGATTCTAAATATTCCTTGCCAAGGCAGTCTTCTCTTATACTGCTAATCAGGACAAATTCCAATCGCAGTCCTGTTACATGGCACTTGAATTAGCAAGTGTGTATAAACAAACAGAAAGTATGTCATTGCTTAAAGGATAAAAGGGGCTGGTCAACCAGGCACATCACATGAGCCGTCGTAGGGTGAGTGTTCACAGGATCATAAATGGCTTACCCTTTTGCAAGAGAATAGAGAAAAGAGGTTAAGAAATGTATCCCCATTTCACAGGTATGTGATCCAGTAATATTTTTGCCTCAAATCCCTGAGGACAAGCATTAATTAAAAAGGTCATTGCAGAAAAGCTTTCCAGAAAGAACATTAAAAGTAGCTACAGGGAGCAAGCATTTCCAAGCCTTTTGTATTATTTGACCCAAAATGAATTTTCTTCTTGTTGTAACAATAAACTTACCAAAAAGCCAAAGGATGGTGCTAAGGACAAGATGGTGCATAAAATTTTATTCTGTATTTACCTTTAACAATGTCTCTTGAACAATGAGAACTCATGGACACAGGAACGGGAACATCACACTCCGGGGACTGTTGTGGGGTGGGGGGAGGGGGGAGGGACAGCATTAGGAGATATACCTAATGCTAAATGACGAGTTAATGGGTGCAGCAAACCAACATGGCACATGGATACATATGTAACAAACCTGCACATTGTGCACATGTACCCTAAAACCTAAAGTATAATAATAAAATTTTTTAAAAGTCTCTTAAAATTAATACTTCAAATAAATGGTATTTAAAGAAATTACAGCATGATGTCTTTCCTTCAAGCTGTAACTTCTTAGTAATTGGCCTTACCTATTGATAGCCAGATGTGAAGGAGAATAGGAGACATTCTATTATTTGCAAAGCACCCAACTATGGTATGCTTAGTCACAAACAAAACATTTCAAAGAGAAGATTCCATTTCTAAGTTAGGAAAAAAAAATGTACACCTATAAACACTGATTCATTCTCTTCTCTCTGATGACAAAAACTAAATTAGTCTAAAAATTATGAGTATTACATTTGTAGAATACTCCCATGTTCTAACTACTCCACCTCTTTAATCAATTTGCCATTCCAAAATGGAAAATGATTTAGAAAAATCTCATCAAACAGACGAGAAAGAAAATCTAATCTGGGCAAGTTATTAAGAAATCTGCTTCTCTGAATCTTTAACATTTAAACTGTCCATAGAGATTTAGAAATGAGGTGAGGGCAGGATGGGGTTGCGGTGGAGGCTTGGGGCACAGGCTGGGGACTGCAAAGAGAGACTAGCTGCATCCCCAGAGCACCGGAGCACCGTCTAGCTTGGAAGAAGAATGGGAAGTTACACGTTGAGAGATAGAGAAAGAAACAGAGACAGGTGGCAAAAAAGAACAAGTATGAAACAGGCAGGAATACAGGAGCAAGACAGAAGAACATGAAAAGTGGAGGAAAAGACAATGAGAAGTAGAGAAGGGTCATGAGAGGAGAAAGGGGGAACCGAGGGAGCTTGCAGGGAAGAATGAAAGGAAGGGAAACTAAGAGAGAAAAAGAACAGCTCCTCCATCATCGGTGCTGCCTTCTTCATCTTCGTCTCTTTTTTTTTCAGATGGCACACTGACAGAAGATTAATTCAAGTCAGCTGCTGAAAATAATTATTGCATTATGGGAGCAGTAATCATTATTTAGAACATGATTAAATATGTCTGCACCTATTGACTCTGCCTATGATTTATGTATTTGTTTAGTCAATAGTCTAATGTAAATGATGTAATTAATTATAGATGGTGGTGTCAGGTCATTGGTGAAAACAATCTGAGGAGAACAAGGGCTCTGTTTTTTTCATGACAGATGCAGGGGGGTGGGGGGCTGAGTTGAGGGAATTCCAGGGCAACTTTTTCACGTGTGAATGGCGGCTGGGATCTCAATTTGCATGTTGTCTTTCTCTTGTTCAGCCTTCGTTTAGAAATTGAAATAACTTGTTAAGCAAAGGGGAAGGGAGCACATGGTTGCCAGGAGGACACCTGGGACTTGAGCGGGTGAGTAGGTAAAGAACCAGCTGCTCCCTAACACAGGGGAGCGTGGCACCATCATTTACCGCTTCATAAAATTAAATGTTTTCCAAATTAAATCAGTAGGCAGTGTGCAGGAGGCCTACTATCTCTAATAACAATTTTTCAATCAATATGAGGGGCCCTTGCCGATATGAAATCTGAGCTGAGGAAGTTAGGATGGGCTGGGGAGGGAGTGTTGGAGGATGGCACAGGCGAGGAGGTGGAAACAGGGTTTGAGTACCGAAGCTTTCAATCAAACCAAAGGTTTAAAAAATATAGATATATATGCATGGTGGATTCGCCATCACTGTGAGTCTATTCCCTGTAGATTTTTCTCTTAACTGATAATTCGGTCAGTCACATTCCTCACAGGGGGGTCACAGGTCACCCCAGCCCCTGTCAGGCCTCAGAGAAACCATTTCCATTTTAATGCCACAGCTATAATCTATCAAAGATGTGATGTACAAGATACAATGAATTTAAGTGGTCTTCATATATCACTGAGCTTTCATGCTTTCACCTGGGTAATAGTCTGAATTACTCTCCCTACCTCACAATCTGTCATCCCCAGTAAAATAACTGCCATGCTGGTGTTAATGACAGATTTGTCCAAATTGGGGCCACAGTAGCCAAAGTCATTCTACATCATAAACTTTAGCATTCAGTGCTTAGCCTGGAAAGGGCCCATAGCTTAAAATACTTCTGTAAATAATTCTGTGGAGAGGCTCTACTCATGTTTTTATTTATAAGAGCTAAAATAAATCTAGCTGAGGCTGCACACAACCTGCCTTCTCCATTTCTCTGTATCTAGACCTCTCTCTCTCAAACCCATCTAATCCAGCCTGTCACTTTCCCCTGAAAGGTGTCTAATAGACACAGGTCTCTTCCTTAGACAATAAACATACCAGAGTTCAGAAGACTCAGCTTATAGTTAGTGACCTTCTCTGCAACTCAACTATTAACCCTTCTTATTTTACCAGTAAGTAGTAAAAGTCCTCTGTTGCCAACACATATATCTCCACTTAAACTATCCCTGGCTGTGAGACAAGTGCACTGCAAAAACCTCCAGGAATATAGGTCTCCATGCCCCACTTCATTCAAGTATGTTCAGACATCCCTCTCTGTTTCCAGTCCTTTCCCCAGTACCAACATCCAATCTATTTTATTTACAACCTTTAAATCAAGAGGTAAAAATAAATAATTAATTAAAAATCCTAGATGAAGGGGTAGAAGGCTGGGTTTGGACCCAAGGTCTGAGATTTGGCAAAAGTATTATACAGGAATGATATCTGTTCCAACCCGCACAACATTTGCCATGCTACCAGTGGATCCATCTAATAGAAAAGATTGTATACTGATTGATCATTCAGGTACTAAAACCCCTTGGATGAGACCAAGAAAGATTCAGACAGCAGATTGGTGCCTACAAGCATTCGTTGCACTGAAGTTCCTGCATAAACATCTTATATTGGTGTATTGCCTATGTCTAAAAAACTCAAAGTACTTAGGCAATATTGAGAGAGGACCTTGGTTTTTGTGCATCAGCCTAACATGACAGGGATATGGATTTTAAAGAAATCTCGTAATACATTCTCTCATTGAAAGAGCAGTCTTATTTTGTTTATAGGTCACCTAGTACTAGAGTCACCCAATGCTTATAATCAATAATCACAGATAACATATAGAGTGTTAGTTTCTCAGAAAACTCTCTGCTTTGAAGTAGTTTATAACTTCTCTGTACCTCATTCTTTATATATGAACACTGGGGGCCATTAGGACTTACAGACATTTTAACTCTCAAGGGTATGATAAGGATTAATGAAGTAAGGTTTATAAAATATCTTGAACCACTCGCTCTTTCCACAGGCTATGGATTTCTAGAAATGGAGGCAAAGCTGTCTAGAAAGTTGATGGCTTTGTTAAAAGGCCAAAAAAGTCAATAGAATTGAAATTATTTAGGAAAGCTTCAGACAGAACATGCAGCAGCAAATATTCCTTTAGGTTTCAGACCACTTCTGTTTAACAATAACAAGAGTCTGGTCCTCCTCTCTCTGATAATGCTTTCATTAAGGTAAACAGTATATTATTAATGCTGAGGGTTTCTCCAGCAGGTTCTGTTTGCTTCCACTTTATCTGCTGCTTTGCAGTGAATTATAAACTCAGGAGATGTAAGTTAGAAATATGCTCCCAGCCAGTCAAAATCAATGAAAGCCCTTAACTTCAGCTGGAAAGAAACTATAGTAAAATGAAGTTGAAAGAAAGAGTGTTCTTTCTATCAATGCTCTTGGGCTCACAATGGATCAGACTTTACCAGACCCTCCAATATGTTAATGCAGTGTGTTTTCAAGCACATACATATAGCATGTATGGTGAAAAGATGCTCTCACTCCTACAGAGGCACACTTCAGCAGCCCCTTGGAAAGAAAGCATATCCCATGGCCATAGATATCTCAGGGTATCACTTTCTCATAATTCTGCATGTCTTTTGGCCTGAAAGAGTCTTTGCACTGTTATACTATAAAAACGATTTAACCTGATTCTCCTCTAAAAGACACTAGAACTTGTGCAAAGAACTCCAAAAAGCTTTCCTTTCAAAGGGATAGCCTAAATTTACCAAGTAATTATCTTTGCTTTCCTAAAGTGTATAGAACTGAACAAAGAGGTAGCAAATTGTGTGGCCCAATATTTAGAAATTCATTGTAGATTCCAAAAAATGAATGAAAAGGTTCATCTAGAACATGCCTGTTTGACCCCTTCCTTCATCATCCCCCTAAAAGAACAAGCTTTAAAATGATAATGGTGTGTGTGCAGATAACACTCAGATTTCCTGAAGTTGTTTTTCCTGTGGGAAAACACTTACCTTGTAAAACAGGATGGATTTTTTGCCCATGTTTGCAATCTTAGTAATTTACAAAGCTCTTCTCAGTCATCCAGAGTCAGAGCAGCAAAAATACTGCCACCTCTCATCTCCTAAAAAGTTTTAGCTAGGGCCAGAGCTTTGCACTGGTTCAGAGTGCTTGACTATATCCCTTAAGTCAGTGTTTCTTAAACTTCAATGTGTATAAAATAGACCGTCAGATAAAAGACAGAACGCTCAGTTCAATTTGAATTTTAGGTAAACAACAAATGGTTTTTTAGTATAAGTATTTTCAAATATCAAATAGGAAATATTTATACTTTTAAAATGTTGTTTATTTGAAATTCAGATTTAACTGAGTGTCCTGGGGTTTTGTTTGTTTGCTTGTTTTTTTTCTTTTTAATCAGAATTACCTAGGATGTTTACAATGTAGATTTTCAGTTCCCAAACCTCATAGATTTGGATTTCATAATTCTATTGGTGAATCAGGGAACTTTTTTTTTGTTTTTTAAATAAGCACCTTGGATGGCTCCAGTGCACAGACTTGAAACCACTTTGAGAAACACTTCTTAAGTGGTAGAATATCGCCTGATGTACCTTCATATATCAGCAGCAAAATGTTTTGAATTTAAAGCTGCCAGTTATTACACCTTTGCCATTGGAAGTCTAATATGTTTGCCCCCACTTCTAAAATCCCAAAGATAGATAGAGTCCTTGATCAACCAGAGGGGATAGGCACAAACAATATGAATTTCTGTCAAGGGATAAATGGAGCCTATTACCTTTTACTTGTAATTTTCCCTTTTTTCACATATAGAATACACTGATTTCTGTTGCTGTATTGCTTTTGCAACTTGGGTATTATTTACAATAAATTGAATCCTTTCCATATTTGACATATTACACTGATCTATGGCTTTGCTTTCATTTTGTCCTGTTAACTAGAGACCCACTTCATCATGAAATATGTTCCCCACACTTTTCCCCATAGTGAGTAAAAACATTGATAAAGCATCATAAATTGTAGGTCATTTCTCAACTGCTTCCTGTTACAGTGAAGATTGGGAGAAGGAATAGTAAGTACTGATCAATGGCCACTTGATAAAATTTATGCTGAATGTATAGACAAAAAAGCACTGGACGTGTGAGAAGCCACACATGTAGGATACTTGCCTCACATCCAGACTTTGTTCATTACTCCGTAACACCAAAGGCAATTCAGCTTTTCTCTGTCTAGCAAATCAGTTCCACCCCCAAAATAAATTAATTAAGGTAAACTTCTAATGGTGATTTTGCCTAAGTCATCCAGATAATTGAAATAGAATATATCAAAACCATCAAGATATATATGCCCGCAGCTGGGAATAAAGTACTCTAAGCCATGTATAATTAAGGCATGTTGGCAAGTGCTTATTTTCATAGCTGAATTTACTTACAAAGAACATTTTAATTTTACTAAGGCATCGCTTCCAGAGAAGAAAGGCTGATAAACCAATCAGTCTAATATACCTAAGCCATCAGAATGAGTATCTAGTCCTCCCCTTTATTCTGTGTAAATCTTGGGTACATAGAGTTGCTTAAAGTCCATTTTGGACCAGAGATGTCAACAAACAACAACAACAACATTGATCGTAACACATATAATATCACCAATTTATCTAGATATGCTGATTTACTGTGTACCAGCAAATCTACCAGGAATTTTACAAGTGCCGTCTCCAGGAGGACATCACAGCAACATTTCACAAATGAGGAATTAATAATTTGACTCAGACCACAAGGTAAGGGATGGGCGAGTAAGAAGCAGGGAAAGAAAGAAGGGAGGTGAAAAAAAAGGGAGACAGAGAAGTGTGATATCCTTTAAAACCTATTTGTTAGACCGTCTCCCAGTATTCTTTCTCGAAAACACCCTGTATAGTATTAAATATCTGAGATCATTAAATATTCCAGATAAATGATACCTTTCTCTGTCATAGCATAATATTCACTTTATCAGCATTTCATAGCAACTGTGCCTTAGCAAAATTAAAATGTTCTTTATAAGTAAATTCAGCTATGAAAATAAACACTCGCCAATACACCCTAGTAATACATGGCTTAGAGTACTCTAATCCCAGCCGCAGTGTTTAGAATTGCAGGGGCCTCAAGGCAAGATGTGAAATATCCCTCTGCCAACTCTTCTCAACCACATATTGAGGAAAATGAACCTGCCTCTCAGGATTGGTATGAAGAATAGCTTATAAAAATGAGTGCGAAACCCTTTGCAAATACCAAATGCCGTATGAATGTTAAGTAATAATAAAGATCTGTATAAATGCAGCGAAGCAGCCCAACCTCCAGGTGCTTTTTCAAACTGGACACCAACCATTTAAGATTCATCCATCATTCACTTTCGGGCATCCTTTTCTTTATGAAAAAATAAAATAGGCTGTCTGCATTGCAAGGAAATGGAAAAATTGAATTTCAAAGCATATAAGCCCCTATACCTTGATCATTCAAAGTAATGGGTTCTGTTAGTGAGTTAATGAAGATAATGCTCATGAAGTAATGAAGGGGTAAAAATATCAATTACCATTATGGCTTTGTTTTCTTCTCAGAAAGCACAAGATTCTAGCTGCAAGTAGATTTTGAAGACATGTGGTACACAGCCGATATCACAGGGCAGGCATATTCACTGTGTCTATCCCTAACTCCTCCAAGAACTCACTTGTCAGTAATCCCCAAGCATTGTCTGTCTCTATGTTGGAGAACAACGAGGGAGTGAAATACAGTGTTCACGAGCAACATGACAATGATGATTGCCATCCTGTAGCCTCTTGCAGCAAGAATGATAGAAAGAGAGAGAGAGAGAGAAAAACTCTTCTCCAGCAAACCATTTCCTCCAAAGACATGATTCACTAACATTTGATTTGACAAGTTGTAGGCACTCCTAACATTATTCTTTTCCCCTTTGCTGTTCATTTGGGGAGCAAAGATTTATTGCCTCTCCTGAAAAGGACAAGGGATGCACTAGAAATAAGAATCAATAAAGTTTTTCTTTTTTTCATTGCTCATCTTTATAGAAGAAAACCATTTCTTCACTAGATTCTTAATTCTTTTTTATTCCAAAATACGGTGAATCTTTTTCTATAATATTAAATAAAATTTGAAAACAGAAAGAAACAGTAGTCATGTTGTGGGGCAATGAGAGGTGATCCATTTGAAAGTCAAATACTCTTCCCATGTGAAGTTTCCTGGCCACACAGAGTCAATAGCCTCTGTCACTGGACTGCCCTCCTCTTTAAATGTGGTGCACATAAATCTGCCACACATATGAGCCGTATTGTATATGGGTTTGCCCTGAATGTACACTAATAAAAACTATGCAAGATTTCATTCATAAAATGCCAAGCAATTATTGTTTCATAAAACAAAGGTAAAAAGAGCTGGGTCCTAGTCCATGCAGATTTTGCTGGATATCTAATGAAGTGCTTCATGAAACAAAATGAGCCAGGAGAGCTGGCACTGGGCTGCACTGAGTTTTATTCCTGGGTGCAAAAAAAGAGCATAGTATTTGTTTCATCTCTGGTGGTAAGTGGATCTAAAGAGAAAACCAAAGAGGAACAAGTAAAGTTTATTCAATGTACAATATATGAAACTAATTTTTATGAGTGCTATCATGTTTTATCACCCTTAAGATAGGTATAATCTCCTGATATATGCATATCATATGCATATATACCCTTTCAAAGCAGTCTTAGCTCTAGCTGTTAAAATGGCAGACAGCCTCTCAGCATTTCCATTAAAAAACCTGATTTTCAAGGATTTATAACTAAACTGAAGATTTCCTTCAGAGTGAGGCAAGAATCACCAGGTCTCAGCTCAGAGCACAATTTTGCTTTCAGTTTTCTGGGAAGTTTGGTTTGGTCATTATCAAGTTATGGAAATGCAAAAATAAATAAATCAAAGTTTATAGGGATCTGGTTTTTTCCCTCTATTTTTTTAACCCCTAGTAAAGCTTTCAAATAGCTTGGTTATCTGAAAAGACACTTAGTCCAAAATATGGATTTCTTTCTTAAAATGGCTGCAACTTTGACATTTAAAGGTTGGTTATTACACATGCATAGAAGCTGCTTCCCCAAAAGCTACTCGGCAGTACTGTGCAATATGGTATGTATCACGCATACTTAATACCCACTTGCCAAATGATCCTCTCCTATTGCTGGACTGAGGAAATGGCTTTTAACAGGAATGACAAATATATTACCAATTCAACTATTGCTTTATTATATTGCACTCTTTAAAGATTGCTTGAAGAGTAGCATAGATTGTGCAAAAACTACTTAATTTCATGCATCATTCTAAAAGTAATTATTTACTTCCAAATTAATATTGGCTGGAAGACCTTAAATCCTTTGCCACAGAAGACTTCTAGAAAACATTATGGTGATTCTTTACAGGGTCCAGAGAAAAAAATTAACAACAGGATAATGCTTAATTAGCAGTCACATGATGTACCATTACAGTTTCAGACAAAGATGCAATAATATTCCACATGCTCCAAAATGTATTTCCAAACACACAGATTTCAATCAAGTCTAAATAGGTTCATTGAAAAAAATAAAGTTCAATTCATTGTGACTCTTAGCTGCATAGTATTTCTTTCCCTTGATGAAAATTCTTATGTAATACACTTATAAAAAGACATACTTACAAGATGTATATACAAGGTGTGATCATAAAGCTTTTGCACAGCCACTTGAATATCATCATTATAACAAATCCACATTCTTTTGGGAGCAAACTTATTCGAAACAAACAAAGACGTTACCAGACGAAACTTGTGAGTGAGGCTGACATATGAGTTTTGGTTTGAATATAGACTGATGAGACTGGGGTTTCTCTCTCTCTTTTTTTTTTTTTCTTATGACCCTGAAGCCTAAGCTGAAATCATCATAAATGAGGAGGATAGAAAAATGTTTGGTGCAATGGAAGCATGATTGAAACGTATGACAGTTTTTGATTCATGCAACAAATATTCATTACATGCCTTCTGCAGAACGAACACTGAGCTAGGAACTGTGATCACAAAGATACCAGCTGTGTTCTCAAAGTTCTTATGGTCTAAAATGAACAAATTTTGACGTTTTAAAATTAGTATTCAGCCTTAATCATATGGATTGCTAGCTATTAAAATATACTCACAAAACTATAAAAGTAAAAGCCAAATAAAAGACATTTCAGTTCTTGTCTCAACAAAAAACTGAGTAAGTCTTTGGGAGGGTGGGGACACAAGGAAAAAAGTGCCTGTAGTCATCAGTCAAAAATCAGTCAAGACGCCTTATGTTGTTTTCAGCTCTCTGAACTCCTTAGAAAAAAAAAGTACACCTCTCAAGAATCTTTTCAAGCAACTGCTTGACCACAACATAATTGATAAAATTGATGTATAATTCTGAATAATTTTCTGGTTTCAATGAATTTTCACATACATTTCCCCATTTAATCTTCATAATAAGTCTGAAATAGGCAGAGTATGTGCATCTATTCTTACTTTTTAGATAAATAAACTAAAACTTGGAAAGGTTAACCACACGGTTAGAAATTGACACTTTCAAGACCAATCAGGAGGATAGAAACAATAAGAAATAATAACAAGGAGGCTTTACATGCAAATATTTCTAAAGTTTAGGCTGTCAAAAAATCTTTCACAAATTCCAACAAATCTATATTTTTGTTTCTTCCCTTAGATAGCTGAGGCTGTTGTTTACCTGCCACAATTACATCAGTCAAAACATGCTACAGTCAATATTTCTGATGATCTTAGATACTAGTAGAGTAGTAATCAGTTTAACTTCAGGGTAAAGACTGCTTAGGCATTACAACAAAAAACACAGATCAGCTTTGCTGCCATCTGACTTTTTCTGCCACCAAAGTAAATTAAGACAAAGATATTTGCTGTTGAGGAAGAAGGAGTGTTTGAGTGCTTGCATCACACAGAAAGGCTATCTATCCAGGAATAAAAAATGCTGTTGATAATGTGCCAAATCTCCATTTTACTTGGCCTGTGTACGTCATCACTAAATTGTGCAGCACAATACAATAGACATAATGAGTAGGCACAATGAATTAAAATAATGAAAACGATCCATTTACCTCTGACTTTTCTTCGTTTTGCTCTCTGATCTGTAAGAATAAAGGCAGAGCAGTTATCTCTCTAGGAAGGACACTTGACTGTCTTATGCATTTAACATACAGAAATGGAATGTGCATACATATACCAAAAGTGTGGTTTATAGTAGAGAATGTAGAGCATTGAAGAGAACATACGACTTACAGGCAAATCCTGGACTCTAGTCTTCCTTCCACCACTTGCTGTATGACCTTGATCAAATCACCTCTCAGCCTTAGTTTCCCTATGGGGGGGAACAAAATTTGAATAATAGTAACATCCCGCTACGTCACAAGCATAACCAAAGGGAAAGTACTTGTAAACTATGCAAAGGACTGTACATATGTGAAGTATCATATTAAAGATATTATTATTATTTTCATGACCACAGGGAATTTTTTTTTTTTTTAAATGTAGGTTTTTAAATGCCTGAGAAAATGGGGCAATCACAGAACCATGACTTTAAACAAACTTTATTTGGGCGCATGACTGACTGGCAATTGTGTGCAATCATTTTAGCTGTCACAGGCCCAGAGAAATGTGGGAGAGCGCTTCCATGAAATGTTTATATTTCATAAACAAAATGATGTGCTTAACAGAGTGATGGGAGGGTTCCGGCTAATGCATTTTCCAATGTGTGAGGCAGATTATTAATGCGCTCCAGTAGCTGTTAATTTCAGTTTGCCGGAATGATTTATGGGGAGGTAAAGGAGAGAGACATAATCTAATTGAGATCAGAATCACTGTTCTAGCAGCAAAGCACCAACATGGACCCTAGCCACAGCAGAATAATTAATATCTAATAAGCAAATAATCCATTAAATTATTATAAACATTACTTTTGACAACTCTTTTGTTGGCAGATGGAAGAAGGAAAAAAAGAAAAAAGAAATAACAGATATAAAAATCACTACTTTCTCTAATAATATTGTAAAGGTAGATTTTGTCAGAGCAACGGTGATGAATATCATGCTGGGCTTGAGTATTGTGATGAATTCTGAGTACACTATGAGGCCATTTTTGCCATAATATAAATGACAATTGAATGCCTGGAGCAAGATCACTATGCAGACACAAAATTAAATAACGCCCATTCTCAAAATATCTCTCACGGTACCTTATCATTACCCTGCTAGTAAGTAAACTAGTCCTTGCCACTATGAAGGTAATCAGATGTAGAGCCTAAAAGGGAGAGAGAGATAAATAGCCCCTCTTTACAAGCTCCTTTTAGTTTTTTCTGTTTTTTAAATTTTTAATGTGATAAAATACACATAAATTACCATTGTAGCTCTTTTTAAGTGTACAATGCAATGGTGTCAAGTATTCACATTGTTGTGTAACCATCACCACCATCCACCTCCAAAACTTTTTGTCTTCCCAAACTGAAACTCTGTACCCATTAAACAACAACTCTCCATACCCCACCCCCTAACCCCAGGTACCCATCTTCTATTTTCTGCCTCTGAATTTCACTCCTCTAAGTAACTCATGTAAGTAGAATCATAAAGTATTTATCCTCTTGTGACTGGCTTATTTTATTTAATGTTTTCAAGTTTCATCCATATTGTTGCAGCTGTCCGAATTTACTTTCTTTTTAAGGCTTAATAATATTCCACTGTATACTACATTTTGTTTATTCATGCATCTGTTAGTGGACAATTGGGTTGCTTTCTCCTTTTGGCTACTGTGAGTAATGCTGACATGAAGTTGGGTAAATACAAATATCCATTCAAATTCCTGCTTCTGATTCTTTTGAGTATACACCCAGAAGCGGAATTGCTGGATCATATGGCAATTTCCATGTTTAATTTTTTAAGGAACCACTATAACTTTTTCCACAGTAGCTGCACCATTTTACACTCCCACCAGCAGTGCACAAGGATTCCAATTTCTCCACATCCTCACCAACACTTGTTATTTTCTTTTAGATCTCTTTTTATAATAACAGACATTCTAATTGGTGCAAAGCAGTTTTTTCTTAAATAGATAGTTATTAAAGTGGCTGTCTTACCTCCAAAGGACCCAATAAATGTTATTTTAGCTTTGGTCCTTCTTAGAGACTTTCATCTTGCCTGTAGTTCAACATGAATTTGACATCTACGTCAGAACAAGCCTAGAACTAGGTAGGTATGCATCAGCCAGTTGAGGAAGCAAAACCACACTGGAATAAGTACATAACAGGTAAAGTGGCCACCAGATGGTTCAGAAGGGTGTATATGCATTTGAGGGGTGCATGCAAGAAGAGAACTTCTTTCACTATCACCCAGAAATTCCAAACATACTCTGTAAGAAGACCTCATGCCCCCCCTCAGGCCCTACTTCACCTTCCTCTACTTCTTTTATTAACCATCCTTTCTGGACCTCCATTTCTCCAAGATTAATCATGACTGCTTGAAGCAGGATACCATTGCTTACTCCATTTCCTGCCCCTCAGAGCTCTCTTCTCTGTCTATCCTTCTCCGTGCTGTTTTTAAAATTATTATTATTATTCCAATAAATCTCTGCAAGAATTTGTTCCCATGTTTGTTTTTCTCTCTCACTGAACAAAAGACCACAAATCTACGATGCCAAAGAATTAATTCCTTACTGCATGAGTGTAAAATATCTGAAGTCTAGTAGGAGTGACTCAGTCACTCAGGCTGATGGCTCTAACCAGAGTTAAGCTCTGGTTGCCCTAACTTCTTGTTCTCACTCTATTATTACATTCTTTGGGAACATGGACGAAGTCATATACCTTCTCTTTGCCTCAATTTCTTCTTCCATTAAGTGGAAGCAGCAGAATTGCCACTGATTTTGTTAAGACCTAATCTGGAGACTGCAGTCTGCTTTGAGACTTTAGGATGCCTCTAATTAACATTATAATAAGCATTAAAGCAAATTTTAGTTATTTAATAATGTAGCTTGGGGAAACATTAATAGATATAGGGTAGGGGATGATCAACAATGAATGGGCAACTAAATATTTGGGACATGGTTTATACATAATGCAAGAATCCCTTCCCAATCATCATAAAATGTCTAGATTGGTAATACTACAAGAGTGTATGGAATTATTTACTATCAATTTGATTTATCTTCAAGAAATTCATTAAGTTTTGAAATTGGCAATGCAAGGATCTCTAAGAATTTCTAAAATCTTACTCTAATATACCCTTTAGAGATAATAAGATGTGACTCTTTGAAGAATGCTAGAAGAGAGTGTATCTTTTTTGCATCCAAATTCCACAGTACACATATAAAAAAGGCTTCTGAATTATTTCAAAGAGTTTTGTTTTAAGAAATTTGTTCAAAACTCTCTAGGTGTGCATTTAGGAGGCTAACCAAAAAGACTGGCAAATTTCTAGGCAATCCCTCTATTTCCATTTAGTATGTATAACTCTCATTCCTCGGGATCCTTTCATAGTACAGGCAGATATCCCCTTCTCACTATCAATCACTAAAGGATTGAAGTTAGAAATAATATTTGGAAATCCTCAGTCACAGCCTTGGTATTGCACTTCTCAATTCTTGTAAAGAACACCCGATTCAAAAGATCATTAACTGGCTGCCATAAAATTCTAATGGTATCTACTTTGCAAAAGCTTAGGAACACCTCACAACAGGTAAGTCTGTTCCAAGGTACCTGAAGAATGCTATATATACCAGAGCTTGAGGACACCCCAGAAACTATTTTACAGATGCAGAAAATACAGCTCAGAGAGGTCATAACGCTTGTTAGTGATGGAGTGGAGACTAAAAATAAGATCTCCTGAGTCTTTATCTACAAGTCTTTCCACTCCTCCATATCACGTCCTCATCAAGTCTAGCTAAGTATCATTTATTATTGCTTTTACTTGCTCTTTCAGCAAATCTCACTGATGAAATAAAACACATTTGAACTCATTCATTCATTCAATCATCGAGCACTTACTATGTGCCACACACTTTACTAAGCATTAGGGGACAGTGCATAAGTAAGACAGACAAGTTCCTGCCCTCATGAGTTTACACTCCGGTAGAGGAGAAAGGAATTAAGTGATTAAATAAAATTTTAAGATATGCATACAAATCCTAAGTGCTATGAAGGAAATAGGGTTCTATGAAGGAAATAAGGTGATGCGATAGTCACTAGGTGTGGCCGATTTACATTGAGTGGTCAGAGAAAACTCTGAGTAGGCGTCACTGAGCTAAAAGTGAAGTGTGAGATAACACTAGCACACAAAGAGCTGGGGGAGTGCATTGCAGGATGAGGGGATAAGCCTTGTGGCACAAAAGGGCCTGGTGGGTCAGATGGCCAGCACAGAGGTCAGTGTGGCTGGGGTGCCGTGAGAAAGGCAGAAGGAAGTATCAAGTGAGATTACAGAGGGATACTGGAGCCAGATCATCTGGGACCTAGAAGCCAATGTACAGGGTTTAGTTTTATTCAAAGAGCAGTAAGACATCATTGAAGGTTTTAAGCAGGAGGATGATGTGGTCTGCTTTAGGTTTTTAAAAGACCACTCACAACAACAGCTGGGTGCAGAAGGGATTGTAAAGGATTTAGTATGAAATTAAGAAGACAAAACAGAGGCTGTGGTGATGTCCAGGTGAGACAGGATGGAGTTTTGAACTAAGGTGATGGCAGTGGGATAGAAAGGAGTAGGTGGATTCCATGTATGTTTTGGAAGTAGAGCCAATATAAGTTGGTGATTCACAATAAAAGAAATATGCGGGAAATTAAAAGACTAAGTGTAATGCTTAGTTACTGCCATGAGATAATGGCAATGCTGTCTAGCAAGGTGATGAATTTTGCTGTCATTTCACATCACCTCATAGTAAAGCCTACAAGGATATACAGCTTTGTAAAGCCAAGGGCATAACTAGAAATTAGAAATATCTATGATACCTCCAAGAGAACCAACTAAATAGGTTCATCCATCTCTCCATGTACTAAGCATGATCCCCCATCAATACTAAATAGAATGGAGAAACATGTCCCTGCATTAATTACAAAACATTGATTACAATTGGCTTACGTTGGTGACTCCACACCCCTTCACTCCAGAGCTTTCCATAATGCCTGCAAAATAGCTAGTGATTCACTTGCTAAGAACTTCAGGGAGCCTACAATCTTGTATAGACCCACTAGAAGGAATAAGTTAGAGAATTCTGGACACACTGTGCACTTTTGAAAATCATTGTGTAACATACTGTCAACCTTTTAACCCTGAACAAAATACTTATACTTTACTGCCTATTTCGTAGTTGCATATCTAAATGACAATTTGCTCTTTTCCTCCGTGTAATCCAGATATACCTCGACTCCAGAAAGTATTCTATGGTATTTCTAAGAGCAACACAGGCTGAAATACAAGGAATATTGAGATGTTTACTTCTTTGAAAAATTGGGAGAAGAAAAACCATGGAATCTATAACAAAAACAACAAAAAAGAGGTTAAATGTAAGAGACGACGATTATTATGCAACTCCTAGAATGCCCGTGAAACTGGAGAAAACAGGGAGGAAAGTAAAGCTCTCTTCTTTGTTCAGGCCAGCCAAGGCTGCATAGAGTCTATTGTCAGGTCTTGGGTCCTTCCACAATCTGAGTACAGACGGAAGAGAAAACATAATTAACAACTGTGCCTTTACTTCTATTCCTGAGTAATATCCCAGGTCCTAAAACCAGTTTGTATGGCAGAACACCAATCTCCAAGTCTCACTGGGACAATGAATGGCCTGACTTTTCCCCTTTAAGACACGCAGCTCACTGCAAGCTCCGCCTCCTGGGTTCACATCATTCTCCTGCCTCAGCCTCCCGAGTAGCTGGGACTAAAGGCACCCGCCACCACACCCAGCTAATTTTTTGTGTCTTTTTAGTAGAGACGGGGTTTCACCGTGTTAGCCAGGATGGTCTCGATCTCCTGACCTTGTGATCCGCCTGCCTCGGACTCCCAAAGTGCTGGGATTACAGGCGTGAGCCACCGCACCCAGCCTGATTTTACTTCTAATAGTTGACCATATAGATATACTTGAAAGATGTGCAAACATAAAAATATATGCAACAAAATTTAGTGCAGCAAAATTCATAATAAAATAGATAAAAAAAGGAAATTAATTACACATAACAGAATACTCTGTAGTTGTTAGAAATAATGATGTAGATCCTTGTGCACTGAAAAGATGTTCAAAATATATTTCTCAAATGTTTATGTAAATCAGTTATTAATGTATTTTATCTATATTCTACTAACAAATAAATACATTAATATTACCTATTAGCATATTGCATATATTAATATAACTATTATTCACAATTTGATATATTGTGAACAATAGTTATTTCTGAATATGAAATTTTAAAATTTTGAAGGTCATTTACTTTTTTAAAACGTTTCTAAATTGTCTGAATTATTTGTAGCACATATTTTTACCTTTGCAACTGGATGAAGAAGAAAGCCAAAGGGCTTAACAGTTATTATATTTGTTTATCAGGTATTTTTTATTAAGAGGCACTTTTTATCCTTCTGAAGTCCTGATGTCACATTGCCAACATAGACAATTGCCAACATAGAAAATCCATGCATATACACCTGCATGATTGAATTTTATGCTCAATCAAATGCAGAGGAAGTGTTATTTGAGTCTCTTCATGAGGGGAGACACAGCTAGAATGGAATATTTCAGGACTTAACAGGTGTCTCCCACTGCAATAGGCTGAGGAGACATGTCAGACTCAAAGGACAATCAAAATACATGCATGTTGTTACTAGCAAGAGCATTGGACCAGAGCTTTTGGGCTTTCTACTGTGATGAACTGGGCTGGACCATGTAGAAGACTGAAGGATTCATTCTACCACTTCAACTTAAGACTTATACTAGAAGCAGAACAAAGAACCATCCAATTTCACCCACACCCACACATCTGACATTGGCCAAACAGATGCAACACTGGGGGAAGATGAGCTCCTTTCTCTCTTCGCAAGGCATTGTGTGAAGAATGTCTAAGTTTCTTCTCAAGGTTTCTCTCTCTCTGCTCTCTGCCCCGCACCCTGACCTAGCTTAGCCTTCCAAAAGTGGAGGCATCCCCCAAGTGGAAGATACTTAGAAGCTCTATTTTAACCCGTAAGTTTCATGCATCTTGGAGAAAAGACAGCACAAAGAAATTTCCGAGGAGAATGCACATCCTGCCTTTTATTTTATTTATGATACTTTTATCCTTCCTACAAAAAATTATAGTCAATTGTGTACATTTTGACATGGCTGTGTGTGTGTGTGTGTGTGTGTGTGTGTGTGTAAAAATGTTGGGAATACGGAGCTCCTCCTAGTGGTTAGAATTCATGGCCAATGGATTTAAAACTAAAGTCCCAAGTTTGCTGTTTTCATTTGTTAACTTAGAAATATTTGAAAGGCAATAAAGTTGAGGGCTAAAGAAGCAATATCAAACAAGAAACGGGAGAATTACTGAAGGAGGGAATGGTTATTCTCCCTTTTTGCAGGAAGAACTGGGAATGTCAGTCAGGCCAGTGAAAACTGTATTAAGTGGATAATTTTGGAAAATCAACATGTAAAGCTGAAAAGGCTTCCTTCCAAATTATCAAATATGATCATCCTAGCAGTGAGTAAAGATCATATCTATGTTTTTCTTAGGAATTGAGAAAAATACTAATAATTATAGGCACTTAATAAATATGCCATTTGTTGAATTTATTGAATAAGGGGCCTAGAGAATCAAACCCTCCACATATATTAGCTCTGATTCATAAGCTCTTTATTTATTTTCTATTTTATTTAGAGCTCTGTTGTCTCACTGACTGTCAGGAGTTATCCATGGGCAACATACTCATGAGGAAACAATTGACTTTTGAGCTACTTTAAAAAACAATAGTAAATAATGGTTAAAAAGTTAAAAGGTAGTTCAAAAGAATAAATAAGACCTAGTATTTGCTAGCACAACAGGATGACTATAGTAAAAAAATAATTTAATTGTACATTGTAAAATAAAGAGTGCAATTGAATTGTTTGTTACACAAAGGATAAATGTTTGAGGAGATGGATACCCTGTTTACCCTGCATATTATGCATTGCATGCCCTTATCAAAATATCCCATGTGCCTCATAAATATATATACCTACTATGTATCCACAAACATTAAAAATAAAAGTTAAAAACAATAGTATTAAACATTATATATACGTATACATACATGAAATCTGTAGCCTGAAGCCCCCAAGGAGCTGCAAAGCCCACAGAGCCCATGAAAACTTAATATGACTTGGGAAATATTATAAAGCTAAATATAGATATTTATATTTATCCTTCACAAGACTATCCTGTCTAACATTTCTTTGGATTCATTGCTAACAGCCTTTCAGAATCATTCGCATTTCTGTCACATATTAATATTTGACCAATTCATATTAAGTAAAACATAGTATTATTTGAAGAGGAGTTTAATTTTGACAAACATCTATTATTCTAAACACTGAAAATTACATACATTGTTTCAACAAATGGTACACTACTACTGTCTTTCAGAAAAGAACTACAAATATAGGTCAAATGTTTTCCATATCTTTATACAACAAAGTAAATAAATGAAAAATAGATGTATTAAATAAAATTTACTCTAGCATTAGTTATTTCAATATTTGTGGTTCTGACTAATTTTTTAGTCAAAGGCTAAGACATGTAATGATTTAAAACTTTGCTAAAGGAAGCAATTAAATCAAACTATGTCAAGGCTATAAGGTGGCAGCAATTCACTTAGCTTGTGCAGGCCAGCAGACTCTGGTGGGACTTTCTTTTTTTCTACTTGTTTTCACATTTATAGAATCTCTCATTTCAGAACTGACACTCCTTAAGGGATCACTTAATAAAAAAAGAGAAATACAATCGAAAGTTCAAAGAGTCCAAAAGTCTTCAGACACATCACTTACAATTATCAAATTCCAGAGCATAATGTTAGTTTCTTTGGTTTAGGGGCTGGAGGGAGTTGTTTGTTTTTTGAGATAGGATCTCACTCTGTTGCCCAGGCTGTAGTGCAGTGGCACAATCACTGCTCACAGCTGTGTGAAACTTCTGGGCTTAAGTTAGCCTCCCACCTCAGCTTCCTGAGTAGCTGGGACCTCAGGCATGCACCACCATGCCCAGATAATTTTTTTTTTTTTTTACTTTTTGTAGAGATAGAATCTTTCTATGCTGCCCAGGCTAGTCTCCAACACCTGGGCTCAAGTGATCCTTCTGCCTCATCCTCCCAAAGTTCTGGGATTACAGGTGTGAGCCACCATGCCCAGCATAACCTAACTTTTAAGTTAGATACTATCATAAGTTGCCTATAAACAGATTCGACCTTTAGACTCACAAGCTGCCAATAATTGAATAAAAATGAGTGTATATTTGTATGTAAGGGAACATTAAATAGGTCAATTCCTGTACTCATGAGATTGTACCTGAAGCCACAAAGCTACCAACAACAGGCAAAATCAGTGCCTTTACAATCTGCAAGAGGAAATAATCACATCAAGACCAGCCTTACTAAAAGGCTGCTCCAGCACTAGCAACACCTTTCACTAGAATGACCTACTTTCACTAGCCGGATGGATGTTTACATGGCTACAAAATTTGGGGGCCCAGGGTTGCCACAGGGCCATGTGAAAAAGTTCTAAGGAGAAATTAGCATGTCTTCTAGAGTTTGGGGGATTATGAATTTCAAGATTAGTATCTGCCTCTAGCCTGGTGAATGCGGAAGGCAGAAAGCAATCTGCATTTGCCAACTATGTCAAGGAAAGAGGAAAAAAGCAGCATTTGGGCACACGACACTCTTAGAGTTTTACATGGCAAAGATAGTAGGTTTCCCACGAGCCAAGGAGATGCCATGAAAAGTAGCTGGGTCAAGCATGGCCTCCCAGATGAGCAGATCCCAGAAGTAAGAAGCTGCTGGATTTGAACTTGGAAGCAGGAGTTGAAGGGAAGGTCACAAGAGGTATGCCTAAAAGTGCATGATTTCCATCAGAGAAATGGGCAGATCCCCACAAACAAGTTTCAAAAATTCCATAAATGCACCTCTTGAGAGATCCAGCATGGGGGCACCTGAAACTCTAAGGGCACCTTGGCAGAATTATACCACTAGACATTTAGCTACATTTGTGCTCCTTTTATCATTTGTCCCTCCTCCCTATCCAACTGTTTGTAAAAACAGTTGTTTGAGCTGTTTGCAAAAGAGAAATAAATGCCATAATTATTTGAAAATGGGAAGAGAATAAGCAAAATTATTGCTATTTACAAATAGCGATAGTATGAATACTTACAAAACCTAAGAAAATAAACTGAAAAATGATATATTAGTATGGGAGTTTAGTAAAGCATCTAGATATCATCACACACACACAAATTCATATTGCCTATACATCAATAAAAGTAGCTGGAAAATATAATACAAAAAAAGACAACATACACAGCAACCTAAAGTAAAAAATATCTAGGAATAACACTAACAAAATGTGCTGGACCTCTATATGAGTTTATTGAGACAATATTTAGAGAGTATCAAGCTATTTTAGTGGTGGCAATTTTGTGTGCCGTGTAATCTGGAAACAACAGACAATGTCAGTACAAGATGCGTGACATATGCTAAATCATGATCCAATCAATGGGAATGCATAAAACATGCTACTTCAAACATTGAGGTACCTGCTGTTTGGAGTTCTGCTGCAGTTCATGCCTGCGTAACACAGGAATTCTGAGAAATTCCATTTTGCACAATTTTTACCAAAAAAGAAAAAAGATCATGGTGAGTTTATAATTGTAAGCTTTGTATTATTGAATATATTTCTGGTAAGAGACAACATCCAATTTGATTAGGCATTGATGAAAACCAAATTACCCACTTAAAACTTTTTGTGACTGATGATTTGGGAGTATTTCCCATCTACTGATTTGTAGCCCTGTACATTTCAGTCTTTCTTTCTCCTCTACTACTCACATATTTCCAGAGGTAGGTGCTACAGGCCGTGTTCATACTAATCTCTGGCCTTACACCTTCCCATCACAAACTACATCACTGCAATAGGCAGTAAGAATATTCCTGGAAGACTTTCCTACATTGAGTCTACGAGGAATAACTTAACTATACATGCAATTTATTCTCAATCTTGACAAATGTCCTACTAAACTGTAACTAAATGATTCCCCAAGTCAACTTCCCCTTAGACAGGTATCAAAAATGCCTGAGGGCAAGTATAATGGCAAGGAGGTCAAAGTGGAATGAGAAAGGGGATGTGACATTTAAACCTGATGGAAGTTAAAATACCTTACTTTTGCCTATCATAATTATTTCTGGATGTGTAAAAACAGAATTTTCCTTTTTACATACATTCACCTTCTTTCACCAATTCCTTCTACACTTGGAAGACCAGGCAAGAGAATTGTGGTATTTTTTCCTGGCCCACTCTGTTGTTGCTAAGCCAGGCTGTTGTTATGCTCTTAGTTACGGCTATTTTTAGCTGCAGTATGGATCACTACATTGTCAGCAATTTTTCCACCTACTCAATGAAAATACTTTGTCTCTTTAAAATGTAGTACAATTTTCAAAGCTCTGCTCTTTTGTTACCTTAACGTGGCACCCTCCAATCCAAATAAGAAACAGAATACCATTTAAATTGTCTTCACTATAACTACCACTCTTTTCCAAAAACAAAATCAGAACAGACATACATAAAACTCTAGCTTGAGAGATTAGACTTTCAGTCTCCCATGAGCAGTTTCTCTTGTAAATAATCTTCAAAGCCAAAATGGAGAAAAGGAAGGGTAGAACCACAGAATGTACCTGTTTGGCAGTAATTCAGGGCAGTGAAATCCCCAGTTTTATGATGTTATATGCTCTTATTGCTACCAGGAAATCTGATCAGTCTGTACCCACATCTCCAGTCTTACTCGCACCTTCTAGCTCCCCTTCTCTCCTCCCATCTCTAACTGGAAGTAGAATCGTCTGTGGTTTCTACCCTGTGCATGAACTTCTTCCACAGCACCCATCACCCAGTAATCACTGACTTTACTTGTCTGTTCACTATTATATCCTAGCACAGTGCTTAGCTTGGAATAAAATGTCCAATGAATGTTTGTGGAACAAATGGGTAAAATTCAAAGGTTCTTTTTCATAGAAATTATAGGTTTCCCTTTTTAAATTGGAGACATTCAAACTTCAGGAGGGAAAATGTGTTTATTCAAATTTGGCAAAAAGAAGATACAGGTTCTTCAAAAATTAAATTTTACATCTTAGGAACTTATTGTCTTTCTTAAGAGTCTTTTGGGAATATTCAAGGAGAGATACTTTCAGAAGAATTTTGATCTTAGAATCCAGGCCTTTCCATTAGGACAAATACCTAAGGCATGCAGGGCTTAAAACCCAGATGATGGGTTGATAGGTGCAGCAAACCACCATGGCACATGTATACCTATGTAACAAATCTGTACATTCTGCACACGTAGCCCAGAACTTAAAGTAAAATTAAATAAATAAATCAATAAAATTTAAAAATTAAAAGAATCCAGGCCTCTCTGCAGAAGCAGTTTCTTTACGGAAAAGAACCTGGACTTCTAAATCCAGGAAGCTGCTCCCAGAACATCCTTGACCTCAAGATGTATGGAGGCATTTCAAGCTTCTGTTTGCATTTCATCTGCTAACATCCCATTGACCAAAGGTAAGTCACATGATCAAGACCAAAGCCAAGAAGCAGGGAAATACACTTAATTTCTACTAGGAAGCACTCAAAAGTCACATGGCAAAGACTGTGGATGCCTGGAGAGGTGATGAAATGGGAACAGCTATTCAATCTTTTGCAAGCGTATAATTTTTTTTTAAGTTTCAACATGACCAAAGCAGCCTTCATGTCTTCATATGGAAAATGAACTTAACCATCTGAAAAGTCTAACATAATTAATTGCAAAATGTCCACAGAAAAAGAAATTATTTAGTTGGAGGGAACTGAAGTAGTGACTGACTATGAATTCTTATCTAGTAAAGAAAGGGAAATCAGAAAAATACAATGTACCAAAACAAAATATATACATATACTAGGGAAATTTGGAAGTTTCAATTAAGAAAAGTTGAGTCTGTCAATCTGGTTTTGCTGACTGAAGGAAACTATCTTATATAACTCATTTCCCATATAGTACTTTTTGAAGCGACTTTAACTTTTTATTTTGAGATAATTTCAAGCTTACAGAAAATGCTCAGGAATAGTACAGAGAGCTCCCATACACACGTCACCCATAATCACCAATTGTTAATATATTATAACATTTGCTTTACCATTCTCTGTGTGTGAGAGAGACAGAGAGAGAGAGAGAGACCACACAAGAGAGAAAGAGAGGAGAGAGAAAGAGAATGAATTTTTTTCTGGACCATTAAATAGTAAGTTGCAGACATTATGCTTTTTGCCACTAAATATATCAGTATATGTTTCCCAAGATCAAAGACATTTTCTACCATAATCAATTATCAAAATCCAGGAAGTAACATTGGTGCAATACTATTATCTAACCTGCAGAACCTATTCATATTTCCCCATATTAGTCAATTATCCAGATAATGCTCTTTCTAGGAAAAAAACCTCTGACCATTATCATACATTGCATTTAGTTGCCACATCTCTTGAATCTCACTTAATCTGATACTGTTCCTCAGTTTATATTTTTCTTTCATTATCTTGACTATTTTTAAGAGGCACATCAAGCTATTTTGAAGAAGGCCCCTCAATTTGGCTTTGTCTGATGTTTCCTTACTATCAGATTAAGACTGCATTTTTGGCAGTATTGACACAGATGTGGTGCTATATCCACCTCAGTGCATCATATTAAGAAATATATGATGTTGGTCTACACTCATTACTATGACATTAACTTTAATCACTTGGTTTCTCCAATATCAAATTCCTATTTCTCATTTATTTAATATGTGTTTTCTAGAAAGATGCTTTGGAACTATGTAAATGTATTGTTCTTGATAAACTTTTACCCATTAGTGTTAACATTTATTTATGATCTTTTCATAAATCCACACTACCAAAATGTTTGCTAAAAGGTGATTTTCTAACTCCATTATTTCTCCTCTATGTATTAGTTGGCATTCTACTGTAATTAAGAGTTTTTCCTTTTTTCCCATTTATTTATATCAGTGTAGTATTATAAATTCCTGTTTTATTCAATGGTTTGAAAGCCATTGCTATCATTCTGATGCTCACATTGTCCCAGTAGAAGCTGTATCGTACTTTTATACAATAAAATACCCCAAAAAAAGGTACAATGAGTGAGCCCTCTTTAAATGTACTATCCAGTCTTGGCTTTGAAAGAACTTACCATGGGGCTGCATCTCTGGTGTTTTTTCCTGTGTGTGCCATGGGTATGCATTCATAAGAATGAAAATAAATCGTGATATAAATTTACTAAGAATTCACTATGTGCCAGGCTTATTGTTAAGCACTTTACCTACATCACCTCATTTAATCTTTTTAAAAACCTATAAGGCAGATTTTTATTGTTATAATGCCTGTTTTATAACTGAGTAAACTAAGCCTGAGAAAAGTTAAATAAAAGCCAGAAAATAGGAAAACTGGGGTTTTAACCTGGGTCATCTGACTCCAGACATTTTTATCCTCTGAGCTATGCTTAGGTATTAAGATTTTTAAAGGGTGGAGAAAGACTGTACTTGGTAAACACCCACATCCCTACTTCCTTAGGTGCAAGGCTCTGCATTCAGAAGATCAGCCTGGTGTGATGATGTTTTGATGTTTCAGAGCACAGATAGTAGAGTGAGGCTGCCTAGATTCTAATTTGTGCGTTCCCATCCATGAACTGTTCCACCTTGTCTTCCAGGAGTTTCAGTTTCCTCCCATCCAAAACAGAGGTGAGAATAAGAACACTCCACATAATTGTTTTAAAAGTTGAGAGGGAGCATGCAGGTAGAGCACTTGGCATTGTGGCGTAGCACATAATAGACACACAATAAAAATTTTTTAAAAATACTAAGATGGCCACAGAACAAAATCTCTGCTTATTATTTTTAAGTTGAGCCATACCTATGCTATAATCATCTCTTTGATTAGCTTAAAGTATTTCTTCCAAGAAGCAAAAAATATTTATTGCTGCCCAACAACTGCTGTCTTCTGATTTCTGACTCTCTGAGATTCTGAAAGCTACTCTAAGAGTATCGAGATATTTTGTGCCCAGTCCAAATTTGGCTTTCATTAGCCATTAAAATCAAGGAAAACTTTAAATCAGGGCATAAAAGAGACTTTTCCTACGCTTAGCATCACATTAGCATGTGAGGGACTCTGCATCAGCAAAAATCTTTTTTTTTAATCAACCTAAACCTCTGACTAAATTAATAAGAGTTGATTTTGACCTTTAAAATGCTAAAAAATACAGTTCCCAGTATAATTCTTGTTCATCCCTGGACCAAACCATTCTCATAGTAAATTATGGCACTAACAGCTGGCTGCCAATGAAGTCAACTATTAATTGTATGTTCACTGCACTGCCCGATATAAATCAATATGAGCAACGAGCAATTGTCCTCAGTCTCTAGATACAAAGATCTTATATTGCAAAATAATTTAAGGTTGGCTGTCAGCCTTCTTAGACTAGATGTCATTTGGTCTTCCCTCTGCTAAAGATATGATAAAAATGAACACACATTGAAAACCCACCTGATCTACTGTCTCTGCAGCAAACTTCTAGTCATCTCTATGAAAATGACAGTAGAAATGGTTTTTGATTGTGTATTCCAAATAAGCAACTTATACATTTTTACAAATCCCAGTGAAATCTGAAGAATGGGGCTCACAGAGTCACTACTATCTCAAACTCTCAAAATTTCTTCTCTGTTCACCCCCTTTTACCTTCACTCCCTCCTTTCTACCAACTTGCTCTCCATCTTCAAAAAGGCCACCAACTACCCTGTTTTCCTAGTTCCCATTTTTATTCCAATTTCTCTCATCTCTCTTCCCAGTTTCAGTCTCATGGACACTAAGAGCTAGTGACATTCTCACTTTACAGCCAAGCATTCCCATCTTGGGAACTCCTTACCCTAAGCCATCCCACTGTTCCCCTTTTTTAACTCCTGGGTGACAGAGTATTGCTAGGGGATATGAGGAAATGACACTGACAGGACCTGTTACAAATCCACGTCATCTAACTTTGGTGGGCCCTCTATACATCTCAACAATATTTAAATGCATGTTTTGCAAAGTTGCTTCTATAAGACATTCTCAGAATACTGGTGTGAGTGAAGGATCCTATGGTTCCAGACTAGTTTGGAAAACACTGGTTTAAATTCAGTTAAACAAGTTCTTTTCTGCAGAACTTAGTGGAGCCTGGTAGGCATTGTGGGTTTTCAAATGGGGATTAAATATGCACCATTTCTCAAAAGTTTTATCTAAAGAGTCACTTTTTCACAGAACAACCACATCTAGTATTCTGTGAAACAAGTTGGGAAAATACAATATTAACTCATTTTGTGTTCATTCCTAACACACTTGTTCTGAACCATGTTTACCCTAAAAACCCTAGACCCATTCTAGCCTACTCAGCTGTAGCAAATGACTGAATTTACATAGAAGCTAGAGACCTTTTCACATAATCTCTTCAACTTCCTTCCTTTTCCTCTTCCATTTTTTTCCCTCCTCCCTGCTAAGCTGAGGAAGTGGAGAGAGAGCACCCTGACAAGTCTACTTCTTTTCTTATCTCAAGATCCTGTCCCCTCGTTCCATCTACAGAAATCTCCATCTGCCACTCTCACTCCCTACATTTGAAACCCCTCTCGGTGTCTCCCCTGTATCTACAAACATGTCAGCAGTTATGTAGCATAAAAACTTTCTCAATCAGCTGTCAAACTGTCTTCAACTTCTCACTGTCCCTCACCCTCTACTCTGGCCAAGACAAACTACTCCTTGAATATGCCCTGCACTTTCTTGACTGCAGGCCTTTGCTCATGCTGTTAAGCCTAACTACGGTTATCACCATCTTCCCCATCTTATGCATAAATTCACTCCACAGCATTCCATGACCCAACCAAACAAACAGGACCTCTTCTGCCTCTATTCTTTTAATACTTACCATGTTCTATTTTGTTTATATTTTTAGAGGCTCTATAAAAGTGTTTAAATCATCTTTATTGAGCTATAATTGACAAAATGTACCTATTTTAAGTGTACAGTTTAATGAGTTTCAACAATGCATACATTCATTTAACCATCACCATAATATAACATTTTCCATGACTCCAAAAAGTTTCCTTAAGTCTACCCATGGTCAGCCTAGACAACCACTGATCTGCTTTTTGTCACCACAGTTTTGCCTATTTTATAAATGGAATCAATATTTGTCTATCCCATAAGTGGGTGTAATATTCAATAAATATCAATTATGTTAGTTGATATTGTTGGTTAATAGTATTATCCAATTCCTCTCCAACTTCACTGATTTTCTGTCTACTTCCGTCAACTATAATATGGATGACCTATTTCTCCTTTTAGTTCTGTACTTAGATGAATATTTGCTACGCCTTCTTGATGAACTGGCCCTTTTATCATTGTAAAATATCTTTCTTTGTTTCAGATAATAGTCTTTGTCCTGATGTCTTCTTTATCTGTTGTTAGCACAGTTCCCTCAGCTTTTTGATGATTAGTGTTAGGCTGTATCTTTTTTTTGAGTCTTTATATTTAATAAACTTTATTATATGTAGATACCACATAAATTGAATCTTGATTTGTTTCCAACCTGGTAATCTCTACCATTTATTGGAAATATTTAAACCATTTACATTTAAGTTGATTATCAATAGCTGGGTTTAAATCAACTCTCTTACTATTTTTATTCTATCTATCCCATCTTTTCTTCCTTCTTCTTGTTTTATTGTGGATAAATTGAATAGTTTTTAGGATTTTATTTTATCTCAACTATTGGCTTGTTAGTTTTATCATTTACGTTGTTTCTCTATAACTTACAATATGCATCATTAAGCTATCATAGTCTTCTTTCAAATAAGGTTACACTTTATATATAACGAAAGAATCTTATAATTCCTCTACTCCATCCTTTATTCTACTGTTGAGATTTTAATTTAATGTTATGAATTCTACAATAAGTGATTGCTTTTTTTGCTTTAGATAGATAATTATTGATGATTTCCCCTTCTGGAATGGATTATCATAGCAAACCTCCAGTTATTACCAGAAAAATTCTTCGTAAATAATACCTACAAATTATGAAGAAAGTAATTTTAAAAACAATTACCTCAAGGCACTGAAGAGTGAAGAAAAACAAGCAGGAACAAGAAGGAAGTCGATTGGAAGAAGGGAATGGCACTGGATAAATTTCCCATTTTGGGGGGTTTGTTTTTTGGGTTTTTTGGTGATTTAAGGGGTGTGCGTGCTTGTTTGTTACATGGATATTAATGCATAATGGTGGGGATTGGGCTTCTAGTGTACCCATCACCCAAATATTGGACATTACATCTAGTAAGTAGTTTTTTCACCCATTACTCCCCTCCCACTCCCACTTTGGAGTCCCCAGAGTCTATTTTCTCCATCTTTAACTCCACATGTACCATTTGTTTAGCTTCCACTTATAAGTGAGAACATGCAATATTTGATTTTCTGCTTCTGTACTACCATTTTTTATTGTTTTTAGCTTGAGGGACAGCCCAGTCTTCACTAAACAGAACTTTCGAAACTCTGATGAAAAACCCCCAGTCATACTGGCCTGAAGAAGCAGACTATGTAAATCACAATAATCGACAGCTACTGGAAATTGATGGCAGAAATCCCAGAGAAATTAGAGTTAATAATGGGAACCCTAGAATTCAAATTCTGGTATAAACACTGCCAAATCTCTGGCTAACACCTGAGCCATGCGTGTCTTAGACAGATCCCAAACAGCCCAGTGAAGACTAGGAAAATTAAATGAAAACTAAGCTGCCATCCACCAGAGGGAAAACACAAATTGAAGTCTAAGTTCAGCCAAGTAAACTGCCTGAAAAAAACTAAAGACTTTCCGGAAGAGTACAACAAAATCCAGAGTTTCTACAACACATTATTTACAATATTTAGAATACAGCCTAAAATTACTCAGCATACAAAAAAAATAAAAATAAATGATGAATTCTTAAGAGACAGTGCAATTAGAGAAAACTAATCATGGTTTCCCAAGTGTTGGAATTAGCAGAGGTTTTAAAGCAGTTTTATAAGTATGCACAAAGAGGTAAAGGAAAATATGTTCATACTGAATTAAAACAGAATATCTCAGCAAAGAAACAGAAACTATAAAAAACACATGGAAATTCTGCCGTTGGAAAATACAATATCTGAAATAAATTCATTGGTGCATATTAATAGTACAATGTAGATAATAGAAGAATCAGCATACTTAAAGATAAATAAATAGAAATCATACAATCTGAATTGCAGAGAGAACAAAGATTGAAAAAGCTTTAACATAGTTTCAGGGATCTGTGGTATGCAATAAGTTTATTGTCTATGTATTTGGAATCCCAGAAAGAGATAAGAGAAAGAATGGGATGAAAAAGATATATATAAGTGAATAATGCCTGAAAAAGCTCACCAAAACCTAAGCAGCATTAATACAAAGAAAACCACACTGAGACATATTTTTCCTCTTAATATTTTTTAATACATATGATGGTGTAAAGCAAAAATTATAGTACCGTATTATGGGTTTTATAATGTGATATGTAAGACATAATACAACTGTAATACGAAAACGAAGGGGGAGTATTTAGACCTCTACTGCTAAAAACCTTTTATATTTTATAAGAACTAGTACAGTAACAGTTCTAACTAGACTGAAAGGATAAGGATGTATCATAAAATCCCCAGAAAACCTACTAAAAAATAATTAAAAGATGTATAGCTAATAAGCCAATAGGTAAATTTAAATAGAACTCTAAAAATTATTTTAATTATTTTTTATTCAAAAAGAAGGCAGAAAAGATGGAATGGAGAAACACACACACAAAAAGAGGATATTCTGTGGTCATAGAGTTGAAGTAAGAAAAAAATAACAAAATATTTGTTTAAAGGAGGGTAAAAAGAAGTCAAATAAAATGGTAAGTGTAAATCCAGTCATATCAATAGTGACATTAAAAGTTAATGCACTAAACATTCCAGTTAAAAAGCAAATATTGTCAGAATGGATCTTTAAAAAGCAAGGTCTAACTATATGCTATATACAAGAAACTTAAATACAAAGACATAGATAAGATTGAAAGCAAAGGGATAGAAAATAAACTGGGCACAGTGGCTCACGCCTGTAATCCTAACACTTTGGGAGGCCAAGGCGGGCAGACCACTTGAGGTCAGGAGTTCGAAACCAGAGCCTGGCCAACATGATGAAACCCCGTCTTTACTAAAAATACAAAAAATAGCCAGGCGTGGTGACACATGCCTGTAATCCCAGCTACTCAGGAGGCTGAGGCAGGAAAATTGCTTAAACCTAGGAGGTGGAAGTTGCAGTGAGCAGAGATCATGCCACTGTACTCCAGCCTAGGTGATAGAGCAAGACTCTGACTCAAAAAAAAAAAAAAAAAAAAAAAAAAAAAAGAAGAAAATATACATACCATGCAAAGGGTAAGTATAAAGAGCCTGGAATATCAATATCAGCTAAAGTAGACTTCAAAACAAAAAGTATCAATAGAGATATAAAAGATCATTTCATAATGATAAAATGGTTAGTTATCAGAAAGCAGAGGGCCGGGCGTGGTGTCTCATGCCTGTAATCCTAGCACTTTGGGAAGCTGGGCAGGTGGATCACCTGAGGTCGGGGGTTCGAGACCAGCCTGACCAACATGGAGAAACCCTGTCTCTACTAAAAACACAAAATTAGCCAGGTATGGTGGAGCACGCCTGTAATCCCAGCTACTCAGGAGGCTGAGGCAGGAGAATCACTTGAACCCTGGAGGCGGAGGTTGCGGTGAGCCAAGATCACTCCATTGCACTCCAGCCTGGGCAACAAAAGTGAAACTCTGTCTATAAAAAATAAAATATAAAATAAAAAATAAATAAAAAGCAGAGAGTCACTGCCCAGGAAATGTATCCACAAGTCACTGTGAGCCTTTCTCAGGGTCCTGCTTCAATCAAGAGCAGAAAAATATTAAACATCAACCCAAGGGGCAAGGAAAATAAAGTTAGGAAGCAAGGTGTTACTTTTATACCAAATAGTAAATTATGCACAAAATTCTGATCCCACAACACAAAGAAAGAGCCCTAGAGGCAGATTAGTTCAATAATAGTGAACGGGATGGTTGACGTTGTAGTCTTTGAGGTTAAACTTTTTTAAGTGAGAATGTTTTGTTTTAGTGACAAAGGGTGAAGGGGATACAATCAAAGTTATTATCATTTTAAATGGAATGGACAGCTTGAACATGGACTCATTAATCACACCCAGAACACCAGAGAACCAATTGAAATTGGAAAGAATTTTTCATAGAGCAAAAGAAGGAAGAAAGCTAACATGGGAATTCTTACTTTTAAAAAATAAAACAAGTTAAGGGGAAAATGTATGGGGGATTGGTAATTTCAATGCAATATTACATAAGCTAAGATTTAATTTAATGAAATATACCTGCTATTGTATCCAGAACAGTACTATATATGAAAGAAGTGTTTAAAATATAGACCTTCTCTTCAAGATATACAATCTCTCTAAGAGAAGTGTGCGTTCATGGACAACCATTCAAAGTAAGCTGCTAAGACAACAGAGAGTTGCATTGGAAGTGTACATAATTCTACCCTTTGGAACTTTCTTGGTGGTATTGTTAAAGATGAAAGTCTAACGTGTAGACTATGTTTGGCCCTATGATTGTGTTTCTTATGTTACCATATTCTCAATGAAAACTATAAAGAATGTAAACTATAATTTTCTGTTTCCCTATGACTCCACATTTCATTAGCGGAAAAAATAGCCTATATAGGAAAACAGGAAACATTAGCAAAAATGCAACTTAATATTTTAAGGACATACATAGCCCTAAAGGGACATGCAGCAGAGCATAAAGGTGTATGTACTGGAAGGCCAGCACAGTAGCATTGGTTTGAGAAGGCGGTTAGCTTAGTGATGAAGAAGAATATGGATCCTGGAGTCAGGCTACCAGGGTTTGGAGCTTGGCTTTGGCAACAGAAAAGTTTTTTAGCTTTGATAACTCTCAGATTCATCGTCTACACAATGAGGATAAATGTAGTATCAACTTTACAGACTGGTCATGCAGATTAAATCACATAATCCATGTAAAGTCCACAAAATGCCAGGCACATGACAAACACTCCTTAAAATACTGGCAATTGCTAATAACAGCTCTCTAGGGCTAAGTGGTATAACATAAAGAGAAAAGAGCCCCAGCTTTTCCATTAGTAGCTGGATGAGTTTGTGGAGTCCCTTATCTCTAGGATAGGAGCATTGTTTTGCATGCTTGTAAAAAGAGAATAATTAATAATATTTGCGTCACAGTGAAAATGTTACCGGGAAAGAGAATAAGAACATGTAGGCAAAAAATACTTTGTAATAAGCAAAGTGTTAAACATATATGAGTAATTATTGCACTTAACAATTCCCTTATTCCCCTTTAAAGAGATTTGGCTGACTACATTTTTGACTGCTGTGTTTGCAAATATATTCTCAGCACTTAGAACAATGATTGACACATTGTAGTACTCAATAAATATTGTCGAATGAATATATGACTATCACAGTTCTGTAATTCTGAAGTTCATTTCGTTAGGACTTTTATCATCCTGAAATTAGTGTAGATGAAGAATCTGAAGAGAATTGTCACCTGTACTGCATTAATGTTCTATTGCTGTGCAATAAAATTACCAAAAACCTAGTGGCTCAAAACAACACCATTGTAGGTATAAAGTCTAGCACAGTATTTGAAGTCTCCCAGGATGAAATGAAGGTTTTGGCTGGGCTGCATTTTCCTCTGGAAGCTCCTTCCAAGCTCATTCCAAGTTCAAGTTGTTGGCATATTTTAGTTCATTATGACTGAGTGTAGAACTGATGTTTCCACGTCCTTACTGGTTGTCAACCATACAGCTGTCAACTCCTATAGGCTACCCATATCCCTTCGGATGGGGCCCCCTCTATAAGCAGTTCATAATAGAGAGGCAGCAGAATTTCCCTCATATCAAATCCCTCTCATGCTTCCAATCTCTCTGACTTCTGCTCATCATCTAGAGAAAAACTCTCTATGTTTAAAGGACAGTTGGATAATCTTCCTTTTGATACATAATCAAGGGAGTGATATCTCACCCTATGCAGAGGTTCCACCCACGCTTAAAGGGAAGGGAATTATACAAGAACAAATACCACTGGGGTCATTCTTAGAATTCTGCCTGCCACATACACTATATTGTCTCAACAAAGAAAGTCATAATACATTGGTGAAATTTTTTAAAGCTGATAATAGAACATGTGTCCAAGATGGTCCCTTATTTTGTTAATTGATGTGTTTAAATATGCAAGAGGAAGGTCTGGCAGGCTATAGACACAAGCTAGTTCCCAGTGATTATCCCCGGAGAGTGAGAATAAGTCTCTGACAATTAAGTACACACTCTCTTTACAATTAAAAATAATAATAAGAGGGAAAAGTGTTCCTTTCACTTTATGTTTTTCATCTTCCTAAAATGTAAATTCTAAATACATCTTTCTCCTCTATTTTAATTTGGCTCAAAAATAATGCAACAGAATCAAGTGAAATAATTTCTTCCCCTTTAAAGCATCTTTCTCCAAGAGTTTAGCAGATATTTCCTTGTTAATCATCCTGAGTTCTCACACCATGCTTCCCTAGATTCTTCCCTTAAGGTTCAAAAGGCACTGTTTTGCTTGTCCCAGCGACAACAAAAACTTCTCAGCTCTGCAAACCTTACTCTTCCACACTATGGCCTCAACACCATTATTTTTATCAAGTAGGATAGGTCTTGTCTATTTTTGTGCCCAAGGAAGGAAAATAAAAACTCAGAAAACCCTTCAGTTTAAAGAAAACTACTGTGCTGTACCCCAGCATAACTGCGCAAAGCATGTTTGCAGCAGTAGATTGGATTAGCTGTCTATTGTACAATAAATGAGTTAGAAATCCAAGCAGTAAGTGTGCTGACATTTTGTTGTAAAATTCATGTGTCAAGAAGTCTTTGACAAGCAGTATTTCCATACTTAAATTGAGCAATGGATTGAAGCCTGAAAACAAGCAAAGAGAATGTATTCTGCAGTTGTCTCTTAAATTGTGTTACCTATTGATAGTTTTCTACCATGGAAAAAGCAATCCCTCCAATATAAAGAGATTGCAAGCCCAGAAAACAGGCTCTAATTAAATCAGTTATGTTGCATTATATCATGTGAACAATGCATGTCTATGGCAATCTTTCCATGAAAAAATTAAATTAAACATATTTATAATTCAAATGTATATAAACATGGGCTACTTCATACATTGCCTGTCATCTGCTCAAAACAGCTCTGAACTCTAAATATAATGGATTCACATGTGGGGTACCAAAGAAATTTAATAACGTATTTAAACTTCATTTTGATTTCTACATGGTAAGCCTCTCAAATAAGCTAGAAATAGTCCAGAATTAGCTGCTTTATGTGCTTCAGTACTAACCCTTACACTATCTACTCTTGTAGTTTCAATAATAATTTTCTTATTTGCCTCGGTATCCCGTCTTTAACTACCCACACGAAGTTTGACGGCTTCACGTTTTTTGAAAATACCATAGCAATATAACATATAAATCAAAAGCAATACTAGCTAAGCAGAGGCAGTCACCTTGAGTAACTTTCCTTAGCTGCCTACTAAGGTTAGGAGTAAGATAGATCTTTCGGTGTGTTAGCAGTGTGTGATTTTATTTTTGTCACTATGATACAGATTTTTCATTTAAAAATACATGTGTCTTCTTTACAAAAATATATATAAATCTTTCAATGCACTGAGCAAACACGCATTTGACCATACATTATTATGTGGAAATACTTTGAAAAGCTAAAGGTGCTGCATGAGCTTTAAAAATTATCAATATTCCCAGTGTTTAACTTCTAAAAATATGTTGGGTGGTGAGTGAAGCTGACTTTTCTAGTTTTTTGTTTTAGTTAACTAAAAGATGGGCTCTAGTGTTCTATCTAGTACTACCAGTTGGACATGTCCAAAATCATTTCCCTAAATGCTTAATTTATGGTGAGGGATTAAAGACATGGGTTTATTTAATTACATAATGTCCCTTTAGGGCATGTAATTAGTAAAAATGGAGCAAAAAGATGTTGAAAGACAGAGCCAAGGGGCCGGGCATGGTGGCTCAGGCCTGTAATCCCAGCACTATGGGAGGCCGAGGTGGACGGATCACCTGAAGTCAGGAGTTCAAGACCAGCCTGACCAACATGGAGAAACCCCATCTCTACTAAAAATATTTTTAAAAATTAGCCAGGCATGGTGATGAAAACCTGTAATCCCAACTACTCGGGAGGCTGAGGCAGGAGAATCACTTGAACCTGGAGGCAGAGGTTGCAGTGAGCTGAGATTGCACCATTGCACTCCAGCCTGGGCAACAAGAGCGAAATTCCATCTCAAAAAAAAAAAAAAAAAAGACAGAGCTAAAGAAAAAGAATACAGCAAACAACAGAAAGAACCCATATGTTTGATCCTCAGAGTTCTATTTTTAATGTCAAATAAAACTTTAAATAATAACTATCAAGTTTATTAAACAGCACAAAATCTGGATAATGGAGACATGATTAAATTAGTTAAGACAATGCTAGCTACTTTCCCAGATAAAATCTGAAGCCTCAGTGCATTATCACAAAGGATGCTTATTTCTCATTTAAAGTTCAGGGAGAAATGAAGAAGAGGAACCCAACACAGTCATTCAGGGACCCAGGTTGATGAAGGCTCTGCAGTCTTCAACAGCAGACTGCCAAAGTCACCCTGAGAGTCACCATCCAGCCAGCAGATGGAGCAAGGGGAAGAGTGGTACATCACCAAGTGTTCATGGGTCAGGTCCTAGGCCTTCTGAAGTGATGTTGTGCTATCCACTTCTATCCACATTCTGTTGGCTTGAACTCAGGACTATAGTAGTATAAATCTAAAGGCAAAGGAGGCTGGAAAATGTGATCTACTTATGTGCCAAAGAGGAAAGGAACCTGGCTTAGGAAACTGCTAGCCAGTTTCAGCCAAACTACACATGCCCTCTTAACCTTCCATTCAAAAAAAGAAAAGAAACAACAGCGACACAAAAGAAATGTTCTCTTCTAGTAGGACAATTTAGTCTGACTTTTCCAGAACTTCCATTTCTCCAAGCCATTCAAACCCCATTCTTGGACAGTATGTCCATTCACATGACATCAGAAAAAAGAAGAATCATAAAATATGGAAATAAAAGGCAGACCAGAAACTTATGCAATTTAGTGCTCAGAAGTTTGTGGGCCAACTTGATTTGCTAATCTACAGTCTGGGCTTCTGGAGAGGAAAAGAAGGGGGAGTTCACAATCCACAAACCAATTTGTGTTGTTTCTGCAACACTGCAAAAGTGCGACTCATGAATATGCTAATGAAATTGCAATGAGAGTTTTGGCACTATTTCATCACCTCAACTAGATTAGAGAGTAATAACACTATGGGTTTACACATCTTCAGAAACTGCTGTGGTAGTAGAAAGAAAATGAATCTGTGATATTTATAATGCGACAAAAATTACAACAATGCTACAATAAAATAATGATAATTATTTTATATGTAAGTATAGTTTGCAGCACACACACACACACACACACATGCAATAGTTCACTATTAAGGTCTTTCACTGCTTTCCATGTTTTTGTTTTTTGGGGATTAATGTGAGTCTATATTTGTGAATGGGCTCACAACTCTGTGCCTCCTTCCACAGATAGAAAACAAATTTTAAAAAATGAAAATACTGGGGGAAAAATTTACTGGCAAGGCAGAAATCTTCTTTAGAAGCACTTAGCATGTTTCTTTGATCACTAAGATATCACCTTAGGGTTCTGAGAACTGAGGACTCAGGAAGGTATATTCTCACCTGTATCACCCAATTACTAATTCAGTCGTCAAGTTATGTCCCTGGACTCTGAGTCTGTCCCATGAATTCAAGCCTATTTAAGAGTTCATGCATGCACTATTTGAAAGGAGTAGCCTCTTCAACAGGTAGGAAACTGCATAGAGGCCAAAAGATTAAAGATTAACTGAAAAAGTCTTTAACAGCTTCATTAAGCAGGCCCAAGCCACAATGAGGAGTCTGATCATTTTTTCCAAATGGCATCCAGAGTGCCTAATGTGATGCCTCAGCTACACCAGTCCTCCTGTAATTCAAAAACTGCTCTGCCTCCCACTTGCAAGCAGTTCTCACTAGGAGTTATACAAGGCATAAGAACATATGGGGAATAATAATCCATAGGTTCAAGGATTTAGAATCCTCTCTGATCCCTAAGGGATGAGGATGCTGTTGGTTACATAAACTGAGAGAAGTCTGCTTATTTTCTCACTATGTTTTACAAGCACTTTATAAGAAAAGATACTAGGATTTCTTTTACATTTGTTTAATCAACAGAGAATAAATATTTCTTCAGATAAGTGAGTAATAATAACCTTACTTTTTTTAAAAAAGCCCCTAATGCTTTTTATAAACATCTCAAGTAATATGAGACTGGGCACCCACTCATTTAGTATGTTAAATATTAATTATATATTAAATTAATATATTAACATTAATAACATACTATTAATGTGTTAATATTAATAATGTATAATAACACATATTAACTAATAATTAAAATTAATTTGAAATAATTAAATAATTAATTTAAAATAATTATTAATAATAATAATATTTTTAAGCCCCTAAATTCTTTTCATAAACATTATCTCAAGTAATGTGAGGCGAGGCACCCTCTCACTTAGTGTGTTAAATATCCAAACATAGTGAAATGATAAGGCTATTTATATAGATCTCCTATTTTTCTGATATGTCCATTCAGTTTGTAAGTTTCAATACAACAAAAAATATTTTTACCAACTCCAGTGACACTTTCAGAGTATCCCTTACCCAGAATGCCTTCATTCTGAGGGTGATTAGGAACAGTTAAACTGAGAAGATTTTGCTCATAAAGAAGTTTGTTGAGATCTAGAAAAGTAAATAATTCATTCTGTTTGTAAATAGCACTGTACATGTTCTGACTTGTACCTTCTACATACTTATATTTGTGAGTGCACATATGTGTATATGTGAGTAGATGGATAGATGATAGATAGATAGATAGATAGATAGAGAGATAGATAGATAGATAGATAAACATAATCACAGGAGAGAAATGAAACAGTCAAACTGGATATTACCTTTGAGTTGGTACACATTGTGAGTTTTGTGCTTACTTTGATTGCAAACACACACTCAAGTGCCTTAGGTAATATAGTGTCATAAATAAGCTCTAAGTTGGGATTTAGGAGACTTAACTTCTAGCTCAAAGTCTTTTTTTTTTTAAATTTGATAAGGTATGATGCAATAATACCAAAGGTCCCTTCCAGCTCTAAAACTCTGAGTTCTGCCTTTACTTTGCCAGTTTAGAGCTGGCCTCTGTGATCTTAAACACATCTCTACATTTCTTTGGATCTCATTTTGTAAAGTTGTAAAACTGTCTTATACGTGTGCAACCTCTCTCACAGAGATAATCTATGGATGTAAGTGTTCCTGCTGCATTTGTCAATCAGAAATATTAGGATTGTAATGAGATTAATTCAGGGAGCATATAATCTAGATGAAGGATATTAGGAAGAGAAAAACAGCACCAAAATGGATCTTTTATATAGATTTATTTTTCTTTGTTCCTTTTTTGTCTCTCTTCAGACCCACTTTATTTGACCAAGACCGTCAGTGGCTTGGTATCAAAAATGACTTCAAGAAATTAAGACTGAAAATTAAAACTCCAAAAGCTGCTGAAGGTAAAATACTAGCGTGGGAAGGAAAAGCAATGTAGAATTCTCAGGTACATAAAAGAGAAGAATTTCTTTTAATTTGTGTATCTATTAAAAAGTCAAGAACTTTTAGTTCTAGCTGGATCATAAAATAAGTGGCATATTTTTACTCTGGCAAAGTAATATTTTCTGAAAAAAAGAAAGTGTAAATGCTATTTCATGTAATATGACCATTTAGGCTATTCTGTTCTATATTCTGGTTCTTAGACTCTTCTGTTAGTAAACCTCTTTGAGAACCTAATGAAAGCTGTGGACTCTCTCTAGAAAAATACACATGCATGCGATTTTGCACATAAATTCAGAACACCACTGGGCTATGGACCACAAGTTAATACTCCAGATTTACAATGTTACCACCCTGTTTAGAAAGTACCAGAGCTCCTGGATGAGAAGAGTCTGAATTTGTAGGGTTATTTACATAAATTTGCATATGCTATTCAATCTGCTCTACCTCTATGTTTATAAGATAAATTATTTAGTCTGACCTACTACAATAGTATTCAAATTCAATATCAGTGACATGATATACGTAAAATCCTTTAGCAGGTTTTTAAGCCAATCAACTTAATCACATCTCACAACCAAGGCACAGCTAGAAACACCCAGGCCAAAATGAAGATCGTTACCCCACGAGCTTTCATACAGTGAAGGTGGGCATACCTTGGCTTGGCCTTACCACAAAAAATGTCCCAGCCCCTTCCTAATGTCCTCTGCACCCTGTGCAGCTCTAGAATGTAATGAAACTGCCCTTGGTAGTTTATTTACTAACCATCAAAGCTATTCTTTCATTACCTTCAAAATGTAATGGTTATTTTATGAAGGCTCATTAAATTTAATGAGATACAGCCATGTTTATTGCCTTCCTATAAAAGGAGTGGGGGGAGACCCATCTTCAAACTGACTCTTGCTTCTGTGGAGTACCAAAAATAAAATGTCAGCCCTTCCACTGTACTCAGAGCAAGACACTTAAGAAACCAGAAGTTATTCCCAACAGTCAAAGTTGATTAAGATCAAGAATACCATTGTTGTTATGATTACTACAATATAGCATTATTAACAATAAGAGCAATAGTCTAGTAATCATAACATCAATAATAATAACAGCAACTGATTGTTGTCCACTTACTGCATGCCTGGCATTACCACATTACATATTCTCTCATTTAATTTAGTTATGCCATTAAATATAAAGCCAGAGGGTGCCACATTTTCATGTGTAATCTGAAGCCTCAGTACAATCTAAAGACTGTAAGGGAAGTGGCGCCTTGTAAGAGCCCCACTGGAAAAGCAAAGTAGTAGACCTAGACCTCTAGGTCTCAAAGTCAAATCAGAAGAAAACCTAAGCAGGAAATCCAGCTTCCCTCTTAGGGAAAAGTTCTACCCTGTAATTTTGTAATCAGATCTCTGAGGTGGAACATCTTGCCATAGAGCTAAGCAGGGGCATCCAGTCTGCCAATAGTGATCAAGAGCTGAAAAGTAACTGGCCAAGAACTGCTTATATGAAGTCTGAACACATGGAACTTGGAAATAGGAATTATTGCCTCTACGGTCAGTCAGGTTGGAGTTGAAATTTTTAGCTGTCAACAGTGACTGGGAGGCAATAACTTTTTGTTGTTGTTGTTGTTGTTTTGTTTTGTTTTGTTTTGTTTTGTTTTAGACGGAGTCTCACTCTGTCCCCCAGGCTGGAGTGCAATGGCACTATCTCAGCTCACTGCAACTTCTGCCTCTTAGGTTCAATCGATTCTCCTGTCTCAGCCTCCCGAGTAGCTGGGATTACAGGCGCACACTGCCACATCCGGCTAAGTTTTTGTATTTTAGTAGAGACGGGGTTTCACTGTGTTACCCAGGCTGGTCTCAAATTCCTTAGCTCAGGCAATCTACCCGCCTCGGCCTCCCAAAGTGCTAGTATTACAGGCGTAAGCCACCGCGCCTGGCCAACAATAATTTTTTTTTTTTTTTTTTTGAGACAGAGTCTCGCTCTGTAGCCCAGGCTGGAGTGCAGTGGCGCAATCTCGGCTCACTGCAAGCTCCGCCTCCCGGGTTCACGCCATTCTCCTGCCTCAGCCTCCTGAGTAGCTGAGACTTTGTATTTTTAGTAGAGACGGAGTTTCACCATTTTAGCCAGGATGGTCTCGATCTCCTGACCTCATGATCCGCCCGTCTCGGCCTCCCAAAGTGCTGGGATTACAGGCGTGAGCCACCGCCCCGGCCCAACAATAACTTTTGTACGGCAGCTTGTAGAATGGATTCTAGGTTTCTAAGTTTTATAATATTTAGTATATGAGAATTAAATTTTATGTTGAAAACCATAATTCCAGAATCTAAATGATGGGAATACTCATTATATTAGTTTTGTCACTCGAAAAGAAAATGCTATGCAGGCCCTGACGTTAAGTTGCTTATCAATTGACCTTGCTTGTCTCCTCTTAAATGTTATGTCTTTAACCCTGTCCCAAAGGGTGTTCAGCCTCACAGGAACCCAAAGAAGGACAGGCTGTTTTGGAAGGCAGGACAGAGAACATCCATTGCCCTCTGAGCGTGGATTCATTCCACTGAAGAATCTTCCACAGTATATAATTAATATTGTGCATCTTGATAGTAGAAATAGGCTTATGAGAAGATTTCCCTGAAATTTGTGGCCTGGAAGAGTCTCAGAAAGTTTCATTTCAGAGGCCAACCAGAAAAATAATCTAGATAAAGACTCCAGCAGAATATGTGTTTTTTTTTCTTCAAAAGATTTACTTCAGCCTACACAGAGTAAGCAGGTTAATAACCAGATGAAACAAATAGAAAAAAATACAGTGCTGAGGCATGGAGTCTGAATAACAAATCCTCCCAGTCACCAGGAAAAAATAACTCTAAAGTAGGATGCTTATCTGACAATTTCTAACAATTCCAAAATTACACTCAAAGTTATCTTACCAGGATTTTGTTTGCAAACACCCACATGAGCTCATAAGATGTCATTACAATCTACTGGTCAATTTACTAGGAGAGAAGTTTCTCTCTAGGAATGACAGAGTCCCATAAGAAACTGTCCCTCAGAGAGTACAAATTGTTTTCTTCAGGAATCAAAAGAAACTGTTTAGTAAGTTACTTTTCCCAAGCACAAATAGGCAACCTGTGATCTGTTCTTACATCTCACCTAATCACCAAAAAGAGAACTTCCTAACTGTGGAGATCAGGCACACCATTTACATTCAGTTGTGTTTACTGTCATACACACTATGGGACAGTTTTAATTAAACAACACTGATTTATCATCATACTCAATACTTGTTTATTAAAGAGTGGTATGAGGTAAGTACAAAATGTCATTGTTCTTAGAACCAGAATAGCTATATATATTTCTTAGGCCCCCTGATTCAATCATGTTAAACTATATAAAAGGCGACAGCTGCAAGTCAAGATAAAAAAGAGTTTGCAGTTTTAAAACGGTACGTAATATGTTTTATGGAGAAGCACGGTGCAACAGCTTAGAGCCTGAGTTTGCATCGAGATTAATACCTCTGTTAATCTCGGTCCCCTCTTTGAGCATCAATAGCCTCATCTCTAAAATGAGGATCATAATAATAATAACTACTTCATAGGGTTATTGAGAGGATTACATGAGATCATGAAAAATATGTTACATAGTGGCCTGGTACAAAGTAAGCTCCCAACAAATGACAAATATTATTAAAATTGGTAAAGGATAATTTAAAAATTATATTTATAAAAAGTTATCTTCGCCATTCTAAGAAATGAGCTAGAATCTCTAAGGAAACTTTGAAAGGTAAGGTAAGCTTGTCTATGCTTATTTAGATGAGGTTGAGTAAAAGTCTATTCCTGTTTTAATGCAGTGATCTAATTAACCTTTTGCCAGGACTAAAATGACCTTGAATTGGTCTTATGACCTCAAATGCTTAATGTTGTTGACTTTAAACAGGCTTTTTGGGATGGTCAGAAATAACGTCTGGTGAAATGAGCTAAAGGTCAAAATCATTTGCTTTGTAATAAATAACAAATACACTTTGCACTAGCTGCTTACAAATAGAAAGAAATGCATAAAATTCATTTGTCAAAGCAAAAAGGTAAGATATTACATAAGGAATATAGAATCAATCAAAAAATTCGAAAAAGGATCCAGCATTGATTTTTAGTCTCACATCACTTATTTTATACCAGGAAGTGATTAAATTATTCATTTTTATAAACTAAAGAAATACATTTCCAACTAACATTAAAATGAAGTAAAGATGAATCTAATTAAACAACACTGATTTATCATCATAAACATTCCTGTCTCAGGCAGAGAAATCACTGAGCTATAGTGAAATGGAAAAGATAAATGTAGCTTGTGAAAATGTCAGAACTGAGAACTATATGATTTCTAAAACTCTTTCTTGTTTTACAAATGTTTATGCTTCAAAAACGAAAACTCTAACGGCATCTTTCACATTATCCACAAACTTTAGGGTGAATGACTCAGCCTATTTTATCAACAGAACCATGTTTAAAAGATCAGTTTCAAAAGAGAATCCCAACTAACAATAACATTACATTGTTTTAGCCATAACCAATAAATACAACTACATCTGATTTTTGTGCCTCTTATTGAAATCTTGGTGAGTTTTTTCAGACTATTAGTATAGCAGATTTCTTTCTATTCATATAATTGTAAGTTGACTTTCATTGCTATATAAGAATTATTACTTCTGATACAGCAGAAGTAGCCATCTCTTTTTATTTACAAATTCTGTTCATCAACTTTCACATCCATTTCTGTTTGAAAGGGACAGCAAAAGGAAAGCATGAAAGCATTCAAATATACTGATAATATGTGTGCAGTCTGGAGTCTTTATTCAAAATAAAATCAAGTTCAAATGCCTGCCTGCCCAACATTGTTAAGGAAGATTTATAAGGCACCTCCTTATTGAAAATATATCCAGCATCTCCCTCTCCCCTGTAATAATTGTTGAGCTATTTAGTCAATATTTGGCTTCTGTGCATAGTTACCCACATTATGCAGAGCCACTTTATGCCTCCAGTGATCATGTAGGGCCATCACTCCTCCTTGTATTCCTCTAAGTTCAAATGTTTACCTCTGTAGCGGGCTCATTCAGTTATCATTTATATCAGTTATTGGTTAGCAGCTGATCATTCCAATCACTCCAGTATTAATTTTTTATTGTCCCACATCATGGCCCATTCTTCAAGTGGTGTTTCAGAGCCTACACCATTTCTTCTGCAAAAAAAAAAAATCAAGCTATACATGCCAACAATCTGTAGTGCATTATCATTTGTAATGTCCTAATTATTTTACATAATCAATAACATCAAGTCGCTTTTCTTGGGGACTTTCTGTTTATTTACATTTTATTCCACACACATTAGCTTCCATCAAGAGCAAAACCGATTTTCTTGTCCTGCATCTGCTCTCAAGGCAACCTTAATTCTCCATAAATCTATTTGTGTTCACTACATAGTTAGACCCAGTTGGTTATGTTGATATAATCCTAGGGCCAAACATGTCTTGCTCTACAAAACAAGACTTAAATATAACTTGGAATGCTACCCTGATGATGACCATGGTGACTGGAGGTAGTGTTTCATTTCATTGTTGTTATTTTTGCAGAGGTCTCTGTTTATGATGTGATGCATTTGGGCCTAAGCACATTAGCTGCATTATTCATTGGGTACATTTGTCAGAACATGCATGTGTATAAAGAACTAATGATCCATATTAAATTAATGGCGCTATAAAAAAGAAAAATACTCCATACAAGCAGCTATGTCAGAAACTACAGACTTTGATAAACCATAGAAAGGACCTAATCAGATGAAGCATTGGACTGTTCTGTCTCCAAAATTACATTTCTAGAAATGTACTTATACACAATGTTGGTTTTATTAAAACAAATTAATTCAGTCATTAAGGAATCATAAGGCAAGTGTCTCATAAGTCAGGACCTCCAGTGTAACAAATTGATTAAATGACTGTGTAATAGTCTCTTTAAACAAATCTAGTGTAACAAGTTAATAGATCTGCTCAATTACCATCCTGGGGTGATGAGGATGTGGGCAACTCTCTCATTAAATCTGGGAGATTGTTCTTAGGAGTTTTTTCCACTTTTCTCTCTATTTTTCTGTCTAGGCTGTGTTGTGTTTTGGATTTGAGGTTTATTTTCCAGCCTCTGAAAATTGATTGTTCTAATGGCAATTAAAAATAAAAAACTGAATTTGATGCTGCTGACTTCTTCAATGGATTTGTCAGCTGCTGTTGCAAACCAGTTTGCTCGTGCGTGCTCTCTTCTCTCTCTCTCTCTCTCTCTTCCCCATTCCATTTCAAGCCTAGGCGTCTGCTGAAGAGCTGCAGGGCACCACCCATTGGCCACCACTCTGTCCTCAGTAACTAAAATAGCAAAATCCCTCTCAGATCAGGCTAGAGTTTTCCCCGGTTTGACAAAATTTGTAGCAATGCATTCTAACCTGGGAAACTTGGGCGGCCCCGAGTGCCAGTGCCAGGTGAGGGGTGCAGGCAGAGGGCATTTAAGTTTCTTCTGAGTTGGGAGGTAAAATATGTTTTATTTTTAGCTATGAATTGATTTCAATGGGAAGATTTTACACAGGCTTCCACATATGAGAGGGAAATTTGCCTACACATCCACGGGCCTTCTCAACCTTCCTGCAGAGGCAAGGAGGGAAGGGTGACCCCAGAAAGTACTAGAGGTGGGTGGGGCTCCCAGTGAGGCAAGTGTGGAATGAGAGATAGCCAAGATGAGGAAGGAGGTGGGGGAGTGGAGAGGAGAGAGGGAGGAGCGTTTGGGCCATAAACCCTACATCGAAATCTCTCAAGGGATTCTTGCTTTAAGAAAAAGCAGAACCCCCTTCTCTGGGAATGTTGAAATCCTTTTATAGAAAGATGGTAGCCGAATATGGAGGAGCTCAGGAAGCTTCCCCTCTCCTAACTCCAGAGATGCCAATCCTGGCTGGTTCTGAGTTTGAGACAGCGCAGAGTAACTTCGAGGCTCTACCTTTCCTTGCAGAGTAACTTCCAGGCTCTGCCTTTCCTTAGGTGTTAATGCCCATGGCACCCTTTCGCCAAAGGCCTTGGGAGAAAAATCTATTACCCCACGGCCATTTTGTTAAGTGTTTGCTCCTGCGATGTGACCCTGCCACTTTATCTGTTGGTTTTTATTTTCTGAGTGCATGTTGCCCATATGTTACTCTAATAGTTGCTATAATTCTTGAGCAATGGGGCTCGTATTTTACGGGGCTGAATTAAAAAGAATGCACTTTAATAAAAACCTGAGCAATACACTAATGGCCTGACATTGATGTATTTGCATAGAGATGAATTATACCAGCCTGCTTGACACGACTTTTAATAAATGATTGAGGAGGTTATTATAAGGATGCACTTTGATGTGCGTTAACAGGTTATTTTAGTGCATCTATAGCCAAAACTGGGAGCAATGCAGTCCCGGGTACAGTCGCAAGATACTTTTTTGTCTTATATCTTTTGACATTTATTGGGACCTCTCCGTCCCAATATTACAGTCACAAGCTACATTTTATTAACCATCAGTAACGTTGACTGTGAATGGAATCGGGAAATGAAAAGAAAAATGAGCCCCCCTCCATATACCTCCAACCACATTAGATCTCAAGGTAGTCAATAGTGAGTGATACCGGGAGCCCTCACTTCGGAAGTCACAAAGAGCTGGTTACGCTCGCCTAGAACCGGGCAGGGAAGGCCGCCGTTCTCCCCGGGAACCGCCGGGCGAACTGCTGAGGAGGTGCGATTAGAAACTACCAAGTCAGAAATCGTCAGCGATGTGGATGACTCAGGAAACTTGTCTGTCTGGGTCTAGGAGTATGAAGATCTATAAGAACCTCTCTGCACACAGAAATCCAAGAGCTCACACGCTACTTAGATGAATTAAGCACCCAAGAGGATATATTTAAATACCTGCTTGCATGTGCACTCTTTTGTCCTGCTTGAATTTCTTTTCTCCATGTGCATGTACTACCTAGCAAAAATATAAACAATACAAAATTTATTTGTAACTGAAGGCAGCTCCGCCTCCCCTCTGTCTACCTTGCGGAGACTATTCAAACGCCCTCGCTTGCGGGGTTTCGGAGCCAGAAGTCTCGAGCCCGGCGCCTCCGCTCTCCCGCGCCGCGCCCTTCCACCTGCACCCCACAGGCGCGCTGCGGGACAACAGCGCAGATGCAAACCGCTTTCTCGCAAGGAAAAGGGGAGTTGAGGAGAAAGTTTCCTCCCTGAGCCGAGGGGAGCAGAAAAAGATCAAAGGTCGGGGGCGGGTGGAGTGAGGGTGGGGGGAACCGCTGGACGCCCTTGCTGTGTGAGTTTCGGGCGGCCTCGCAGTGCCATTCTGCAAGAATACCTGCTACCTCGAAAATCTTTTGCCACAGCCGACCGCAGCGGGAGGGGGCAAGGGGCTCTCTCTGACTCGGCTCCGGATTTGTGCATCCCCACAGTGCGGCACCCGCAGTCTTGACTTCTCCAGTCTGACTGAACAGATGTTTTTGTCCCTCGCGGAGATTTGTAACTGATGTTGGGGACAGCTAGTGGAAGGTGCTAGCAACCTGTATCTGTTCTAGAACATACCTAGTGGGAGCTGCGGGGTAGGGTGGAGAGGTAGGAATGCAGGGAACTGGGGCAAGGGTAAATGTGAACATATGAACACACGTGCGTACACACGTCTCTAAATGTGTCATTCATAACATTTTAAAAATGGTCAAGTCCGGCCGGGCGCGGTGGCTCACGCCTGTAATCCCAGCACTTTGGGAGGCCGAGGCGGGCGGATCACCTGAGGTCAGGAGTTCGAGACCCGTCTGCCCAACATGGCGAAACCCCGTCTCCACTAAAAAATACCAAAAAAAAAAAAAATTAGCTGGACATGGTGGCTGGCGCCTGTAACCCCAGCTACTCAGGAGGCTGAGGCAGGAGAATCACTTGAACCCGGGAGGCGGAGGTTGCAGTCAGCCGAGATCGCGCCACTGCACTCCAGCCTGGGCGGCAAGAGCGAAACTCCGTCAAAAAAAAAAAAAAAAGAAATCCAGCATAGCTGTGGTTGCCTTTTCGGTTTCAAAGTAATAACCAAGCAAGGAAGAGAGAAGACCGAAAACTACCCCGCGGAAACTAGCACAGTGTGCCCGGATGTCTGTGTCCCGGGAGCTCAGGGAAGAGGGCCCGCACCGGTCTGCGAATTGCAAGGCCCGGCCTTCCCCAGCGACGCTCTGGTATCCGCTGTCCCCTCCCTGTACCTCCGCTACCCAGGGGACGGCTGTCCTCTCCCTGTACCTCCGCGACCCAGGGGACGCCCAGTGCACCGGACCCTTCCCCGAGGTCAGCGGAGGCGCAGGTCGTTGGCCACATCAGAGGTGCAAATTTACCTCAGGCCCCGGGGAAAATGGCGACAGCGTTCGGGTCTCCACCCGGGGCGCGTGTCAGCGTTGGAGAGCCTGCCCGTCCTGCAGAGGGCGTAACAGGCACCGCTGGGGAGAGCCGGGCACCCCTGTGTCCAGGATCCGTAGCGCCGAGCTGCAGGCCAGACCTGCAGGGGGCGTGCCCGGCATGGGAAGCTCAGGCTACGTCTCCGAAGCTTGCGCTGAAAACACCGGAGGTAGGGAAAACAGGGAGAGCGTACTGTGCTGGGCTCTACCGTGGACACCCCAGTTTCATTCTCTGCGAAGCCACGCCTCTGGCAGGGCTCTCAGGACGGCGATACCCAGGGATGATGGTACCCCTGGTCTCGGCGGGACCTCCCGGGAACTTGTCCTGGGGGAGGGAGCCCAACTGGCCACGCACTGGTAGCAGCAGTGGGTGGAGCGCACAAACTCCGAGGCCCGCGTGTGCCCAGCACCCCAGGCTGAGGTTGCAGGGCCCGGGGCCCAGGAACGGAGCCTGCCCCCAGCACTAGGGAACTGGGCCAGGTATGGCGACCAACGTCCTAAATCCCAAACAGACTTCGTTCGGCCGGTCTCTGTAAAGAATTTGCCGAAAGGCAGAAGCTGGACCAGAGAAGGAAACACAGTGCCGGGCACATCCTAGCTCGCTTGAATTTTCTGGGCTTTGTCATCCCCGAAAGTAGACACAGGATATATTATCAAGAACCTGGTGGCGTGCGGAGACTAGCTCCCCGAGATGCGCCATGACTGGATTTCAGCTCAGTCCAAACTGTGGGAGAGTCGCAGAGGAGAGAACACGCGAGGAAGGGTGTGTAAAGGAAGGGACAGCTGGACAACTGAAGGCAGCGGCCACGGCTGCCTTTTCCTGCCCTGAAGTGGTGGAGCTTCTGGGAAGATCCGGGGCCTGTAGCTCCCTTTCCACTGCGAGCAGGCGCAGCCGCTTTACAGGTTGTGGGATGGATACAGGTATCGTGTGGCAGACGTGGTGCCGTCTGGGCTTAAGGCCATCGATAAGCAAACTACAGAAGCCAGCCAATCCCGAGCGTTCTAATTGCCTTAGTCCTGGGATCACCCACGCAGCAAGTCCAGCCATGAAACCCGCCCGCACAGACACACGCTTGCCCTCTCCTCTCCCTTGCACCCATTGGACTCGACGCCGCAGCGTGTGCAAAGAGGCCCAGACTGAGCCTCTGTATGGGATTCTCCTGCGAGGTTGGGAGAGAATTCTTTCGGAGCAGATGAGAACAACACAGACAAAACCGCATTTTTTGACTCCTCATTTAATCAAGACAAATTCCGATTTGTCTCATTTTGACCTTTGTCTGTGATTGAAAGGGAACATTAACCCCTACAACTTCTGCATGTTTTCTTTCCAGGGCCTTTTTAAACCAGAGTAGTCTCTGGGAGCTCCAGCCTTTAGGTCCTTCAGGTCTCTCCTCACCTAAAGGGAAAGTTCTGGGAGGCCCAGGCCCAGTACAGCCTCTTCAGGCATTCAGAGAGATTCTATAGCTCCTTCCTGTAGGTGGGACCGCAGAGCACATTCCAAACTCTTCCCTTAGGAACCGTGGTCCCAGTCCAGGAAGTCTTTCTCCTCCACATAAGGACCTCCCCCCCTACCCCACCCCCGCTCCGGGAAAAGCCAAGTTCCTTCATTCTCTGCTCTTATACCGACCCTGCTCTTCAAAGAGAGCCTGGTTTGTGCCCGCAATGAGCGAGAAACGCAGGGTATGGGAAACAGTGAGTTTTCTGTCCAGCCGAATAGGAGCAGATAAAATAAGACAGCCCGGAGTTCAGCTGTGTGACAGAGCCGGGAGGACCACCACACGGTTCCCCATTCCTATCCAATCCCCAGTCATGGGGTAAAGGACAACAGATTCTGAGAGGCAAAGAACTACACCTAAGGCTTTTCCTAGCCTCTCCTAGACAGCAGGGTGTCTGTTGCTGTAAGTCAGCGTTATAGAAAAAGCACTGAAGAAAAGGAATTGAACGATGAGACCATTAAGGTAGAACACATACCCTTTTTAGGGCAGAAGGGCTCCCAAACACCCTGTTCTAGCAATTTGTCAAACTATTACATAATAATCAGATGTAGAAGGGTGCGGTGGCTCACGCCTGTCATCTCAGCACTTTGGGAGGCCAAGGCAGGTGGATCACCTAAGGTCGGGAGTTCGAGACCAGCCTGACCAACATGGAGAAACCCCATCTCTACTAAAAATACAAAATTAGCCGGGCGTGGTGGCGCATGCCTGCAATCCCAGCTACTCGGGAGGCTGAGTCAAAAGAATCGCTTGAACCCAGGAGGCAGAGGTTGCATTGCGCAGGGATCATGCCATTGCACTCCAGCCTGGGCAAAAAGAGTGAAACTCCATCTCAAAAAAAAAAAAAAAAAAGATGAAGAGGAGACTCCTGATGGCCTGAAGATCATTTCTCTCCAGAGTAAAAGAAGGGAGAGGGCTGCATTAAAGGTCTATCATTTTCTTTAAAACCATCAAGAGAATACAAAGTTTCCTATCACTTCTTATGGGGGAGTTGTGTGTGTGTGTGTGTGTACCTGAGCATGCACAGTGTCCCCAGGATACAAGAGGAAACAAGCTGTGTATGACCTTATGCCCTCAAAGTCTGACTATTCCAGGTTTAAAAGTTTTCCAAGAGGTAGTACTGATACAGCTCTGTCCAAATTGTCACCCACTTTGGCCTATCAAGTCTCTCTGAGGCACTTTCTTCTCCTGGGCAAAACGACACAGCACTATACTACAGAAGATAGATAGATAGATGGATGGATGGATAGACAGACAGACAGACAGACAGATAGATACTGTTCACTTGGAAACCATCATGGCCCTTGCAGGTAGAGCATGGGTCCCTGGCTGACACAGTCACCTTAAGTGTGCTGACAACAAAGGCTCTTGGAGTCATCCATTTGTCCCTTACTTTCTATCTAATGGAAGTTAATGACAATGTGCTGATTTCATATTTGCCTTTGCAGTCCTTTTTCTCTTTGAATTGTGTTTATCAAGACCTAGACAGGCAGTGGGATTGCTTTTTATATCAGAGGTACTGAAGTCCAAGTTTTCAACTGTATTTGCTGTTTGTACTGTTTCCCTGGTCCCCTGACTTCACTCTGCTTAAGTAGCGTTCTGAGAGGTGTGCAAAAGTGGAGTAGATGGTCAAACAGGAAGAACCTCCTGCCCATCAACTTCAGTTGGCAAGTAAGGCCCAAACTCAGACTGGAAAAAGCAAGGTCTACAGGAGCTTTCCCTCTTAATCAAGAGCTGGTTCCCCTGACTCCTAGGGGTCTTGCTCTATTCTTTTGAGGGCTTGCTGCCTCCCTTCCTTTCTTATGCCCCAGGAAATCAACAGCAGCTTCAGCACCTCTCACCCACTCCCCCATCTCCTGCCTTCTTGCAACTTTGACTCTCTCAAAAGAGAGTCATATCCCTAGTTTTCAAAGGAAAGGTAAAAGGGGCAAATTCCAAATGCTCAGTCCTAACTTGAAACTCAGTGAAAAGTGAAAAGAGACTCTTTATGTCTCTTTTCTTTCCCTGAGGTTTTTGTTTGTTTGTATCTGTGTTTTTTATTTGTTTGTTGTTTGTTTTTAGATTTCCCATCATCCAAGCAGGCAGAGTAATGTTGGAAGTGTGTCTCTGGCCGCATCTTGTGGGGAGAAGATAAGTATTACTGGCTTGTGAACCAGATCCAGGTTCTGTCCATGTCTGAGATTTCTTCATGGGAAGCACCAGTTATGATACATTTAGCCAAACTACACAGCCATATTACAGGATATAATCATCACCTCTTACATTTGTATGTCACTTTATAAAGACTTTGCTTTTGAGTTTCACAATAACTTTGTGAAAGTTTGATTGACATAATTGTATAGAGGAAGAAATGTCTGGGATCAAGTTACTGGCAAAAAATAGAAACCAGCGCTAGGGCTCACGTCTTCTCTCCCTAATGAAGTTAACAGTGGTGCTTCTTTTCATACCACATAGTGTCAGTCTGATGGCATTTTCAAATGACTTTAAGTAATTATGAAAGATGCCTTCTTCAAGAATCTTTACTTTCAATAGACTACTCTTTATCCAGAGAACAAAGATAGGTCTATTAGATAGGGTATTGCTTGTCTGTGCTATGTAACAAATTATCCCAAAATTTAATGGCTTAAAACAATAAACATGATCTGACACAGTTTCTATGGGTCAGGAATCCCAGAGGGTTCAGCTGGGTGATTCTGCCTCAGGGCCTCGCACAAGCCTGCAGATGCCTCAGTTCCTCACCACATGGACCTCTATATAGGGGCAACACTGCAGCTGGCTTCCTCCAGATCAAGTGATCCAAGAGAAAGTACAAGGAGAGTAACCTACACTGTATTCACTAGAAGCAAGACACTGAATTTAACCCATACCCAAGAACACAGGAATTAGGATCCATCTTTTAAAGGAAGAAATAAAATAATTTTTAAAAATATTAAAAAACAACTTCAGGTAGTCAGGCTTTAAGGTTTACATAGAAGAAAACCTCCTTTGCTGTCATAGCTTCTCTTTCTTGCTGTCATAGTGGAAAAGAGATTACTTTTCATAATCTTTCCTTGGTTGCACAAGACAGCAGGGCTAGAGCTAAAGGCAACCTGAGACAGGGCCTTTCTTGATGGTGCTACTGCTGCTGCTGCTGCTGCTGCTGCTGATGATGATGATGGTGATGATGATGGTGATGACAACAATGATGGCTACAATTTTCATAGCTTACTATGTGCCAGGTACTGTTCATATGTATTAATTCATTTCATTCTCCCAATAATTCTATGAAGTAGGTGCAATTATTATCCCTAATCTACCTGTGGAGCCCTGCTCTCAATCACTATATGATCTCTTGATCATTGTGATCTTGTGGCAAGAATGAAAGATTCCTTATATCCTCTCATTCACTTGAGACCATTTGGTTTTGAGAATAAAAACTGACAAATCCTTACAGACCAAGTAAAGAGTACAGAGAAGGAAGAAAAATCTAGGGTCAAAAAAAAGTTTCCAAAATTCTTTTCAAGAGCTGAGCCATAGCATAAAATTCAAGGACCAAGGCTGGCAAATGATAGAGAAATTAATATAAACCATGGACTCCTGTATGGAGCTCAGATGAAAGGCATGAAAATTTGTTGAATGCCTTTGTTTGAAGATGATTAAACCATGTGGTAATAACTAAGTGAATGGATTTTCAGCAATCTTAACTTTCTGTGGTCTATGCAAATAGATTTGTCCCAAACAATTTATTGATGATGGACAGTGTTTTCATAATTAATTCACCCAACCCCCCAAAAATAAAATTATATGTTACAAAGGCAAAAGGAATTTATATACTAGCTTCTTTCCTGAATTTGATATATCTGTCCCTTATAATAAGTAGATACATAGGATAATTATGCCTCATAATTTATTTTGGCTTTCCCGAGGTAGACATAGGCAAAATGTTATACTAGAAGGGTGGTAAGGTCCCTCTGAAAAAATAATATGCACTTATTTAAATTACATAGTAAAAATTCTTTCCTGACAATGAGGAAGCAATCCATTTTCGAACGTATCTTCAACCAAACTAGCCCTTATTCAAAGTGTACTAAAATAGAAACTCTGAATGAAGCTTCTACTTCAGAATTCTGGCCACCCACCAGTAGATATCAAACACCATGCAGACATTATGCTCTACTCTTTAAAGTCTTCAAGTGTGTTAGTCAATAGAAGTGGCTGCTTTGGAGCATCAGAACAAATGATGCACATCTAAACATTTCATCTTTGGGTGACCAATGTTGGATCAAAGAGGAAGACTAGAGAGTGAATCTCCCAGGGTCTCAGATAAACCTTCAGTTTGTGGAACAACTCTAAGCCAATCTCTGGAGCATTGAAGGCTCAATTTCAGGAAAATACCCTATTCCTTAGTCATCCTGCTCAAACCATCATTACTCCCCAGTCAAACTTTCCATTAATAGGCTAGGAGAGAGGGTTATAGTGCTGTTTTCTATAGATCTTAAAAGGGGCTACATTAGGGAGAATATGTTTCTTCCTAAAACTCACAGTCTAAATGCTACGGAAGAAAAAAGTGCACACTTTCCTGTCAAAAAAAAAGGAATAAAATAATTGTCCTGAATAACTGGCCAAAAAAAAAAAGTCACAAGAGGAGGAAAGAGCACCTTTTGCATGTATCTGTGTGTATGGTAAGAAGGAAGAAATTTAGTGCAGAGAAATTTGTTCGAATTAACATAAAATAGAGTTTACAGAAGAAATCTACCACTTACCTTTGTTGTTACTACAAGATCCTATTGTCAGTGATTAACAAAGGAGCCACTGTGTCTTTAAACTGTTCAGTGCTAGGAGTTCCCTAGTGGAATTTCACCTCTCATGTGTATGTGTGTGTGTGTGTGTGTGTGTCTGTGTGTGTGTGTGTCCCTGCTGATCATCAACTTAAAGGACAGGGCACTGTGGATCTCCCCAAGTTGATGCTGGTATAATAACGTACTCATCTATTAATACACAATATTAGGCTCCAAAAGGTTGCAAATGCATCCCAGTCTCTTTTCCAAGAAAAGCTGGCCTGCAGTCCAAACTCCCTACCCACTGAGCAATGAGGAAATTTCTAGAAAAGAATCAGTGATTTTCAGTTCCCCCTCTTCCCACTGTCTCTGAAACAGGGAAAAGAATAGCGGATTAAACTGCTCACAAGCTTGGAAAGCCGCTCAACACAGCACAGCTTCTGGGAAGAAAGGCATGGAGCTTTAAGTTACAGAATCCTGAATGTGAACCAAAGAGAAAATTACTCACCAAGTGCAAGAATTGAGCCTGGACTTCGGGGCCCAGAAAGAGAACAGAGTAGAAGCAGCAAATGCTGCTGGGACATCTGAGACACAGATCCAGGGCTCTTCTCTTCCACTCTATATCTCCCTTGCAGCCCCATTGCCTTTTCCTTTTTAGGAAAAGAAACACATACCAACAAAAATGAAAAAGCAGTTTTACCCTTTCTTTCAACACACACACGCACACACACACACACACACACACACACACCCTTGTTTTTATCTGTTTTCCACTGTTGGCATTCTGATGCCTGTAAGACTTTTTAAATGCAGTGGTCCATCAAGCCACTTGCTGTGACTTTTTTATTTTTAAAGCATGATGCTGTTAGCTGTAATGGTTGGTTGACAGCCTTAATCAGACGCTTATGGTTGTTAATGCCATAAAATTTTTGAACCAAAATGAAAAATGATTCTTACTCTCCATTACTTAAGCTGTAGAGTGTCTCCTCAGTTTCCCCACAAGTTAACCCTTGTGAAAAACTGTTCTTGTTGCACATAAATGGAAATAAACCAAACCAACCAAGAAAAAGGGAATTAGGGGTAAGATGTCCCTCTTCTCTCTCATTCTCAGTTTTATGGGGCCAGTTGCAACTGGGGGCCAGCTGGAGTGCTGTGTGGAAGTAAATTAACTGGAAACCTCAAGCCACTGCTGCAGTCAAATAGAAAAAGGAGCAAACGCCAGTGCAGCCTGGCTCCAGAGCCCGACTCTGACTGCCACCCACACACCTCAGAGCACATCAGTACTCAGGCTGGCAAGCTCACAGACCTGTCCTTCCTCTACAGATTTGCCTGTGGAGTGGAGTCCAGGCATCAGCTTTCACCCTTCTCAGATGCTCAGAATGGAAAGGTGAAGAGCACAGAGGAACGCTTCCTAAGGGATTTGCGAGAGGTTTCTTCCCACGCCTCTAACTTGGAATAAATGCTATCAACCTGTTTACTTTTTGAGAAAAAGCTTCAATTTTAGTTCCAAGTTTTCTGTGACTAGTACTACTATATTACTACTACTGCTACTATTACTACTATTATTAAATTTTGGGAATAACACTCTAATTATATTGTGAGTTTTTGTGTTTTTTTAGGAAGAATAAATAAATAAAAAGTTGCTTGGCTTTTCAAGGCAGAGGAGGGGTGAGTAAAGGCTAAAAGGAATAAAGTAGAAAAAGTGTTCTCATTTTCAAAAATTAAATGATAAAGTACAGTTGCAGGACAATAGGTGATGTGTCCTCCCTACCCACCCACCCCTGTCCTTTTATAAAAAGGGAAAGAAATATAGAGGAAGAGAGAAAGGAAAAAAGGAAGAGGAAGGAAGTAAGGCAGGAAGGCAAGAAGGAAGGCAGGAAGGCAGGAAGGCAGGCAGGCAGGCAGGCAGGCAGGCAGGAAGGAAGGAAGGAAGGAAGGAAGGAGAGGGGGAAGGGAAGGGAAGGAAGGAAGCGGGGAGGAAAGAAAAAAGGAAGGAAAACAAAAGAAGAAAGAAAGGAAGGTATTGTTCACAGCTAAAATAGAAATCATCCCAGCACAGCAAATCCTCCTTCAAAATAGCTGCTTCTCTGAAGGACACATACCTTAGTCATGCTAAGACGACGGAAATTCAGAAGAGTTTGAAACTCCCTGAGAACTTCACAAACTAGAAAAAAAAAAAAAAAAAAAGAGGACAGATTTTCAGCCTTTCTGTTAAACCATGCCATTAGCATTGCATTCTACAATAATTTCTCTTTAGGCAATTTCATTTTGTGGAATTTGTGAAAATTTTAGTTTTCAACTATGTTTTACTTTCAAGGGAACAAAACAGACCTCTACTTTCTTTAGCCTGAAGAATCTACTGAACTCTATTGATTTTTTTTCTCTTTGAACACAAGCTCATTAACCCGAAATACTAAGGAGGTAATGATATTTCACTGAACCTGAAACCGAGTGTCTAAAAACAAAAAGATCCCAAAACAGTGATACAGCCCTGGCCTTCCCCAATTTTTTTTTTTTTTTTCAAATTCAGCTGGAGAAGCTATGACATTGCTTTCTTAACCCTAAAATATTTTTACACCAGTTAAAGGAAGCTTTCTTTAAATTCATCCTTCTATAGTAATGTTTAGTAAAATCAAGGCTTCTGTCTTTCCACAATTTCTTCAGTCTTACAGCTACAGGGGGAGAAATATTAGCATCAAACAGCAGTGCTACTCAACCAGCGAGCTCTGCTGCCTCCTCTACGCTAATCGAATAGGGGCTGACTGAGGAGCTATCTTGGATATATGGAAATGAGCTCTTCCCAATTGCCCCCTAACCCCAGGGACTTCCTGGAAAAGGAAAAAGCGATCAGGAAGAAATTAGACAACACAGACATCAGAAGCAGCTAGCTAGCTAGACTAGTCTCTCCAAGAATCACCATGAGTGGGGCTGCATTTATTTTCCTATCCAGGAATATGAGAAATGTGACATCACTCATCCAAAGAAAAAAAAATTAAGTAACAGCTATTTCACCCAAGAAACCGATATACCATTTTTTTGTGGTCTTGACTTTTATTATTTGAGATCTCTGATGAGATCAGATGATCTGTACCCTTTCATTCAAGGCAACAGACGTCTTCAAACTGTTTTTTTAATTTGATTTATCCTTTGAAACAGAAAGTGCATTACATTTAACTGGTCTTGCAAAGGGGGTTTTCTTCTCTTTACAAACCGAATTCCTTATATAAATTAATAAAGGTTAAAGATGCTAATATATCACCATTATTAGCTTTAAAAAGAAAACAATTTACATATTCTATAGTATTCTTATGATACAAAACACTTCAAATTCAATTACAGCAACTAAATGAATTTTTATGTTTCAGACCCAGAGCGGTTGTAACAATTCCCACCACCTACTTTAACACGCATTTTTATCAGAAAGGAGTTAAATACAAGCTATTGTAGCCCCTCCCTCCCCAATATTTTCTTTAAATCACTAATAAATAGCAACAAACGACTGTGCAATTTCAGAGAGGAACAGGGAGGCAGGTGAGAGGCCCTCCCCGGTTCCCACGTCTTCCACTTCAAGTCCGGGGGGCGGGAGCGCAGTGCAGATCCAGGGGGTGGGCAGGGCAGGGCAGGGCGTGAAGAGGTGAAGGGGAAAGGTGAGATTCTGCAAATCCAAACGGGAAAGAGGAACGAGAGGAGGGGACGGAGAAGGTGATGACATTCTATTCTACGCTTCTCAAATTAAGTTCAAAATAAAAGGGAAGGTGTGGCTTGAGTCGCTCTTCAAAGGGGAGGAGGAGAAGGAAGAAGGTCCATCTTTTTATACGAAATTCAAAAAAGCATTTTACATTTTAAATATTCACAATAAAGTAACTTCTAGTCAGTGTAACTCACGATTTATTTACAAAGAGCCTTCAACAGGTTACTTTAGTTGCACAGCAGTGTGTGTGTGGGGGGAAACGTCCCTCTGCCCATCGGTGGCAGCGCCCGCCCGCTTCGCTCCGAGGTCCCCCGCGCGGTGGGCGTGAGCCCTTCCACAGCACCTCTCGGCGCCCCCTACCCCGCCACCCGCGGGGGCAATATCTTCTGGGGACGAGGGGGACCCGGGCGCTGAGGCCGCTGCCCGCCGATGGGGACGGGGCTGGGACCGTGGCCCGGCTGCGGGTTTCAGCAGCGACATTTACGCAGTGCATTTGGTGGTCTTCCTTGCCTTGTCAACCCCGGAGTCTCTCTCCCCCACATCCCCTCCCACAACTTCAAGGTTAAAAAAATAGATATGTACATCTCAAAAATAGCAAAGGGTCCCTGCAGGCAGGGCCGGGTCCTCCGGGCCCCGAGGAGCGGGCAGGCACGGCGTGCACGCGGTCCCCGCGCCCCTCGTCGCCCCAGAGGTGGAGGCCGGAGCCGGGAAGGTGCGGCGGGCGGCGGCGTTCAGGATGAGCTCTCCGGCTCGGACGCGTGCAGTAGGAGGCCGCCGCCGCCGCCGCCGCTGCTGGACTTGTGCTTCTTCAGCAGCTGCGTGATTTTCTCGTCGTCCGAGTTGGGATCCAGAGGCTTGTTGTAGTCGTCGTCCTCTTCCTCGTTCTCCGAGGCCCCCTTGAGGCGCTCGGTCTCCGAGTCCTGCTTCTTCTTGGCCGTGGCCATCTCGGCCGCGTGCTTCTTCCTCCACTTGGTCCGGCGGTTCTGGAACCAGACCTGAGGGAGGAGAAAAGGGAGGAGAGGGGAGGCAAGGGCGAGGAATTGAACGAGCAGATCCAGGCCGTGCTACCACTCCCGCATCTCGATGGCCCTCCCGCGGCCCCCCGAAGGCCTGCTGCCCTCCCTCGCAGCCCTCCCTTTTCTCGGCCTTCAAAGTCAGTCTCCGTCGCCCCAAGTTCCCCCTGAGTAACTGGCACCAACAAACTGACCGCCGTTGCCATAGCGATGGTAACAAGAGTATTGAGGTTGTCAGTGAGTGAGTTCTCAAAAGTAAAAACAAAACTTGGAAACTGAAAAATGAGTGTCCCTAAAAGTGAGTTCACTTTCCTGCCTTCTAGTTTGAAGTTGAAAACTTTCCCCCTTCATAAAGTTGTCCCACAGTGGCTGTGATTTTATTCCTTATTTACTTTCTTAAATTAAGAAATTTCAAACAACCTGACACGTACTTGCTTTTCGGTGTAGATTGTGGGGGAAAAGCACAGCATTTGCCCCACTTACTTCTGTTCTCCTTTTCACTTTTAAACATTTGTTTGTTTCACTTATCTCAGATCTGAATGTGTACAAACATGGTAGATATAAAATATCCTCCCAGTTTTTACTTACAATGTATGGTGCACTTTAAAAAAAAAAAAAAAGATCTGTTAAAATACAAACTTCAAATCACCTTTAATGTTTTTCATAAACCCAAAGTAAAGTGAAGGCTAGAATTACCACTGGTTATTTTTAAAACGTGAAAAATTGTCAATTACATTATTTTCCACAATTGGCATGTCTATTCTTTCAAATGTTATTTTAACTGTGTTCCTGCTCAAGACATTTAATACAAATATTTTTAAGCTTATTCATGATGTCTGACACATATTTTACCTAAAGCATCAGCAAGAAGCAACCTATTTCCCAAAGATATTGAATTATCCTCCCTTTATTCTTGTCCTCCATTATGTATTTTATCTAGAGAATCAGAATTGTTAAGAAAGTGATCTTTATTTTCTTTATACAGCTATAATAATTCACTTCTAGCCATATAGACATATTTACGATGAAAAATGAAGACCTCCAGATTACTGCAGTAGGCTCTGTATCAACCTACTGCAAAAAATAATTTTAACTGTGACGGTATCCTAATGGCCATATACAAAATCCCTCCTGAAATCTATTTTATGATAGCTGTCCAGGGGGGAACACACTAGCCAGCAGACATGGCTAATGTTATTCCTACTTAATTTAAGGAGCAACAATAGAACTAATGAAAACAGACTTACACCCCAAAGAAACAAACATAACAAACTGAAAAAGAGGGACAAAAGAGACTATTGGAAATATAGGAAACCATCAGATTGAATTTACCCAGCTTGTTTAATCCCTTTATTTTTTAGGAAAAAATTCCTGAAATTTGTTTCCTTGGAAATATACTATACAACTCAATTATAACGAAAGTGATGTTTTAATTATAAATTGTTGTCATGAATAGCACAAATCCTAAATCTGTTGATAAACTTATTTTAAACCAAATTCAAGCCTATAATTCAGTAATAATCTTGTCAATTCATTTGTAAAATTACTATTCCAAAGCGATTGCCTTAAGCTAAGCTAAAAAACAGGTTCATCTGTGGTAAGTGGTTAGATCCTGTGGATTTATTTATTTATTTTTACTTGCAAATTAATAGAGTAGGCCTGTAATACTGATCTACATTAGGAAATTATATAACTAGTGGAGCCTGAATTGACAAACAAAAACTTGGATATCTCTACAGATAGAATATATAGAAGCTGTCTAACTGGCCTGATCTGTTCTCTGGGCTGATATTTCAGTAATGCTTTTATTCTCTAATAATGGTGAGTCCCCCAGCACATGCTGCTATCTAGATTAACCTAATTTCAAAGGCGGGGGCTTGATTCCTTTTGTTCATCAAGAGTTTGCCCGCCTGCAAGACCCCAGCGCCTTTGTAATCCCCACCCTCCTTCACTGCTCTCAACTTCTCCCCAGGCTCCTCGGACTCGCACCTCTCAGGCGACTGTTTGTTAGTTTGGGGTGTGTGTGTGTGTGTGTGTGTGTGTGCCCATGTGTGCACGCGCGCGCGACAGGGGCGGTACCTATCCCTCCAGGTGTGCAAGGTCCACTCACCTTGACCTGACTCTCCGTCATCCCCAACGAATAGGCCAAACGAGCCCTCTCGGGCCCCGCCAAGTATTTTGTTTGTTCGAAAGTCTTCTCCAGGGCGAAGATCTGCTGTCCGGAAAAAGTGGGTCTCGTGTGTTTTCTCTTCCCGTCTTTGTCCAACAAAATGGATCCTTGATCTGTGAGAACCAATAAACAGCGAGAGAGGGGGGAAAACAATCGGTTACAAGCGGCTGCACTGGGGGGAAAAAACGAACTCGAGAAACAATGTTTTGTGGGGAAAGAAAGCTCAGTCTGTGGCGGACACCAGAAGTGTAGTGGCGCTTCCAGACTAACGGCGCGTCTCCCTTTGCCTTTTTACATCCACCTGTTTTTTAAAAGCCGCGTGTTTGGCGCAGCAGTAAATACCTTCTGCTCAACACCGACGTCAAACAGCTAGGGAGCCTATTGCTAAAGTTTGCCAGAGCCTAATCGCAAGGCCCCATTAAATTAACGAATGCCGGAAAAAGGCCACCCTCGCCTCCTAATCCAGTCGGTGCTCGTTCGGCCCCGGAGCCTTTGCGTGAGAATAACTAGATTTTCTTTTTTCCTTCAACGCTTCCCTAACCTGTGTCCAGGCAACAAAGGGGTCCTTGTTTTTGCACACAAGAGAGCTAAATCGCCCCCAAGTCTTAACGTCGCTGCAGCCGAGGGTGAGAGGGGAAGGGGGAGGGGGCACAGGCTTTGTTGGCGGCCCCTAATACGGCCATCAAAACCGATACAATAGCGTCTCCCTGGCACCCCCACCAGGCCTGGCTGCCACAGTCCCCGGGCTTCCCAAGAGAACCTCCACTTGGCTTTCGCAACTTCCCGCAGTTACTGCTGCTCAGCCGCACTCAGGAGGTCCGGAGACTTGGAAGAAACTTCGGAGACTCGCTCAAAGGCGAAGAACCGAGCGAGAAAAGGACCCCAGGCTGGGCCCTGAAGTCCACCTGGAAGGCTAGAAGCCTCCGCGGCGCTGCGGCCTACTACCCCGAAGACTAGCGTGATCTTAGGGCAACTCAGTTTGCCTCAAGCAAGGTCTTTGCGGGATAGTACATTTTCCCCAGGCCGTGTCCCTTCACCTCACTCTTCTCCTGGATCGCTCTTGTGTTAGGATGTTGAGCTCCACGATGTCCCCAAATGTGCCCAGACGCAACGTGTGCCAGCCCCCAGAGTGGAGGCAGGTGGGAAAGCGCGGGCCCAGCGCGGTGAGCGGCTGGAAGCGCTCACCCTGCCCCGGGGACGCTGGCCTGTCTTCAATGGGCTCACCATGGCCGAGTGTACTCGGGTGGCAAGGGCGAAGAGGTGAGGTGGGGACACCCCGGGTGGAGACCTGCATGCAAATACACGCACTTCCCGGGTGGAGGAGGGCTCACCGCTGCCGGGCCTCACTGCTTCGAAGAGAGGCAGCGGGTTAGGCTGGCGAAGGCGGAATGGGGCGCTGGACGGCGGGCAGGAGCGGGGAAAGCAGGGATGCAGTGGCCTCTCCTTCCCCTCTCCTCCCCATCTCTCTAACCCAGGCCAGGCCTGCGGTCCTGGCCAGGCCGTTTCAGGAACAGCCAGGGCCTCGGATGAGACACACGTCCCGCACCGCGCTGTGGTCCACACGAACACACACACACCGGCTCAACCCAGGCGTACTCAAGACTTAGAGAGAGGGAGGCGCTTGGATACAGCCATGCGAGCTCAGAAAAGCGAGAACCCCTTTCTGGAAGCCCTGGCCCAACCTAACTGGTGTGATTCCCGCGCTGCCAAACTACTGGGGCGGGCCACAGGATGGACCGAGCGGCATGCACACCGGGGGCCGCGACCCGGGAGTGGGCAGAACAGGCATGGCAGGCAGGCATCGGGGCGCGGGTGGTCGTACTCACGAGGGGTACAGGCCAGGCGTGCGTCCCTCCAGGGCGGGCTCTGCATCACTCCGGGCCAGAAGATGGGCGTCCGGCCCGGCAGCTCAGCCAGCGGCTTGGGGTACCGGCCCACGGCGGCCACGGCCGCGGCGCTGGGGCTGAAGTAGAGCCCGGGCGGCGGCGGCGGCGGGCTCAGGCTGCTAAAGCGGGGCAGTCCGGCCAGCAGCCCCGCCGGGGATGAGGCGGCGGCTGCGGCCGCGGCAGCAGCTGCGGCGGCGGCAGAGGCGGAGGAGGCAGAGGCGGACGAGGAAGAGGAGGAGGAGGAACCGGAGGGCGAGGCGGAGGGCAGGGCGGCCCCAGAGGCCACGGGCATGGAGGGCCGGCTCAGGATGTCGTTGATGCCGTGTGGGGTGGCGGCCGAGAGCTGCTGCGGGGGGCTACCGAGGGATGAGAGCCCCCCCGTGGCCGGGGGCTTCAGGCCGCCTGGGTTGTGGGCGCCCAGAGGCGGGGAGGGCGACGAGGAGGACGACGACGAGGACGAGGAGGAGGGGGGGCCGGCAGGCAGCGGGGGATACGCGGCAGGGTACAGCGGGGTCTTCATCTCGGCCATGCTGTGTAGGGCGGCCAGGGGAGGGCTGCTGAGCAGGAATGCGCTCTGCCGGGTGCCCTCCATTGCCCCCACCGCTAACATCCCACGGCCAGGCCGGAGACGGTAGCCTTGCAGCGAGGGCGCTGGCTGGTGCCCCCCGCGGGGCTCAGAGGAGCCGGAAGCGCCGAGGGCGCGAGCGGAGAGGCACTCGGCGCGCCCGGAGGCGAGCTGCCAACTGGGCCAAGAATGCCGTCGCCGGGAGTTGCTCCCCTAGCTGCGCAGCAGAGATGTCCAAACCCTCCACGCGGGAGGCAGCAGCTCGCCGAGAAGAGCAGGCGTCCCGGCGGGCTAGGCAGTCCTTTTCGTTGCGCGAGTCCTAGATTCGATCCCTGGCTCTTCTCTCTTCCTCACTTTTCTTAGCTGTTCAAAGTGCGCTACTTCTCATCTTCTGCCCCCAGGAAATAAGCAAAACAAAACCCAGGCTGGCTCCGGAGAGTTTGTAGCAAAGTTAGTTGCCGAATCTCCACTTTGAAGTTGGAGGGTGAGGGTGGCTTGCTTTCTTTGGGGAGGTTCAAAGGACGCCGTGTGCAGCCCGTGGCGCTCCTCTGATCTTACTGGGATGCTCTGCTCTTTCGGCTGCGCAGCTGATTCGCATTCGACGCTCACTGTGCCCTGGGAGAAAGCGCATCCAGCCCGCGGGAGATCTAGCCTCTGTGCGGGCTTCCTCCGCCCGTGCTGCCCCAGGCTGCTGCGCCAGAAAGGGCAGTGCCACCGATCCCCGCGGCTCCCAGATCCTCACCTCCACCCGCCTTGCCCTCTGGGCCACGGGCCACTGGAGTTGCAATATTGAAAAGAAAAAGGGGGAGGAAAAAGCACAGAAAAACAAAAGACTAAGTGTGAAAAGTCTGACGGCTGGGTTTCGGCGCCGCTCGTCAGTCCACTTCTGCAAACGGGCCTGGCGACCCCCGCCCCACCCCCGCGCCCTCTCTCCCTCTCACTCTCAGCCTTTGACTCTCCTCTCTGGCATTTTCTTCGCGGCTTCCCTGGCTTCGGTCTTCTAAGTCCTGTCCTCTGGCCAAACTGACCCTCTCCGCGGCTCCTCCGCTCTTTCTCTCCTTTCCTCTCTCCCTCCGGGCCTGACAGTTCGGATGAAGCTCTCAAAGGTAATAAAACATTTGCATCACTCCCTACCCCTCTTTAGCTGGGGGACGAATGGGAGGGGGAAGTGGGGGACCAAAATGAGAACTTTGAGGGACGTCACTCCGAGGCTGCAGGGGCCAGGGAGCCGGGCGCAGGCCGGGGGCGTAACCACCGTGTCCAATAGCGCGCCACCTCGATCCTCGCGTTGCCCCTGGGGCACGCCCACTCGGGTGCGCCGCACCCTCTGATTGGCTGAGGCGGGCTAGCCGTAAGGCCGCGCCCGCCTAGTCCCCTCCCGCTCCCTACTTCTTTCTCCTGTGGGCGGGGCCAGGAGGGGCGGGAGCTGGTGAGTGGTGCGGTTCCGCGCTGGGGCCGGTGGCCGCCTCAATTAATTGTGTTAAATAAAATGAGAAAGGGGAGGGGGAAGCAGAGACGAAGAGGGTATTACTTTTTAAAGAGAGGAATAATGAAAACTCAGCCCTTTTATGGAAAAGCAGTTCATATCCTTCCCTCGCTTCCCCGCTAGCCCGCTCGCGTCATCCCATCCCCTTCCCCCACCAGCTCCGGAGGGCGCCTCACCTCGAACTAAGTCTAGTCCCTTGTAAAATGAAGCTAATGGAGCAGGCAGCCGGCGCAGCCCTGGCCTGGCTCCTTCTTTTGAAGGGATTAATTAAAGGCCATCTGGGCTCTCCCAGAATTGTGTAAATTAATTTGTTGCTCCTTAAGCCTAGAGATGTCCTTAATCCCCTTGTAGGCCGAAGGATCGTCCTCTTCCATCTTTCCACCTCCTGCTTTCCTTTTCTGTTCTTTCTCCTCCACTTTATTTTTTTTCATTCCCGAGTTCCCCCACACCCGTCGCTTCTCACCGCGTTCATTATCATTTATGGGTTACTCAATTCGCTGAAAACTGAATCCGTTTAATAGGAATATTTATCTGTCAGGTGATGTTTATACCTGAGAACAGTGAGGGAGTTTTTTCCCTTAACTTTTCTCCCTTTGATTATTGTTGTTATTTCTTTTGGGTTTACATGGGGGTAGAATCATCAAAATTCAGGCGGAAACTTTAGATACAGAAGTATCTAGGTAGACTCTGGGAGCTGTAAGCTTTTGAAAACCCTCTCCAAAACTCCGGCCCCTACTCTCAATTCTAGAGTTGCTACGGGAGATGGAGATGTACCAGCTCCTGGACAGTGGTGGTGGGATGTCTATCTAGAGTTTAGGAGTTGAAGGGTGGTTTCCTTTACTCTCTAAATCTCTTCTATCTCTGGCTGGTCTTTACGTTCCCGACAGGGTTGAACTGCGGGCTGGAGAAGGAAAACCCTTTGACAATTTTGAGAATTCAGCATGTTAAAGTAACACACCATTGGAAGGTGGTCGCTACAGCAAATTTGGATGTGATCATTAATTACAATTTTAATGCGCAGAAAACAGAAATAAACGCAATAAATGGCTCAAGCATAAAACTTGATCAGCACCACCGACGGATGGAGTTTAGCTATTGGTGTCAAAGCGCTCATTTGGGTCCAAGCACGAAAAGCCAGGAGGGCGTACTCCGCTTCGATAACCTTCGTTTACTAAGCACTAGTTTTTAAGGGTCAGCTTGAGTTTGAGTTTGAAACTGGGGGAAGGAAGGGTTATATTTGCCAGTTTTATTTCCTTCTAAGATAGAAGCAATGTTATTTGGTCCTCCTCTTCCTTTATCTTTCTTCATTAACTTCAAGACTGGTTTAAATCTATTATTTCATGGACTTTAGAATCTGACCTGGGGTAAGGTGAAGTCCTTCGTCAGCATGAATAATGCTAAGGAGTCAATCCAAGACTCTTGCTTCAGAAGAGAGCTGATGTGCGGACCGTCTGCATTTCCCCGCGGGGATCCAGTGCTTGGGTCTAAACCCCAGAGCCCTGCCACCTCGGCCAGGAGGCTGCGGGAGGATGGTGGCAGGCATAGCTGGTCCTAGCCTTGAAACTGGGGCGCCTACGTCTCTGGCTTCGTTACAGACGAAACCTTTCTCGCCTTCGGACACTCCACCGTGGCGGTGGCACCCAACCTTCAGCCTCCACTCTGTGCCTGGCCCTCCAGCGACCTCCTCACATCCTCCAGGACACTGCATTCTCAAGGACTAGGTAGGAATTGGGAGGAAAAGAGGCCAGTCATCCCCAAAGATTCCAATGTTAAAGAGTTATCCCCTTTTTATCTCATGTAAATATTATGACTCGGAAGAGAGTTGAACATTTCCCTACTGAGAATATTAGTATCTACTATTGGGGGCGGGGTTGCCAAAGAGAGACACGGGGGTGGGGGAGAGATTGAGACTGAAATTCAACTCAATCCAACTCCTGGTGAACTGTCTTGAGTAAATAGTTGCAACCCTTGGTGTAAGGATGTCTCCATCGTTCACTTTTACGTATCATTTGCATTGCCAAATTAAAGTGGCAGCATTGTTCTTAATTATGACAATAAAAAATTCCGGATCCGTGTACCTTGATCCCTGGTAGTGAGGGGGTGAGCCCTGGGTGCTCGATCCCGCGTAGGGCAGCATGTATTGCAGACGCACGCTGGGCAGCACTGGAAGGCAGGCGGGTGCCTCCTGCCAGGTGCTGGTTGTAGTGGATCTGTTATCTATCTACAGCTGGGAGCGGTGAGAACGATGGAGCGTCCTCGGAGAGGGTGGGCTGCCCCCTGTCACTCCCGGGGGAAGACCGCCCTGCCCTCCGCTCTAACTGCGGGGTTGAAAGCAGTTTCGGGACCCGAGTCCTGGTCCCGCTGACGCGGGAGGCCTGTTTCTGGTGGGGCAGTCTTAAAGCACTGCGTTCAGATGCCTTTGAGAGTCAGGACTTGCTCTTTCTTGGGGATCTCCGAAACCAGCATGCCTTCCTGCCCACGACCTAATAAAGTGGAACTTTTTCAAGTACCCCTCGGGAGTGGACGTATAACACGTGGTCGCAAGGATCCCGGCGCATCTCTACACAGTATATCTAACGGGGATGGGGGGCTCTGTTTGAAAGCAAATGATTTGCATTTTAATTGAAAAATAAATGAAAGCGGTTTGGCAAATTCTGAGGTTGCAAAAAGGGTTAAAAGGGTGGCGGTGAGGAAGGGTCTGTGCTCCTCGACTTTGAGGCTGGAAACAACCGCGTTTGTTTTCTGGTTACTGTTTTTACCTTGCTGGCATTGTTGCCTAGCCTGTGCCATCCACTTGACCTCTCTACCTGCAGTCTAACCCTTGACGCAGAAATGCCAAGCGCGTTTTGATACTTGTTTTAAGTTAAAAGAATGGCCACCAAATTCAAGGTAACTAACGGAAGGAATGCAAATGAACTCTCAGCTAAACGTACTAACATTCTGAAGGGAGGGATGATAACGGTTCTGCCCCAATACAGTAATGTCAAATGTCGGGATACTCAAGTGTACCCGCAGAAAGTCAATTTCTATTCTGCAAAAAAAGGGGGTGGGGTGGGGGATGGGGAGAGGAATGAAGGGAATTATATGTGTGTTTCAGTCCAAAAATCTCTCTAAAATGCAGTTGCTTGAAGTGTCTGGATGACTTCTTTAGTAACTCCATTTCACCTGACGAATAGGGCCTGTTTGTGCTGAATCCGCGGGACAGCTGGGTTTAACTGAATGTTCTAAAAGGATTGAACTGATTGCTAGGTAGAAATACAAGGAAGAAAGAAGAATGTCCCTAAGCTTGAACCAACCTACTCTTGAGGTAGGATAGCAGGGCGAGAGGGAGAACGTGTCGGTCTTTCTTTGCTTCCTGTAAACGCCGAAGAGTGGGAACGGCACCTTTGCCGCAACTTCTGCTGCCCGGGACTTAAGGTAGAGATTTGGGAAGAATTGAAGCAGACAGCGTGGAAAAGCGCCGTAGGATCTTGCGTTCGGCGCGCTCCCAGTGGAGGCCAACACCAAACAAGTGGGGAAGCGACCAGTGTAAACAGCCCCATCCGTTCTACCACCGAAAAGATCTCGAAGTCCAGGACCTCCCTCAGCGAGATCGTCAGTGAGAGAGAGCATTACACCTCTCCATAGAGTCGCAGAATACGTATCTGGGAGTTAAGTGCGCTCCGAAGGGTGGCTTCTGAAAGGTCCAAGAAGATGGAAAATACTAAGTCCAGAAACATCTGCAATACCAAAACCCGAGTCCTGGAATGAGTGTAAATGCAAGAAAACACCAATGAATTACTAGAGAGAAAACTGGCCTTGAACTTTAGCAAAGCACACACCTCCAAAGATTTTATACATATACATATACAAATGAAAATCTCTTTTCATCTGAAAATTAAAATTTCCCCCGGCCCCGCGTGCACAAGCATTTTCTTTTCAGGGAACCATTTCCTATTAGGAAACCCACTTGGATTGAAGCACATTCTAAAATATGGAAGCGCGGAATCAAAGTGCCTATAGGAAGGTCTGTTGATTTCCAGAATTTTCTTACAGAATAAAGTGCTAATCCAGTTTGATGCACCAGATTAAAAAGTATCTGATGTGAACAGCCATGAAAAACTTATGTCTATATAAATAACGGTCTTTGAACATAATTTTTTAAACGACTCTGTAAACTAGTTCCTCTTTATATTCCGCTACAAATTGTTGCTTCTGACTTGCGTGTGCCTCAGTGTGTTCGTGGTAGTCCTTCCAGCTGCCGCCTCCTTGTGCAGCTCCTTATTCTTCGGTGAGAAAAAAAGTTATTTTATTTGCATCGTGGCTTGGCTTACAGTGCGGCAATAGGCCCGTTTGATGAAACTCTGAACAGTTATCGCCCTCTTGTGGAAAAAACTTCTTAGCGTTTCACTCTGTCTAGGAAAGACAAGGCTGCCTGGTTCTGTTTACTATACCTCATTTCCTCACTGAGGCAGTCTGCCTTTGTGCAACTGCAATTACATTTGATTAATATCTGCTTAATTTTTATCTGGAATGCCAAATTCATAAACTATGGACATGGCAGCTCTTGCTTAAAGCAGAAAACCTCTTCTAAAATGAAGATTTATATTTTAAATCTTTCTCTCCTACTTCTCTTTGACTCCATTATTTGACTCCAGTATGACAGAACAAATCTTAACTGTTACTGACATTATTCTGGTTTTCTGCTTTTCCTCTCTGATTATCAAAACAGCATATTTGCTCAATACAGAACATTTGGAAAGTAGAGAGAATTATAAAAAAGCACAGAGTAACCTACAATTCCACCGTCAGTGGCAAACACTCTGATATTTTGGCATATTTGCTTGTTATCTATTTTCTGGTCTTTATTTTATACTTTGTTTTAATGATTGAGATCATATGGAACATATAATATTGCACTTCTAAGCCCATCTTTATAACCTGCCTTATTCACTTAATTGAAGCAAGAACAGATCTGTCTTTGGAATGTCCTGAATTTAACCTCCTGTGAGGTGAAAAGGGCCCTTCCCTGAAGGGCTTGGGAATACCTCACTCTAACAAACAGTAATCTTGTTTAGAGACTACTTCAATGCCAAGATTGCTGCCCTGATTCTTCCACTTACGATTTGCCCCCTTCACATCCTCAAATACTTTGCTATTAGTTCTCAGAATTTTATGATACAAATAGAATAAAAATACCCAACACTGAGTGTTTAGTGTTCCAAGTATTTTACAGTATTAATCCAACAACTCTATGAGTTAGGAACTATACTTGTCCCCATTATAAGGAATAAAATTAAAGCACAGAGAAGTTAAGTAACTTGCTCAAGATCACACAGCTACTAAATGGGGAAACTGGGATTTAACCTTCTGGTAGTCTGACTGCAGAATCTATTCTTTTAATCACTAGATTCTACCACCCCTCTGATAACTGAAAAAAAATTAACACATATGAAAGCAGTCGGAATATTACAAATTGATAAATAAATATAAAGTAAATCCTTGCACATTCCATTCCAGAAAAGGAACTGCAATTCACATTTTCTTAGACAATAAAAACATTAAAAAGATTTTAGAGTTTATTGGATCCTTTTAACATTATTCAAATAAGAATTTAATTCCTGAAAATAATACTATGCCCTGGTCTACACACAAGTCAAATATTTAAGTTTCAAAATAATTTTAATATTATTTTTTAAATAAATAGACTTTATTATTTAAAGCAGTTTTAAGCATTTAAGTTATTTTTTGGCTGGGCATGGTGGCTCACACTTGTGAGCCCAGCTCTTTGGGAGGCAACAGCAGGAGGATCACTGAGGCCAGGAGTTCAAGACCAGCCTGGGCAACATGGTAAGACTCTATCTTTACAAATAATTTAAAAAATTAGTTGGGTTAGTGTGGTGCACACCTGTAATCCCAGCTACTCAGGAGGCTGAGGTGGGAGGATCACTTAAGCCCAGGAGTTTGAGGCTGTGTTGAGCTATGATCGCACGACTGCACTCCAACCTGGGCAGCAGAGCAAAACCCTGTCTCAAAAAAAATTTTTTTTTAATTTGTTTTAAATAAATAAATAAATGGAAAAATAGTTAATCACTTTTTAACTTTACTTTTTAGTTTTAACATACAATACACACACTTCAGCTTTATATCCTCATTCCCTGAACCTAGCAGGGTCATAGATTTCTTTCAGAGGTGGTCTAGAATGAAGCTCTAAAAAGCTGTGCAAAGGCCAGGTAGCCTTCGGAACAAACCAGTCAAACTGGCCCTTTTACCCTGCAAATTGCTTAGCATATAGGTTATCCCAATTGCCACCAAGAAAATCCCATTTACTTAGTGTACTTCAGGTGTCATGGAATAGTGAACAAACGGGAGCGATACTAAAGCCATTTCACAATCAGTATGACACTAGTGTCAACCAATCAGAAGTGATGTTCTACTAGAATGCATGTGCTGTTTATTCCCCCACCAAGATTCAGCAAATCCGGCTCTTATTCATGCTGTACCCTTTCCTGGCTATGTTCTTGGGCAGGTTTATTACTCTTTCTTTAAAACTAGCCTTTGTCATGCTTACAAGTCACTCTCTTGAAAAGATGGTGAATTTAGTGCATTATCTTTCCGTAGGGCTGTCTCATAGAGGCAATCTTGTAGTGGTTGTAGGCCTCTGTGTATACTACAAGGGTGGAGTTTACTCAAAGAAAGTGGACCTTCCTGATGTTAATCATCAATGGAAGATCAGGTCCTTGAGAAGGAAGGAGGCGTTTGAAAAGAAGGCCTTATACAATTTAAAACAAGGAAATGTTTATCCCACTTCCAGTCTCCTTATTTTGGACTTCAAGCTCCCTTTGGTACTTTAAATGGAGAGGTTAAAGGTAAGCACCATTGCGTGGAGACAAAACTTGTTGTTGGAAGAAGGAATTCCTGCAAAGAACCCCTAGTTGAGGATAAGAACATTGCATACGCTAGTTTGTCTAGTTTCATGACACTCATTTTCTCACTTTGATTTTCCCTGTGCTATTAGTAAGACTTCGTTTAAATGTTCTAGTGGGATCTAGAAATTGTTCCTGGAAAGTAAGAAGAAAATCTGCCCACATTTGGACCAGAATAGTAAAGGGAGATTTGTGCCCCTTCTAGACTGTCTAGGTGGCTATGAGGGCCAGTTACTTCTGCTCTCCACGACAGAAATATTGTCCCACCTCAGGAAAGATTGCACTAGTGAACTACAAGGAGTGCCAATTTGTATTTTTCACAGAAATGGACATTCATCTGATAAAGTTAAGGGATTATAACATAGTGATAACAAGGACTAAATTGTTTTTAGAATAGTGGTTCTAACCCTCTCAGAATTAGTGCTATCTTTTCAAAATAATATTTAGCAATGGCCCCTTTACTACCCTGAAATGATATTCATAGGTTATAGAATTTATCTACACATATAATTCTTAAAAATCAATATAGAGTGTTAACTATGACATAAAGAAGTAAAAAGAAAATAATTTATAATATAATATGTACAATAATTCTATATGTAAATACATAGACTGTCTACACTGAAGACATAATGAAATAATCACATATACCTATATATAGAGTCATGGTAAATGCAATAACTACAAATACAGGCTGATTAGGGAGATTTAAATTTTATGAGTGGCACTGACTCTTGATTGTTGATTTTCAGAAATAATGAATAACTCTTAAATGGAAACAAAGTGTGTTCCTCCTTTAACTTACATTCCTGGATAATTCAGAATTTATTGAAACTATATAAAATACTTTGTGTTTATATATTAAACAGGCCAAATTCTGGGCTCAACAATAGTAAGTAGGCTTGTCACTTCTATAAATGCCCATTGCGAGATTTGGAAATTTTACTTTGGTGGGAATGTCCCATGCACTGCAGGACATTTAGCTTCTTTGGACCCTATTATGCCAATTAATTGTCAGTGTCATTCCTAACCAATCTGACCAGCAGAAAGCACCCACAGATTTGTCAAATGCCCCCATTGAGAATAACCGTTTAAGAACTATAGAGTCGAGGAAGTGTTTTTACATATATTAAATTTATAAAGCAATTTCATATATAGTATCTTATTTAATCCTCCCCAAAACCTGTGAGGAGGACATTATTACTGTCATTTTTAGAATGAAAAAACTAGGGTTTTAAAGATGATGTGAGAAAACTCAAAGTCATTCACCATAGCACATCCTTTTCTCCCAGACCCATCAGTCTGGAGCATAGGTAACCCAGGTAGAATGAATGATGTCATTCAGCACATAACCCAGAAAACTCCATTACATCTAGTTTGGCTATCTAGTCTAGGACTGTGCATTATAATTGCCATTAGTCACATGTGACTATATAAATTTAAATTAATTTAAAAAATGACAACAAAAATACAGTTTCTCAGTCACACTAGGTGCATTTCAAATGCTCCATAGTTACATGTCACTAGTGGCTACCACATTGGACAGTACAGATACAGAATATTTCTGTTATTGCTGAAAATTCTATTAGACAGCACTGACAGTCTATTTCAATTTTTTGTTAAACTTTCAATTGCCTTCGTATGGCCCATTCTTTCCTTCCTCTAAGCTGCTATCAATTTTACACATGCACACACACGTGCACACACACACACGCTATACTCAGCCCCTTCTTTGCACTTTTGTTTGTGCTGTCTAGATCCAGAATGCCCTGTTTCTTCAACATTGAACTTATTTGCTTACATATTTGTCTCCCTTGCCAGACTATAACCTTTTTGGGAGCAGAACCATACCTTAATTTGTCTTCGCATCCCCAGTTCTCAGCTCAGTACCTGGCACACCGTCAATGCCTAACGTCTACCAATCCACACCACCCCACATGCATTTTCTTTTCGATCCTGATCTTGCATGGGTGACTGATAATGAAAGTATGTGTGCTGCATATAAAGCAGATGTAGTTACAATTAAACTTCGACTCCAGATTATAAATTAGGTTTAAATGAAAGTGGAACTTTGTTTCATGTGCCCAGTACAACTGTGGAAATTTCACAGATATAGAAAGCACAGCTCTTGGCCGTGAGCAGTTCTATTGCCACTGGAGAAACTAGGTGCAATATGTGAGATGTCAGAATATCATTAGGCATCATTTAGAAGAGTTTGTGATTGAAAAGCATAAACAAAATGTTATGAATTCAGAATTGTGCAGTGTTTGTTAAAGGGTAGGACTTGGAAGAGAAAACTGCTGGAAAAGGTGACTCACTTATAGTGGGTCTTAAAAGAGAAGGAGGATCTGCATAAAGATAGAAAGACAATTCTGGCTCTAGTGAGCATTGTAGGTAGAAATAAAACATTTAATCAAGAAATAATTTAATGTGATATTGGCAACAGAAGGGATGATACAAAAATACATTTTAGCATTTGCTAAGTGCCTAATCTATGCTCTTGACATAGATGGAGAGGTGAGGAAAGGGCCTTGCTTCATAGAGGTGGAAACTATGAGTTCTGCCTGAAAATATTCACTTTCCTCAAATTTCCCTCTAGTTGTGCCAACTATTTGAGTTCTTTCCATAAGAGTTAGCCCACTATTTCCTGGATCCAATTTTGTAGTACTTGACCACCCACACCTCAATCAGAGGAAAAAAAAAAAAAAGGCAGAATGCAGGCATAATGGAGGCAGATGCTACAGGATCAGGCTAAGGGAGGAGCCAGAAGCATCCCGCCCAGCCCCATGGGAGAGTTAGATCTCAGACACATGGAAATAATGTATCAAAATCAGCAGAATAGGACAGTAACCCCCACAAAGGTAAGAACAGAGAGTTTTGGAGTTCCCTAAGCCACGCTTGAGAGTCCCACCTCAGGAGTCTAACCCAAAGACAAATAAAATTGTTCAGATTGCTTAGAAAGCAAATGTCATGTCTTGCAATCAGCCACAGTTCTCAGGTTTTTTGCCTCTCTTGGGTTAAGATTACCATGTATTAGGATTAAGGAATCCCAGAATTGTGTGAACTTGGGCCAGCAGGTTATTCAACCATGACAGACCTAATTTTTCCCTTCAAAATACTGATGACTGAAAGAGGAAGTTTATTTAGGTCATTCTTATGGTGCATAAAAAGAGGCAATTTAAAGGCAAATATGAGCAGACTATGGGGCTAGAATAAGGAAACCACTGAGGAAGCCCCGCAGACTCTGAAGAAGGGCACAGATGAAAATAGTGGCAACCAGCTGCTGTGATTGGACTTCCAGATGACTTGTTTTCTTGGAAGTTGCTACCTGAGAGCTGCACACTGTTTCTGTACTTGGAGTAGTGCAGAATGAGTGTAATCACCGCTCATTCAGGCACTCAATTTTAATTTCACATCGTTTACATTATGTTGATTTATTACAGCCAAGTCATTCACACAGCATTCATCTGCTCAGCTTTCTAAGGCCCATAACAAGGGGTGGCTCATTCCATAAGAACTCTCCACAGAATTCCTTCAGAATTATTTATTATTTTAAAATACTATATTAAAGTCACCAGGTTTTAGAGACCTGCTAAAAGGATGGCAATGTGGTCTATCTGCAATCTGAGTTATTAAGAGATATATGAGCAAATATAAAAGTGTTTAAAATATCTGGAGAAAGAAATCAAAATATGTTCCCACATATTGGATGCAAATCAAGTCCAGAAACAGAAACAATGAGTGATACTAGATTTTAAAAAATAACTTGTGTCTCTAAAATTTCTGGACTATAGTGAGTAGAAAGAGTGCCATATTAGGAGTTAGAAAGCCTAGATTCTAGCACTCAGAGTCTGATTTTCCTCATCCTTATATAGATGAAAATATATGTCTACATAAAAACTTTTACATTAATGTTGATAGCAGCATTATTTATAATAGCAAAAATTAGAAGCAATACAAAGGCTTATCAGCTGACGAATAAATAAAATGTGGTCTATCCACACAATGGAATATTGTTCATCAATAAAAAGGAATAATTACTCATCCATGCTACAACATGCATGAACCTTGAAAACAATACTCTAAGTGAGGAAGCCAGTCACAAAAGTCTGTATATTATTTCATTTATGTGAAATGTCCAAAATAAGTAAATTTATAGAGTTAGAACATAGATTAGTGGCTGTTTGGGGATGGGACAGGGCCAGAGTGGTGTGGGAGCAGAAATAGGGAGTAACTGCTAATGAGAATGGGGATTCTTCGGGGGATAATGAAAATGTTCTAAAATCAGATTGTGGTGATGGTTGCACAACTCTGAATATGCTAAAAAAAAACTCTGAACTGAGTACTTTGAATGGGTGAATTTTATGGCATATGAAATATAGCTCAATAAAACTATTTTTAAAAACTAGAGATTGTGAAAAATACCAAGAATATGAGTGTAAGCACCCCATAAAGTGTGAAATGTTCTATATTGTAGGAGTCATTGTTGTCTTCACCTAAGGAAACTTGCTGGGAGAGGAAGTGGCAAATTGCCAGTAACTAAAGGAATAGACCCCAAAGGAGGAGGACATGGGAATGACTGCTCTATAAAAGTAAGAATAAATTAAAACATAATAATAAAGCAATGTGAAAAAATGACAGCGCTTTAATTATTTTTCCTTCTGGGTTTACCTTGTGTGTCATACTGTAAACAAGATGTAATTGGCTTGTAGAAAATAACAAATACGCATTTTAGATACGTTTTTTGTTTCAGAGTCACAAAGTCCATAAATCATTCCTCAACTGTCCTAAAGACAAAAGATATGCAGAGGATTCAAGCCAAGAAATGTTGATGTCCTACTGGGTGTTAATTCTACCTCTTAATCAAGATCTGATTATCAAAAAGGACAACAGAACATTAAAATGCTATAAAGATTTGAAACGTTTCAGTCTTCTCCAGAATTCACACTGTAAATGTCCTCGTTATGACATTCACCAGAGCAACAAAATTGAGATGTTGCTGCAAGATTCTGTAGGGTAGAATCTTCGCAAATTATGATGAATAATCCAAGTCCATATGCTTGCTCTATAAAGCTCTGTAATACCAAGGTACTCCAAGTCTGCTTCTGCTTCCTCAAAAACATACTATTTTAAAGAACAGTAAAAGGTAATTAAAAATAGTTTATAGGTTAATCATACTTGGTCTTATATTTGTCTAATGCAGACACTGGTGTGCTGGTGTTATAGCTGTTAGACATTATCGTGAGCCAAAAAAATGAATCAGATATTTAATGGAAGTTTTCTTGTAAAATTACGAAAATGCAAGCCAATAATACTAAACTATAATAAAATTCTGAGCAGCGATACTACTGTGTTATTTTTTTTCCCTGAAGGAGTAGGTATTCTATAAAAGAATGCTTAAATACTATGATCATTCTGTTATAAATAAATATCTTTCATAGGCTGTTCTACGTAGCTGATAGATGAATTTGCTCTGTTTCATCGTTTCTGTACATTAATGGCATGCAGTAAGAAGCAAAACCCTAGTTATCACTAACCAGTTCTGTCTATATCAAAATTTAAAATTCCTTACAGCAGAAAAGTCAGAAGCTTAAAAGCCTAAATAGTCAACAGCAGTAGTTTCCATTCTATGTAGCACTATGGTGCTTTACGGATTATTTCTCCTTAAAAGTAAGGCTTTGTTTTTGGTTAAAACGGAAAGTCCCTGGAAAGACTGAGTAATATGCCTTATCAATTATGTGAGTCAAGGCGTAATGAGTTTAGCAGCTCCTTACCTGAGAGCAGGCTTCAATGATGCTGGCAGGGTACTGGAGTAGCCTATGACTACACTGAACTTCTGAGGGCCGAGAGAAAGGGCCATGGTGGAGCAAGGGGGTCTTCACAAAAGGTGGAGTAAGAGTAACCGAGTTGCTTTGGTAAGCTTTTACCTCAGATTAATGAAAGGGAGAACAGAATCACAGAGCCTTCAGAGGCTACTTCAGCTCAGGGAGTTAGGAGATATATATAAGGAACTAGAAATAGAAAACCTTTGTTTCTATTTGTTTCCCAAGGTTACTAACATAAGCATGCTCATTTTTTGTTTTCCCTCAAAGCATAGTAGTTCTATACCCTTATATTTAGGAACAGCAAAAAGGGGTGATACCTGTGAGACTTCCTACCACTTGAGCCGGTCTTGGGGAGAGCTTATCTCCAAGCAGAGCCTATCACCTGGCATGTGTGTCCATGTGTCTGTGTGTCTATATCTCTCTGTGTCTGTATGTACTGAAGGAAGCAGGAACACAGTACAAGGAGGCTACTTGGCCTGGAGCTTCCACACACAAAGGGCCTCAAATTTACACTTTGGAAGTTGTCTCCAAGAAAGAATATGCACATAATCACATATAATCGCATACACTGACCGGAGGAAAGAAAAAGACAATCACCATTTGATTTTAATCCCATGTCCCATGATCCAACCACATAGCCTGTGTAAGATCTACATTAACATTTTTAATAAATCCTGTAATTATCCCATGAATAATAACAGTGCATATGTTAAAAGTGCTAAATTGCTAAATAATTCTTATAATCTTATTTTGAAATTCATTTATCCATTAATATACCAGGAGCTTTCAAAAAATGGAAGTAGCTTATGTCCATCCCAAGCTTTGAGAGGCTCTGATACTGAAAAATTGGATGGATAGTGGCCACTGCTAAGAAGAGAGGAAAACAAACTTAACTCCTTTGGGCCTGCAGTTATGGAAAAAGGGGAACAAAGAACTGCCCTGGTATGAGAAGGGACCTGGGAATCTTCAGGAGAAATTTCCTTATGAGGTTCACTGGCATTATTATTTAGCCACTATATCACAAATCTACTTCTGTTTAATTATTCTAATATTTTTAATGCAACTTTTTTTATTTGCTATGTCCACATAATCCAGAACATCAATATAGACTACAGTCTTGATCTCAAATCAGCTAGGCACTGAGAGTTATAACAAAAACCATTAGGTCCCTTCTTGAAGGAGCCTACCAATAGCTTGATTGTTACAGGTAAGAAGATAACTAGCAATGCAAGGCAATGATTAACTTGTGAGCACCGTGCTGGTGGCCTAGTCAACAAGAACTATGGATGGGAGTTCATTCAGAAGAAAACTTCTGATCAGAGAGAAAGCTGTGGGTGAGATAGAATTTCATCTAAGTTGGGTCACTTCACTTTTGACTGTGCGTGTGTGTTTTCCTCTAGACCAGATATTCTTGTGTATTTTTTGAAGAAAGCCAAAAGGAAGAAAATGAAGACAAAAACGGTGAAGATGCTGGAGAGAGGGGATGATTGAATATCCAGGAGGGTGAGAATAGGTGGCAAGGTAAGCCTTTCCTTGGAGTTGAAGGAATGGAGGCAAGGTATAGAGAAAAACAGATGTTTAGGGTAGGAGAACAGAGGGGATGAGGCACTTCATCAGGTAAATGGGAAACATGCATTCAATGGAAAGATTCAGGAAAGAGTCTGTAACATGAAAAGGGAGAAAAATTCAAGAAATTGTGAAGATAATATGTGAATAGATTAAGAAGAGGTGAATAAAAGAAGTACTTAGCAGCAGTGTGGGGCTACCCAATTGCCTGTAAAAAACTTTCACAGGATTGAATGGCTGTAACTCCAGCAGTGTCCCTGGCATCACTTTTTCTGAGCTAGAACCTGGAGTCTCGTGTGATTCATGGATGGTGAATAATGTGGCCAATGCTGTGAAAGCAAAGAGGTTGATCTTTGAGTTCTTTTTCTTATTGGCCTACTACCTGGTTCCTATCCTTTCAGGGTGGAGACAGGGGCTTGCTAAAGAAAGACTCTCTACATCAGCCTCCCCTTATCTCAGGCTTTGCAGGTAATGTGTTGATGTTAGTCTGCCCTTACAGTAGATATTTTTTAAGTGACTCATGGCTATAACCATCTCTTCCACCAGTTAAAATACAGTTTCTATTTTTACTTTTATTATATCCATACAGATTACAAAGTAAAGCTGTCTCCTAAATTCAGAATTGGTGACAAAGGAGTTATATTTACACCTGTCACTCAGCGAAAGCACCTATTGGTTTTACCTAAAGAGCTTAGAAGTATAATAATGACTTAGGGGCCGGGCACAGTGGCTCACACCTGTAATCCCAGCATTTTGGGAGTCCGAGGCGGGTGGATCACCTGAGGTCAGGAGTTCGAGACCAGCCTGGCTAACATGGTGAAACCCTGTTTCTACTAAAAATACAAAAAATTGACCGGGCTTGGTGGCATGCACCTGTGATCCCAGCTACTTTGGGAGGCTGAGGCAGGAGAATCACTTGAACCAGAAGGCAGAGGTTGCAGTGAGCCAAGATCGCACCATTGCACTCCAGCCTGGGCAACAAAAGCAAAACTCAGTCTCAAAAAAAAAAAAAAATAGTGACTTAGGGTTGAGATTCCCAATATTTTTTCGTGTGCAAACTCTGATTCTTAACTAAGATTCGATTAACAGGAAAGAAGATGTAACATAAAATTAAAACGCTATAATGGACTTGCATTTCTTTAATCTCCACACTTAACTGACACTAAATAGTTTACTTGCAGAAGAGAGACTCTGCGTACTATGTTCATACAGTACACTGATTATGATGCATAGAATTTTTTGGTAATAAAAAGGAACAGATTAATCCATTCTGTGTGACCATAGCAGCCTACTGTGAACCACCCATTTATACCACTTTGTTGTGACCTTTGCTTCAGAAGCCTGACTGGCAAAGCAGTGCAATGTGTGCCCCTTTCTATAGTTAAGAAAAACTGCCAGTTACATACAAAGGTATATTTTCCTGTCAGTTTATTCAAATGCAAAAAAAATACAGTCATCCAGATGACTACAGATGCCAAGTCACAAATTTGATTAAATTCTGAATGAAGCGAAGCATCATTCAGGCATAAACAATACACAGCCAAGACCAGTCCTACCTCCTCTGTCAATAAGTAAAGAACTCTCACTGGAAATTTTACCTGGAGCACTTAACAGATTCACCAAGCAGAGGGTGATGTGATTTATATTTTTAGCCCTGACTAATGCCACAATTACTTGAAATATAGTATGCTTCCACACAGCTATATTTTTCTAACTAGTATTTTCCTTTAACAAAGATAAGATATAGTTCATATCATGTTACTCACTTTAATGTCATAAAGTTAGGCTTAGAATAAATTAGTTCTACAAATGGAATTTTAAGTAAGAGTAAAAGCATTGTAGGAAAAAAGAAGCACAACAAGGTTCCTGAACCCACGGAACAAAATTTAATAAAGGCTAGTGTACATGACAGCAGGCAGGACAAACATAATAGCATGGATCAGGGAGGCCCGGACACAGCCAAAATGGACCGGCAGACATGAACCACCAAGAGAACCCTGGGGCCTGCCTTGTAGCCACAGAGCTGAGGGATCTTGAGCAGAAGGAACAAGGTGGAGTCACCCAGATGCATCTTCCCCACGTATAAGTGGGAGGGAAAACCACTTTGAATCTTCCTTTAAACTTTCGCTTTATCCCAACTCCACATTCTCAGCTTTAGGAATTTTAATGATGACATTTTACATTGCAACCCAGCATACACACACACATATGTATAGAGCTGGTATATTCTACTGTTTTCTATTCTGTTATATCCTATTTCATCCTTTTAAAATTCTGGTTAAGTAACATGTTGTGGGTTAAATTGTGTCCCTACCCAAATCTTACAGGTTGAAGTCCTAACACCCTATACATTAGAAGGTAGCTTTATTTGGTGATTGTCTTTTTTCAGAAGTAATCAAGTTAAAATGAGGTCATTAGGGTGGGCCCTAATCTAGTATGACTGGTATCCTTATAAATAGGTGAAACTTGAACACAGTGGCGTGCAAGAAGGATGATGCTGTGAAGAGACATAGGAGAAGACAGCCATCTGCAAGCCAAGGAAATAAGTCTAGAATGGATCTTTCCCTCACAGCCCTCGGAAGGAAGCAACCTTGCAGACACCTTGATTTCAGACTTCTAACCTCCCAAACTGTGAGAGACAATACACGTCTGTTGTTTAACCCGCCCAGTTTGTGACGAGCAAACTAAGACCTAACAAACTAATATAGAACACTAAATTGATTTCATGACTCATTAATGGGCCTTGAAGAGCAGTTTGGGAAAAATGAATCTAGTCCCACTGGCCTCTCCAACATCCTTTGTTCTTTGAGCATGTGCTTGAACACTTGCAGTGACAGAGAACTTAGTATCTCCCAAGGCAGGGGATTTCATCTCTGGGGATCTCCAGTACAGCTAAAATCTGATGCCTGTAACTTTGTCCCACTTCTCAACTTCCACCCCTAGGAGTCATATACAGAAGTCCAACTCCCCCTCCTCATCATCATGACATTCAACCTGGCATTTTGTATTCTAGTGCTACCATATGTGTCCTCACTGTCTACCATAAGTGCTCTGCTGTCTTCCCATTGTTTTCCATGCATCCCTTGAACAGGTACAAACCCATTTCTTCACCCTCATGCTGACCTCTCCTCCAAACTGAGATCACCTGCCCCTCCTGCCAGCTAAATCCCAGCCCACCCTCACTCCTCACCTTCAAAAATCTTTTTTTTTTTCTTTTGAGACAGAGTCTTGCTCTGTCACCCAGGCTGCTGGAGTGCAACGGCACAATCTCAGCTTACTGCAACCTCCACCCACCAGGTCCAAATGATTCTTCTGCCTCAGCCTCCTGAGTATCTGGGATTACAGGTGCGCTCCACAACACCCGGCTAATTTTGGTATTTTTAGTAAAGATAGGGTTTCACCAGGTCAGCCAGGCTGGTCTTGAACTCCTGACCTTAGGTGATCCACCCACCTCAGCCTCCCAAAGTGTTGGGATTACAGGCATGAGCCACCGCGCCTGGCCCACAAATCATTTTCTGATCCTGCCAACACAGATCAATGTCTTCCTTTGTGAACATCTAAAGCACTGTGCTAAATAATAATTTAAAACTGGTTCATATTTATTATCGTTTAGGAAAACTGACTTTTGACAATATTTACTGAATTTTTCATTTCATATGGGGAGCTTGATGAAGCAGCAGCTTCAAGTGGTAAATCCTTGGTTGACATGTCTGAGTTAGTATCTTTGTAACTGCCTTCTAACCTTTTTCTTTTATTCAAACCAGATTTTTCCCAAAGTATTTTTCTGACCTACCTTCTCTGACCAGAGGTAAGTAAAAGCTCTGAATCAACAACTGGGGAAATAATTATGGACTCTTGCAAATCTGAAAGTGGCCTGCTGAAAGAATTTTGTAGACCCCTAACGCCTCTCTTCCCATCTGCTCTTTCCCCTCCCCTCTCTTTATCCTTATTCTAGCCACTATCTGGCATGATCCTGCTACTTTTATGGTTTTAACCACCAACGATATTCTGATGATGCTCTCGTATTCTTCTCCAGCCCAGACCTCTTTGTGGAGCTCCACCCTCCACCTGTCTGGTACCTGAGCTCACAGACCCCTCAAACTCTACATGTCCAAAATGGAGCCCATCATCTTTCTACCTTCCCCAGTAGCTTCCACCTTAGGGAATGGCCTCATCATCTGCCCATTTGCCCAAGCTGGAAACATGGATATAACTCTAACACCTCTCTCACAGTCAATCACAAACTACCGTGGGTTTCACCTTCTTTCTATTTCTCAGATTCACTTCTTTCATTTTGAACCCTGGACACTGCCTAATTCAAGCTCTTGTTACTCCTTGCTTAGGTTAGTGCATCACCTCCAGTTGGCCTCTTTGCTTCTATCTTCCTCCACGTGATCCATTTCCCCTGCAGTTTGAGTGATCTTTCCCAAATGTTAATTGATTATATCATTTTTGTATCAGTCAGGAATCATCCAGGAAACAAATGACTCTGAAAAGCAAATGGAACTAAATACTGAAAATAGATTACACAGGAGATGGAAGAGCTTGGAAGCGAAAGAGAGGAGGGAGAGGCAGCCCACGGAATAGCAACAGCAGCAGAGCCACTACCAGCCCAAGGGTAGAAGAAGAAAGGGAAGTGGGATTATTACTGAAGGCCTGAGTCTGGGATCACCAGCAGAAGTGGGAATGACATCTGACCTATCTAGAGATGGGGCCCCAGGGGAGATATAATTGCAGCTGCTATTGCTGCCTGACATGGAAAGTCGGGGTGGGGTGGTGGTGGGGGACCCCCGCCTTGATTTCTGCCTTCCCGTCACCATGCAACTTCCCAGTGATATCCCCCTTTGGCCAAACCCAGCCAGAAGCCAGTGGATACTAGAACCTGAGAAATGCAGCCTTCAGAAACCAAACAGAGCAGTACAGGGGAAGAGCTACAAAAGGATCTGGGGCACAAAGGCCCAGAATTAGGTGACTTCTCTTCTAGAAATTTTACAGTGTTCCCCTAAATCCTTTGGCACAAAGTCCAACTGCTTGCTATGGAGGACAAGACCATGCGCTCTTGCTGTGGCTCCTGCTTGTCTGTAGGGTCACCTTCTACCTGGCGTACCGACCCTGCACCATCCTCACACTAAGCTCATGCTCCCAGCTGGCTACCAGCAGTTACATGCCAACTCTCTCTCACTGCTGTGCCTTGACACACACTACTCTCTAAACTGGAATCCACTCCCCACCTTTCCTCAGCTTCACACACACAGCTCCTACCCCAACACCAGTCATGCGGCAGTGCACTCGTCAGCTGTGGAGAAGCCTTCTGGAACCTCTCACTCCATGTGCTCTCCGGTCTGAATGGGAGCCCTTCTATGGGTTTCCACAGCACCCTGTGCTCATCTTCCACATTGTGTTATCCTCTTGTTACTGAAATCGTCAGCTTTCTGGTCTTCCTCATTAGAATGTAAACTCCTTAAAGATAAGAAGAGTATCTTATTCACCTTCTCACTTACAATGCTAAGCATAGTGCTTAGTGCATCTAGGAAACACTTGCTGAGTAAATGCATAAATTTAGTTTTAAGGAGAGTTAAACTTCATTCAGGATGGCAGGGCCAGTTCTATTTAAGACTTATAACTTTGTTTTTTAACCACAAACTTATTTTTAAAATTTACTCAAAATATTTTTCATGTCAGAAAAGGTTTTTGTTTGTTTGTTTGTTGTTTTCCTTTCTGGAAACCAGGGAGTCCCTACCATAGATTTTTGGGATATGATTTTAAGACTGAAAACCATCTAGAAATAGGTGTGAAAGCTAAGGGGTAAGCAGCATTTTAATGCCCTCCAAACTATTTAAGGGTAACAATTTTTTAAACGATTATTTAATTAACAAATAATTTTTAATTCTCACACATGTTCCAATTCATAATAAAGCAGTGGTTTTCAAAAAGTGGTCCATGGAAACTCGGGAGTCCCAAGGTCAAAACTATTTTTATAATAATGCTAGGACATTTTTTTCCTTTTACGCTGTCCTGCAATATACATATATGGCACAAAAGCAATGGTAGTGCTGTTATCTTAAAATGAACTTAGGTAATGGCACTAACTGCACTAGTAGTCACTGTGTCCTTTACCACCACACACTTGTAGAAAAAAAAAAGATGAAAGTTTTACTTTAAAGTGTCCTTTATAAAGTAGTAAAAATTATTACTCTTGGCCGGGCACGGTGGCTCATGCCTGTAATCCCAGCACTTTGGGAGGCCAAGGCGGGTGGATCACAAGGTCAGGAGTTCAAGACCAACCTGGCCAACGTGGCGAAAACCCGTCTCTACTAAGAATAAAAAAAAAAATTAGCCAGGCGGGGTGGCGGGCACCTGTAGTCCCAGCTACTCAGGAGGCTGAGGCAGGAGAATGGCGTGAACCTGGGAGGCAGAGTTTGCAGTGAGCCAAGATTGTGCCACTGCACTCCAGCCTGGGTGACAGAGTGAGACTCCGTCTCAAAAAAAAAAAAAAAAATTACTCTTATTAAATATTGACTCGAGTAAATATCTTTTTAGTATTTGGTATGATGAAATTGGAAGTATGCGTATTATAAAACAAAACACTTGTGTCGCCTACTAAAGTGTGATGGTTGCCTTTAATAGAGCTTCTTTGTGGTTGAGTTGCAAGTGAACTGGCCACTTACTCCAAAAAATATCATTTTTACTTGAAAGAACAAATGACAAACAGACTTGGGTATTAAGCAGGTATTTTCTTAAATATAAACAAAGTAAGCCTCTCACTTTAAAAAGCACCTGACAATATTTGTTGCTAATTGTGAAATATACGGTTTCAAGCAAAATTTTTGAATACTCTTACTTGCCATCATGAACTTGACCACTTCCCAATATTTAAGAACTTTTCTAATGAGATTGGTGGTCAGAAAAATTATTTCTCTGAATGAATTACCCCATACTTCACGGCTTAAAACAACACAAATTATTTATCTCGTAGTTGTGTAAGTTACAAGTATGAAACAGGTCCCACTGGGCTAAAATCAAGATGTCAGCAGGGCTGTGTGCCTCCTGGCTGGGAAGAATCAGTGCTGAGAGAGACTCTGTTTCCTTGCCTTTTCTAGCTGCTGGAGGCCACCTGCGTTCCTTGGCTCATGGTCCCTTCCTCCATCTTCAAAGCCAGCAACATAGCATCTCTCAGAGCTCTGCTTCTGATATCACATCTTCCTCCTCTGAGCCTTTCTTTCAACTCCTTCTTCCACTTTTAAAGATCCTTGTAATTACATTGTGCCACACTGGATAATGCAGGATAATCTCCTTAATTTGAGATCAGCTCATTAGCAAACTTAATTCCATCTGCAACCTTAATTCCCCTTTGTCATGGAACCTAACATAGTCACATACTCTGTGGATTATGATATGGATATCCTTAGGGGAACCATTATTCTGCCTATAACAGGTGAGGATATTAACACATGTGATTTTTAAAAATGTTTCAAAATGAAATGTGTCAACATTTGGAACATCTGCATAACTTAGTAAGCCAACATTTTCTAAACGACCAATGTTTGATGTTCAAAATCACAGGTGGGTAGAAGATTCATTCAAAATGCAAGACAGGTGGGTTTAATGTAATAGAGTAAAAAATTTCATAGATATGGTTTCAGATTCCAAATTGTAACTAACCTTTTAGAAATGAATGTTTATTGAGTTTTGACATAGCATCAAAGAAGAATATACACAATTATCTGAAAAGGCCATGAAAATATTCATCCTTTTCCAATTACATATCTGTGTAAATCTAGATTTTCTTCATGTGATTCAACTAAAACAACAATATATTACAACAGATTGAATGCAAAAGCAGATATGAGAATCTGTCTTCTATAAACCAGAAGTTAAAGACATTTACAAAAACATCAACAATACCACTCGCTATATTTTTTAAAACCATGGTTATTCGTCATAAAAATATGCTTTCCTTGTTAACGTGTAATAGGTTTTTTACTGTTACTTTTAAACAAATCAATACTTTTTTTTAATTTTAAGCTCTCAGTTTTAATTTCTAGTGTATATACTGATAGATATAACTCACATAACAAAAGCTTGTTGGGGTCCTCAATAATTGTTAAGAATGAAAAGATATCCTGAGACCAAAATATTTGACAGCTGCTATGCTAGAGTAGCAATTCTTCCAGAGAGAGAGAGAGATGAATATGAGCTCATTAAATTCATATTCCACTTACTGCAGATCTTACTCATCCCTCAGCCTATATTGGCCCATATAATGATCATGACTTATTTCTACAAGGGTAACACTGGGTTGCCAAGAGGCAAGTCTACCAGCTGAAAAAAAAGGAAACCCTACCATTTGATTCAGGCAGCAGAGGTATAAAATAGAGCAGCTCTGTCCACAAAGGATAGTAAGGGAATGAGAAGGAGCAGGGAGGAGTTTGCGTGACCACCCATCTGCCCACAAGGCAGTAGGTGCAGGAACCCAGAGAAGGCCACACCTAATGCCCTGCCTTCTTCCAACTTTTTTGGAAGCAAAGGTAGAGCATTAAATGTGCAATTAGACCATGGCTGGAGCTCTGCTAAGGGAATGTTTCCCTAAATGAAAGCTTATGGTATACACAATGTGTTGTGCTCATAAAGATCAGAAGAAGGTTGGTTTAAGCCACCTGGCTTTTTATTGAATGCCATTCTGTACAGAGAATCTGACAGGTACTTTCACATTTATCTTGGTATTTTAGTAATGCATTCTCACATCTAAGAACATAGATGTCCTCTATTGCAAATGCCTTTCTTATTGTCTGTGGAACCAAGTAGCTACGCAGCCTAGGACAGCTCCTTAACCTCTCCCAACTCCAGATTCCCATCTGTCACCTGTGAATAGTAATGCCTACCCATGAAGATTGTTATGAGGCTCAAGAAATAACAATAATGTATATGGAAAGGCTTTCTGATAAACTCAATTGTTTTGTAGAAATAACAGAGCCAAGGAGGAACTTGGTAAGGTGACTTTATTTCTCTCTCCCATTTTCATCATTCCCACCCTCAATTTAGCCCAGATACAACCAAAGTAAAATCACAGTTCTTGCAATAAAAATGAAGACTTAATGTGGGGTTTCTTACTCCTCTTCCAACCAAACTATTACTACCAAGCCCCTTCTACATATAAAAATTCTATACCTTTCTCTGTTTTATGTTTTATTTATTACTACTTAGCAATATGATATTTATACAAGAAGAATTTGAAATGTTCAGTGACTAAGTTGTGCAACCAATTACTCATTCAATAAAGATTTACATATCCACTAAGTGTCGGGCTCTGAATTAGGCAATGGGGATACAGCAAAAAAAAAAAAAAAAAATACGAACGAAAATTGCTGCCTACATAGAGCTTGTACTTTAATGGGTAGGGGAATAGGGAGTGAGACGATAAATACTATGTCAAAAGGTGAGATGACTATAGGGAAAGAAGCAGGAAGGAGATACAGGGTGTTGGACATTGGTGGCAGCATGAAGGGTGCGATTTTAAATGATGTAGTGAAGGCAAGGGTTTACTACTACAATGTCATTCAAGTGAGGGCCTCATGCAATTATTGTGGAGAAGATGGCTCAAGGCAGAGAAGACATCAAGTGCAAAGGTCCTGGGCTCTGGTGTGTTCACTGGCTAGCAAAGAAGCCAGGGTATCTGGGGAGGGTAAGGAGGGCAGAGAGGTAGGAAATGAGTAGGAAGGGACAGTGTGGAGAGGTGGTGGGCAGCAGTCAGGGACTTCCCATCTCACTAGAGGTTTTGAGCAGAGGACTGTGTTGTGTAAGTTAAGTGTTAAAAGAAACCCATAGCCAATATCATACTGAATGGACAAAAACTGGAAGCATTCCCTTTGAAAACTGGCACAAGACAGGGATGCCCTCTCTCACCACTCCTATTCAACATAGTGTTGGAAGTTCTGGCCAGGGCAATCAGGCAGGAGAAGGAAATACAGGGCATTCAATTAGGAAAAGAGGAAGTCAAATTGTCCTTGTTTGCAGATGACATGATTGTATATCTAGAAAACCCCATCGTCTCAGCCCAGAATCTCCTTAAGCTGATAGGCAACTTCAGCAAAGTCTCAGGATACAAAATCAGTGTGCAAAAATCACAAGCATTCTTAAACACCAATAACAGACAAACAGAGAGCCAAATCATGAGTGAACTCCCATTCACAATTGCTTCAAAGAGAATAAAATACCTAGGAATCCAACTTAAAAGGGATGTGAAGGACGTCTTCAAGGAGAACTACAAACCACTGCTCAACGAAATAAAAGAGGATACAAACAAATGGAAGAATATTCCATGCTCATGGGTAGGAAGAATCAATATTGTGAAAATGGCCATACTGCCCAAGGTAATTTATAGATTCAATGCCATCCCCATCAAGCTACCAATGACTTTCTTCACAGAATTGGAAAAAAACTACTTTAAAGTTCATATGGAACCAAAAAGGGCCCACATTGCCAAGTCAATCCTAAGCCAAAAGAACAAAGCTGGAGGCATCAAGCTACCTGACTTCAAACTATACTACAAGGCTACAGTAACCAAAACAGCATAGTACTGGTATGAAAACAGAGATATAGACCAATGGAACAGAACAGAGCCCTCAGAAATAATGCTGCATATCTACAACTATCTGATCTTTGACAAACCTGACAAAAACAAGCAATGGGGAAAGGATTCCCTGTTTAATAAATGGTGCTGGGAAAACTGGCTAGCCATATGTAGAAAGCTGAAACTGGATCCCTTCCTTACACCTTATACAAAAATTAATTCAAGATGGATTAAAGACTTATATGTTAGACCTAAAACCATAAAAACCCTAGAAGAAAACCTAGGCAATACCATTCAGGACATAGGCATGGGCAAGGACTTCATGTCTAAAACACCAAAAGCAATGGCAACAAAAGCCAAAATTGACAAATGGGATCTAATTAAACTAAAGAGCTTCTGCACAGCAAAAGAAACTACCATCAGAGTGAACAGGCAACCTATAAAATGGGAGAAAATTTTTGCAACCTACTCATCTGACAAAGGGCTAATATCCAGAATCTACAAAGAACTCAAACAAATTTACAAGAAAAAAACAAACAACCCCATCAAAAAGTGGGCAAAGGATATGAACAGACACTTCTCAAAAGAAGACATTTATGCAGCCAAAAAAACACATGAAAAAGTGCTCATCATCACTGGCCATCAGAGAAATGCAAATCAAAACCACAATGAGATACCATCTCACACCAGTTAGAACGGTGATCATTCAAAAGTCAGGAAACAACAGGTGCTGGAGAGGATGTGGAGAAATAGGAACACTTTTACACTGTTGGTGGGACTGTCAACTAGTTCAACCATTGTGGAAGTCAGTATGGTGATTCCTCAGGGATCTCGAACTAGAAATACCATTTGACCCAGCCATCCCATTACTGGGTATATACCCAAAGGATTATAAATCATGTGCTGCTATAAAGACACATGCACACGTATGTTTATTGCGGCACTATTCACAATAGCAAAGACTTGGAACCAACCCAAATGTCCAACAATGATAGACTGGATTAAGAAAATGTGGCACATATACACCATGGAATACTATGCAGCCATAAAAAATGATGAGTTCATGTCCTTTGTAGGGACATGGATGAAGCTGGAAACCATCATTCTGAGCAAACTATCACAAGGACAAAAAACCAAACACCGCATGTTCTCACTCATAGGTGGGAATTGAACAATGAGAACACATGGACACAGGAAGGGGAACATCCCACACCAGGGACGGTTGTGGGGTGGGGGGTGTGGGGAGGGATATCATTAGGAGATATACCTAATACTAAATGACGAGTTAATGGGTGCAGCACACCAACATGGCACATGTATACATATGTAACAAACCTGCATATTGTGCACATGTACCTAAAACTTAAAGTATAAAAAAAAAAAGAACCACTTTGGCTGTTGTATGGAGAATAGACTGCTGAGCTGCAAAGACAAAGAAAGACCAGGCTGGGCGCGGTGGCTCACGCCTGTAATCCCAGCACTTTGGGAGGCCGAGGCAGGTGGATCACCTGAGATCAGGAATACAAGACTAGCCTGGCCAACATGGTTAAACCCCGTCTTAACTAAAAATACAAAAAAAAAATTAGCTGGGCGTGGTGGCGGACGACTGTAATCCTGGCTGAGGCAAGAGACTCACTTGAACCTGGGAGGCAGAGGTTGCAGTGGACTGAGATCATACCATTGCACTCCAGCCTGGGCGACAAAAGCAAAACTCTGTGTCGGAAAAAAAAAAAAAAGAAAGAAAAGAAAAGCAAAACAAAGGAAAGAAAAGACAAGACAAGACCAACTGGGAGGCTTTTGAAACAATACAGTAGAGAAAGCAGAGTGATCACAATGGAGACAGTGAGAGATAGAGTCTAGATATATTTTTACGGTAAAAACAACAGGATTTGTGCAAAGGTCAAATGTGGGTTATAAAAAGGAGGGAGGATGACTTTAAGGATTTGACCTGAACAACGGGAATTGTGCAGCAGCCATTCACTTAGATGAGGTGGACTGCGGGGAGGCCAGCCAGGTTTGGGGTGGTTAGAAAGATTAATAATTCAATTTTAGACATGTTAATTTTGAGATGCCTTTTTGACATCCAAAAGGCCATGGGGGTGGTTTCATATAAGAGCCTGAAATTCACAGGAAGGAGTCTGGGCTGGGTACAAAGTTGAGAACATCTGCTTTTGTATAATATTTACAGCTGTGTTGAGATTAAATGGTATTAGCAAGATACTGAGCGTAGACAGGGAAAAGAAGGATTTCAAAGACTGGAACCTGAGCCTTAAATCAAGAATATAAGGAAGAATCAGCAAAAAACACTAGAAAGAGTTTCCAGTGAAGGAGAAGAAAAACCAGGACTACCATGATCTGAGAGTAAAGTGAAAAAGTGTATCAGAAAGCGTGGGGTGATCAACCATGTCAAATGCTGCAGATCGGTCATGTCGGATGGATGAATTGACACTTAGATTTTGCAAAAAGAACATCATTAACAACCTTGACAAGAACAGGGTAGTGGTGGTGGTGGCAAAAGCCCTCATGAAGTCAAAAAAAGAATATGGGAAAGAATTCAAGAAATAATATGAGAAAAGGAACTAAGGAACTGGAGACAGCCCGTATAGACAGCCCTTTTGAGGAGTTTTGTTGTTACAAAAAAAAACAGAAAAATAAAGAGGGAAAAGGGGAATGTGAAGTCAAAAAGTATCATTTTCCTGGATTTTTTTAATGGAGACATTTTTAAGACATTTACAGACATAGACTATATTAGTAATTCTCTATGTGCAAATACACACAAAGAGCCAAGGAGGGATATAGATGTATTTTGTCCTTAATTTATCTATTCATGAACGTGGTTAGAAACTGTACAATAAAAGAAAAAAAGGAAACCAAACCTTACAAAGAGACTGATGCCTTATGCCCCCACATGCAGCTAAGAAGCAGATCTTACTTGGCTTCAGACTTCGAGCACAAATGAACCCAAATGGATTCAACTTTACTGAACTATGTATCGTTTATTTTGTTACTGAAATAAGAGTATCAGGCAACTGGAAATCAATGAATTGATTTAAATATTATGCAAAAGATGGAGCTATTACTATGGGCACATTTTTATGATTTGAAAATCACATTTCAGCATTTCCCTATGTCAGGGGCTATGACAGGGCAGCATTGATTAACACATTCAGACCCAATCATCAAGAAAAAGACTTGGAACTGCAAATTTCTCTTGTAAAAGATGCCTTCTTAGGTCCATACCAAGTTCAAAGTTATTAAATAATGACAGTTGGGTTTGGGAGTTTTTTTGGTGTGTGATTTGTTTTTAACTTTTTATTATGAAAAATTTCAAACCTATGCAAAAGTAGAATAGAATATGACCTTACCCCCATATATACATAGGACCCAGCTTCAACAATTACCAACTCATAACTAAGCTTATTTCATCTCTCTCCCCACCCACTTCTCTCTCCCTAAGCACCAGACTATTTTGAAGCAAATCACAGACATCGCATAATTTCATCTATAATTATTTCAGTGTGCATGTCTAAAAAAGGACTCTTAAAAAATCACATCATTTTCACACATAAAAATTAGAATAGTCCATTAGTTCCATCAAATATTCTTCAGGGTTCACATTTTCTTATTTATGTTCTGTAAATATGTTTTTACATGTACTGTAGTTTTGTTTGAATCAGAATACTAACAAGTCCTATGCACAAACACTTCATGTCTGAAAGGGACAAGTAGATAAATTTAAAACAGTTTTGATTTTACAAGCAAATTACCAGAAGCACTTTAGTGTTACAATATATAGTATAAAACCAATTTTGATTGAAATGGGAACAGTGTATTTTAAAATATAATTTAATAGGTTTAAATGAATGTTCCAAATACTAAAGCACACTTTCTCAAACAAAAATAAAAAGGGAGATGATTTGGGGCTGCCAATTACAAATACATTCACAACTGACATTAATATTTTCAGTTGAAAATATAAAATCTTCTTAAAATATGTATTTCTTCTGTTGGTTGACTTGGCTTTGTGTCATAAACTATGGTTCATCTGTTCTTCCAGTTGCACTAGTACCACCAGGCTAAACATTCCTCAGCTCAGTCCAGTCCTAAGCCTTTACCACCTAAAAAAAAAAGAACCAAACCAAAAAAAAAATCAATTACATGTTTGTTAGAAATTTTTGCATACATAAATTATAACTCTGATTCTGGGTGCTAGGAAAACTTTGGCTGAAGCAAACGAGGAACACCTAAAAGTTAAGCAAATAGCTACCTTAAACCAATTTACTGCTTTTTACCATCAGCATCACAGAGTGTCAGAACTAAAAAGAGGCTTTGCACTCCAAACCCCTCCTAACAGAGGTGAGCCAACAGAGGCTGACCGCCTTGCCTGGCATCACACAGCAAGAAGGGAGGTTCCCGAACCCAGACTGTCCTGTGACCAGACTAGATGCTTTCCCCTGATGTTATGTCATACCCATATTGCTAGATTACATCTGATTCAAAGCTACTGCTTTTCTATTAAAGCCTCCTGTTCCCTGGTGGAGCAAGATTTGGGAGAACCGCAGTCATCCCTCCATATACGTGAGGGATTGTTTCCAGGACCCCTGCATATACCAAAATCCTAGCACACTCAAGTCGCAAAATGGGCCCTGCGGAATTTGCAGAAAAAGTCAGCTCTCCATTTGTGCAGGTTTCACATCCAGCAATTACTGTATTTTGAATCTGCATTAGGTTGAAAAAAATCTTTGTATAAGTGAACTCACACAATTTAAACCTGTGTTATTCAAAGGTCAACTGTGCTTTTACATTTCATTTCTCTTTATTTCACTTTCTACAGTCACTTCAGAAAATGTTGTCGACTATTTTAAATGGCTTGTTCTTCTTTCATTATTTAATGTGTTTAATAAACTTTATTCACTATATACCCCTACTGATTAAGGTGGCTCTTACAATTTTTATATAATCCTTTTGGCCAAGACAGAATGAGACTTTAGTGCAGTTTTCAAATTTTAGTAAGCATTTGTTCTCACCAGATTATATTAATCTTTATCTTTTCCGTCATCTTTCATATTTATAGTATGCATGAAAGTACACCGTAATACTTATCAATTTTCACTTCACAGCAAAGGTAGATTATGAATAAACTATGAAGTTTGCAAAAATGCAGTATATTGAAAAGGAGCACCACATAATTTGTTATAATAGCTCTCCCTGGTGAGCATTCTCACTATTGTTTTCTAAACACCTTTTAGGATTATTAATACTTGGTTTTGTTACCTAGAAATTTTCTATCATGGCTGTAAACTAAAGTTATGTCACCAAATGGTCATTTCAGCCCCAGATATACTCACAAGAATTAACCCTATTAGCAGAATGGTTTTCAACTAGAAAAGAATGGTGTTATTTTGTTTTTCATTTAACGTGAAATGGGAAAAATGAAAAAGAACATAGAATTCGGCAAATATAATTGATAATAATAACTGTGATTCATTAAGCAGTTAATATGTGCTATATATTCTGCTTAGCACTTATATGGGTTGTTTAATGTGATCCTTGTGTTACTTTAGGATATTAATACCATTATTAATTTCATTTTACAGATAAAGAAACTAAGTCTGGCCTAAGGACATACAGCTAGCAAGTGACAGAGCTGAAATTTGAATCCAGTTTGTCTGACTCCAAAGTTCACAGTCCAAGCCACTATTCTATTCTGTTGATGAAGCCACAAAATTACTTAGGTCCCAAATCTGTTTTTTTATAATAGCAAATCTGTTTGCCAGATTATTGCATTATTTATCCACTCTGCTTATATCACAGAAAGGCCCAAAGTCTTCCTGCCCTGGCGTTGCAATTCCTCTTTTCTGCATACTCACCTCTCTCTGTAGCTGCCACCCAGTTAAGAAGTAGTGGTAACCAATTCCAGAGTTGAGGCAAGAGGGATACAAGATGCGCCTAAAACAGCTTAAGTCAGAAAGTGAGAAAGTACTCAAAAAAAAAAAAAAGGAGCAAGTCACAAAGACACAGGTGCCCAGGTTGAAGAAACTTCTCCTGGCCAAACCTATGACAATTTGAGCACTAGCATGATTAATTATAAATCATTGAAAAAATAAGAACTCATAAGTTCATACTAACATTAGATAGATGGGTGAGAGAGAGAGAGACAGAGAGAGACATAAGAAGAAGTGAGGGCTCTTGCTGACAGGGAGGGCTCTTCCTGAGGGCAGACTGGTAAATGTGGAGGGAATGCAGGGATTTAAAAATAATCATTTTGCAATCATCATAGTGAGATTGGATAAGGAAGGAAACATTAATAGATTCCAAATTTAGAGAGAAATTCTGATAAGGAATCAGATACCTGCATGATCTAAAGATATCTTCCCACCTACAACTTCTTAGTTGGAAGGGGAAAAATAAAATAGTAATTATACAGTGGAGAAATAAGACATCACTTTGATGTGGTGGTCGCATGTAACATCACTAACAGGAAACAGATGGGCATCACGTGCCTGCAGATGTGAAGCCTCGAGATGAGCATGTGACACATGTACTGTTCTTATCAAGAATGCATAATCTGACTGCAACCACAAGAAAACAGCAGAAAAACCCAAGTGATGAATATTCTGCTTAGTTAAAGGGGGAAGTATAATCTTTAAAACTATCAAAATCAGAAGACAAAGAAAAGCTATGGAAATAATCCAGATTAAAGAAGCTAAACAAACACGACAACTAAATGTATTATTTGTTTCCAGGCTTAATTACACACTGGAGGGGTAAAAATGCTAGAAAGAGCTGTTAGGTCAACTGACAAAACTGAAATATGAACAGTAGATTATACAAAACTACTGCATCATTGTAAATTCACTGAACTTGATCACTGTGCTGGGGTTAAGTAAGATAATATCTCTATTCCTATAAAATATACACTGAAGGCCAGGAGTGGTGGCTCACCCCTGTAATCCCAGCACTTCGTGAGGCCAAGGTGGGAGGATCACTTGAGGCCAGGAATTTAAGATCAGCCTGGGCGAAGCTGAGGCTGGAGGATCACATAAGCCCAGGAGTTTGAGGCTGCAGTGAGCTATGGTCATACCACTGCACTCCAGGCTGGGCAACAGAGCAAGACCCTGTCTGAAAAAATATAAAACAAAATAAAATAGAAAATATACACTGAGGTATCTAGGGGGAAATCATCAGGTAATTTACTACCAATGGTTCAGAAAAAGGGGTGTGTGTGTGTGTGTGTGTGTGTGTGTGTGTGTGTGTGTATGGTTTAAGGGTATGGAGTTTCAATTCTGCAAGATGCAAAGAGTTCTGCGGATAGACAATGGTGGCACAACAATGTGAATGTACTTAATACTACTGAACAGTACCCTTAAAAGTGGTTCAGATGGTAACCGTATTTTACCACAATTTAAGAGAGAGAGCGAGAGCATGCAAATGATAAAATTCATGGGGCATACTGCTAATAGATGAATTTGGGTAAAGAACATCTGAGTGTTTTCTGCACTATTTTTATTTTTTCAATTTTTATGCAAGTTTAAAATTGTTTCCAAATAAAGTTTTCTATATAAATAAAGCAGAAATTCCTCCCATGGCAGAGCAGCTCCACCTGCCTCCTGGTACAGCCTCCTAGGTGAGTGGCAGGAGAGGGGCCTGGAAGCAGCCACCTGCTCTCAACCCTCTCACTCCACATGACCTGTTCATTCGCTCTTTCCTTCAAATGTCTCGAGGGTTAGATGACCAAACTGACCCTCACCGGATTTATCCCCACAGACTACATTCTTTTAATGAATTGACTGGCTCCCTGGGGTAGGATAAACTCAGGAAATGAGGGTGAGGTAAAGGGCACTGGACCGGGAGACAGAGTCTGGATGTCTCGTCCTGATTCTGCAGATTAGCTGTGTGGCCTGGGCAACTCATTACCTCTGGGGGTGAACACTCTGATCTAGAATTTTTCTTTTTGTTGTTGTTGTTTTATTGTTGTTGTTGTGATCATGCCACTGCACTCTAGTCTGGGTGCAGAGTGAGTCTGTGTGTAGGATGCAGAGAGACCCTGTCTCTGCCACCTAGACTGGAGTGCAGTGGCACGATCACAGCTCACTGCAGCCTTGACCTTCTGGACTCAACTGATCCTCCCACCTCAGCCTCCCGAGTAGCTGGGACTACAGCTGCATGCAACAAAACCCAGCTAATTTATTTTTTTATAGAGACAGGGTCTCCCTATGTTGCCCAGGCTGGTCTCGAACTCTTGGGCTCAAGTGATCCTCCCGCTTTGGCCTCCTGAAGTGCTGAGATTACAGACGAGAGCCACTGCACTGGGCCTCAGAATTTTGTAAAGGTCCCTTGCAGCATTATAATTTAATACATTACATTCACTCCTGAGAACAGAGTCACCGATTAAGCACTAAGTAATATGACTCTAATGATACAGTTAAAAATATTGAAACATTCCACATGTTAATTTTTCCTCCTGCTATTTAGCTTTTGGCAATATGTTGTTACATTGCATTCTAGGAATGCTAGAGGTAAGGGTTTGTGTGTGTAGAGAAAGAAAGAAAGAAGAGAAAGGACGAAGAGAAAGAAGGGAAAACAGAATGGTATTCTATCAGAATGAACAACACTTACAACTGATAACATTTTAAAATCTATAGCATCGCCTCACAACTTAAAGTAAAGCCTTTCATTTGTAAACTGCTTTGCAGTTTTAAAGTAATTTCATATCGGTTTTATATCATTTTACTTCCAAAGAACTCTGAGACAGTCAGGACAGACAACATTTCTATTTTAAAGATAAGAAAACTGATTTGGAGAAGGCAAATGACTGCCAGCTAATTTGTGGTGGTTCACCAATTAGAATCCCAGCTTTTTGACCCTGTACTGATGCTCTTACCGATTTAAAAACCTATAAAATGTCTTCTCAACATCATACTGAATGGGCAAGAGCTGGAAGCATTCCTCTTGAAAACCAGCACGAAACAAAGTGTCCTCTCTCACCACCCCTATTCAACATAGGATTGGAAGTACTAGCTGGAGCAATCAGGCAAGAGAAAGAAATAAAAAGCACCCAAATAGAAAGAGAGGAAGTCAAACTATCCCTGTTTGCAGATGACACGATTCTGTATCTAGAAAACCCCATAGTCTTGGCCAAATAGCTCCTTCAGCTGATAAACAACTTCAGCAAAGTTTCAGGATACAAAATCAAAATACAAAAATCACTAGCATTCCTATATACCAACAACAGCCAAGCTGAGAGCCAAATCAGAAAGGCAATCCCATTCACAATTGCCACAAAAAGAATAAAATATCTAGGAATACAGCTAACCAGAGAAGTGAAAGATTGCTACAATGAGAATCACAAAACACTGCTCAAAGAAATCAGAGAAGACACAAACAAATGGAAAAACATCCCATGCTCATGGATAGGAAGAATCAATATTATTAAAATGGCCATACTGCTCAAAGTAATTTATAGATTCAATGCTATTCCTATTCAACTACCAACGACATTTTTCACAGAACTAGAAAAAGCTATTTTAAAGTTCATATGGATTCACAAAAGAACCTGAGTAGCCAAGGCAATCCTAAGCAAAGAGAGCAAAGCTGGAGGCATCATGTTACCTGATTTCAAACTATATTACAGGGCTACAGTAACCAAAACAGCATGGTACTGGTACAGAAATAGACACATAGACCCATGAAACAAAATAGTGTCCAGAAATAAGGCCCACCTATGACCATCTGATTTTCAAAAAAGCTGACAAAAACAAGCAATGAGGAAAAGACTCCCTTTTAAATAAATGGTGCCGGCATAACTGGCCAGCCTTATGCAGAATACTGAAGTTGGGCCCCTTCCTTATGCCATATATAAAAATCAACTCAAGATGGATTAAAGACTTAAATGTGAAACCCAAAACTATAAAAACCCTGGAAGACCCAGGAAGGCAATACCACTCTGGACATAGAAACAGGCAAAGATTTCCTGACAAAGATGCCAAAAGCAATAACAACAAAAGCAAAGATTGGCAAATGAGATCTAATTAAACTAAAGAGCTTCTGCACAGCAAAAGAAACTATCAACAGAGTAAACAGACAACCTATAGAATGGAAGAAAATTTTTGCAAAATATGCATCTGACAAAGGTCTGATACCCAGCATCTACAGGGAACTTAAACAAGTTTACAAAAAAAAAAAAAAGAAATCCCATTAAAAAGGGGGCAAGGGACATGAACAGGCACTTTTCAAAAGAAGACATACATTCAGCCCACAAACATATGAAAAACAGACCTGTATCACTGATCGTTAGAGAAATGCAAATCAAAACCACAATAAGATACCATCTCACATCAGTCAGAATAGCTATTAATTAAAAGTCAAGGCTGGGTGCAGTGGCTCATTCCTGTAATCCCAGCACTTTGGGAGGCTAAGGCAGGTGGATCACGAGGTTAGGAGTTCAAGACCAGCCTGGCCAAGATGGTGAAACCCCGTCTCTACTAAAAAAAAAAACAAAACAACAACAACAACAACAGCAAATTAGCCAAGCGTGGTGGTGGTGCCTGTAATCCCAGCTACTCAGGAGACTGAGGCAGGAGAATCGCTTGAACCTGGGAGGCGGGGGTTGCAGTGAGCTGAGATCCTGCCACTGCACTCCAGGCTGGGCGACAGAGTGAGACTCTGTCTCAAAAAAAAAAAAAAAAAAAAAGTCAAAAAGTAACGTGCTGGTGAGGTTGCTTGTGGATAAAAGGAAACACTTATTCACTGTTGATGGGAGTGTAAATTAGTTCAATCATTGTGAAAAGCAGTATGGTGATTCCTCAAAGAGCTAAAAGCAGAACTGACATTCAACCCAGCAATCCCATTACTGGGTATATATCCAGAGGAATATAAATCATTCTACCATAAAGATACATGTACATGTATGTTCATTGCAGCACTATTCACAATAACAAAGACATGAAATCAACCTAAATGCCCATCAATGACAGATTGGATAAAGAAAATGTGGTCCATATACACTGTGGAATACTATGCAGCCATTAAAAAAAGATAAGATCATGTCTTTTGCAGGGAGATGAATGGAGCTAGAGTCCATTATCCTTAGCAAACTAATGCAGGAACAGAAAACCAAATACCGCATGTTCTCGCTTATAAGTGGGAGCTAAATGATGAGAACTCATGAACATAAAGAAGGGAACAACAAACACTGGGATCTACCTGAGAATGGAAGGTGGAGGGTGGGAGGAGAGAGAGGAGAAGACAAAATAACTATTGGGTACTAGGAGGGAGGAGAGAGAGGAGAAGACAAAATAACTATTGGGTACCAGGCTTAATACGTGGGTGATAAAATAATCTGTACAACAAACCCACATGACATGAGTTTACCTAAAACTTCACACGTACCCCAAAACCTAAAATAAAAGTTAAAAAAAAGTCTTCTACAAAACAACAGGCTGCATGCTTCAAAAAGTCACAGTCATGAAAAGCGAAGAAAAGCTGAGAAACTGTTGTAGAATAAAGAAAACTAAAGAAGCACAAAAAGTAAATTGAGTATGTAATTGTAGCTTGGATTTTGGATTACAAAGAAACACATTGCTTTTGTAAAAGACATTTCTGGGACAATTGCCAAAATTTCAATTTGGACTGTATTAGATAGTGTTGTATCCATATTCGATTTTCTGAATTTGATAATTGCAACATGGTTATATAAGAAATTGCCCTTGTTCTCAGGAGACAGACACTGAAGTAGTTAGGGATAAAATGTTGTAATATCTGTAACCTTCTTTCAGTTGGTTGAGGGAAAAAAAATGACAAGAAGAATAAAACACAAGCTCAGCACAGTGGCTCACACTTGTAATCCCAGCCCTTTGGAAGGATGAGATGAGAGGATCGCTTGAGCCCAGGAGTTTGAGGCCAGCCTGCACAACATAGTGAGACCAACTATCTACAAAGAAGATTAAAATTTTAAAAATTGGAAAAATGTTAGCCAGGTGTGATTACACACACCTGTAGTCCTAGTTACTCAGGAATCTGAGGTGGGAGGATTGCCTAAGCCCAGGAGGTCAAGGCTGCAGTGAGCTATGAGTGTTCAAATGCACTCCAGCCTGGGCAACAGAGTGAGACCCAGTTTCTAAAAACAAAGAAACAAAAGGGTGAAAAACATTATGTGTATTAATATACTAGAACTATATATGATATAAAGACAGAAAGAGGTGTGGCAAATGTGAAAGGTATTTACATGTTAATTGTTATATTCTTGTAATTTTTCTGAGGTCTGGAAGTTTTTCAAGATTAGAAGTTTAGGCTGTGCGTGATGGCTCATGCCTGTAATCCCAGCACTCTGGGAGTCCGAGGTGGGCAGATTGCTTGAGCTCAGGAGTTCAAGACCAGACCGGGCAAAATGGTGAAATCCCATCTCTACCAAAAATACAAAAAAATTATTCAGGCATGGTGGCATGTGACTGTGGTTCTAGCTACTCAGGAAGCTTAGGTGGGAGACTCTCTTGAGCCTGGGAGGTGGAGGTTGCAGTGAGCCAAGATTGCACCACTGCACTCCAGACTGGGTGACAGGGTGAGACCTCATCTTGAAAAAAAAGTTTAATAAAATAAATAATTAATGAAATGAAAACTCTCTAAGGAGTGTCATATTGTGCTTTCTAATATTTTTATTACTATAATAATAGTATGTCATGCTGCTGTTTGCATGATTTTTATGACTACAATATACTATTGTCTCATATGTCATTACTGAGAAATAGGATAATTCACAGAAGTGAATTTTCTAAAACACAAACAAAAAAGATAGTAGACCCTTCAACACGGAAATAAATTTTCAGACCAACTTTATGAATATATTAAACATATTTCTGATATTTCAAACAAAATGCAAGGAACATAATCTATTTTTGAAGATCCTGGGTATTTTAAGGGTCAAATTCTCTAAACAACTTATGTGATCATAATTGTTTACCTTGAGGTTACTGAGATGTTTGAGGCTTTTTCATCTAATCTACGGGACCCTCCTACCATTGAGTCCTCCTGTAGGAGATACACGGCCATTCAGATTGCTGCCACTATCAACTCAAGGTCACTGCTGGGCTACTGACTATCCTACGACTGCATTTACTCCCTAATTCTTCTTTCGCTTTTACACTCTCCTATCGAACCACCGAAATCCGGCTTCTGCCTCAACCAATCCACCAAAATAGCTTTTGCCACAGTCACCTATAACCTCTCTGTTGATAAATCCAATGTATACTTTTCAGTAATGTATGTTACTTGATTTCTCAGAAACCTTTGATAACCATCCTATTCTTTCTGAAACCATCTCTTCCCCGTCTTTCAAAGGTCAAATTTTACTGATATTTCTATTTCAACTATTATTCCTTCTTCATCTCCTTGGAGAAAATGGTCTTTTTCCCCTATGTTTTGGTTCCATACTTAAAAAAAAACTATAATATTAAAAAAAACTGTTTAGCTATTGTTACGAATTCTCATGGACAGAGATAGGGGAGAAGAGAAATAAAAAACTGGAGTTAGGCACAGGCTAGAAGAAACTATTATAAACATTTTGTCTAAAAAATGGTGTATTTTCACACTCACATTTCAGACTGGAAGGAAATCTAAGGACATGTACAGGACCAACAGTGACCAACTTTTTCATCTCTTGTTCCTAGTACCTACTAGTGTGCTCCAAAGACTGGTGCCTTGATTTGAAGCAAAGGTTGGAGGAAGCCTGTTTTGGCAGGATTATATCCATACTACCTAGACCTGGGGGAATTAAGATATATCTGTATCTATATATATCTATATAGACATGATGATATACTGATATGGGGTATATATACATACCATATCCCTTTTCAGTTCTAATTGGGCAAAAGGAACTGGCAGGAAGTAGGACAGGAAATGCTTTAGCAGGAAGTTTTCAGACACTACCATCCCCATGTTTCTTCCCTACTCTCGCTACTTTCATCCAATACTCATAGATGGTGGTGGAAAGAATAGCTGGCTGGGAATACAAGGTCTCCTGCCCAAGGCTTAGCAGTCATGATGGGAGTAGAGATTCCAGCAATCCAAAAAGGAAAACTGTCATTATTCAACAAGGATTTATTCAAGGATCATTGCTGCGTGAGACTCTGGTGATTTCCAGACAGCATCTACTCTCCAGGAGTTCAGGGTTCAGTTGAGAGGTAAAGACCTAAAGAGATGCAGTAAGGTAATATATCATGTTAGGTATGGCCATGGGACAGTGATGGGACAAGGCCCTGTTCTCTGCAGTTGTCCAGTTAGGCTACATGGAGGTAAAGCCTCTGTATTGAGATGAAAATTGCGGCTGGGCGCGGTGGCTCACGCTTGTAATCCCAGCACTTTGGGAGGCCGAGGCGGGTGGATCACGAGGTCAGGAGATTGAGACCACGGTGAAACCCCCTCTCTACTAAAAATACAAAAAAATTAGCCGGGCGTGGTGGCGGGCACCTGTAGTCCCAGCTACTCGGAGAGGCTGAGGCAGGAGAATGGCGTGAACCCGGGAGGCGGAGCTTGCAGTGAGCCGAGATTGCACCACTGCACTTCAGCCTGGGTGACAGAGTGAGATTCCGTCTCAGAAAAAAAAAAAAAAAAAAAAGAAAATTGAAGGATAAATGACAAGTTCACTGTCAGGCCTCTGAGCACAAGCTAAGCCATCATATCCCCAGTGACCTGCATGTAAACATCCAGATGGCCTGAAGCAACTGAAGATCCACAAAAGAAGTGAAAATAGCCTTAACTGATGACATTCCACCATTGTGATTTATTTCTGCCCCACCCTAACTGATCAATGTACTTTGTAATCCCCCACCCTTAAGAAGGTTCTTTGTAATTCTCCCCACCCTTGAGAATGTACTTTGTGAGATCCACCCCCTGCCTGCAAAACATCGCTCCTAACTCCACCGCCGATCCCAAAACCTATAAGAACTAATGATAATCCACTACCCTTTGCTGACTCCTTTTTTGGACTCAGCCCGCCTGCACCCAGGTGAAATAAACAGCCTTGTTGCTCACACAAAGCCTGTTTGGTGGACTCTCTTCACACGGGCTGGTGAAATATTCACCAAGTAGGAACTGAGGAGAATGATTAACTCCACCCTCTGCACCTGAGACTTATAAGAAGCAAAAAATAAAATAAATAAACATGTAACTGTGTTTTATATATACCATCAGGTGTTACTTGCCAACAGGGATACATTGTGAGAAATGCGTCATTAGGTGATTTTGTCCTTATGCAAACATCACACAGTGCACTTACATAAACCTAGATGGTAAGCCTGCCTACCACACACCTAGGCTCCATGGCATAGACTATCACTTCTGGCTACAAACCTGTATAGCATGTGACTGTACTGAATACTGGAAGGAACTGCAATACAATGGTAAGTATTTATGTATTTAAACATAGAAAAGGTACCATAAAAGTATAGTATAAAAGATAAAAAATAGTACATCTATACAGGACACTTATCATGAATGGAACTTGTGGGACTGGAAGTTGCTCTGGGTGAGCCAGTGAGTGAGTGGCGAGTGAGTGTGAGGACCTAGGACATTATTGTACACTACTATAGATTTTATAAGCACCATATGCTTAGGCTACAAAAATTAATTTTAAAAATCTTTCTGCTTCAATAAAAAATTAACCTTAGCTTATGTAACTTTTTTACTTTATAAACTTTTCTTAAATACTTTAAGTTCTAGGGTACATGTGTACAACGTGCAGGTTTGTTACATATGTATGCATGTGCCATGTTGGTGTGCTGCACCCATTAACTCATCATTTACATTAGGTATATCTCCTAATGCTATCCCTTCCCCCTTCCCCCACTCCATGACAGGCCCCAGTGTGTGGTGTTCCCCACCCTGTGTCCAAGTGTTCTCATTGTTCAATTCCCACCTATGAGTGAGAAGATGTGGTCTTTTGTTTCCTGTCCTTGCGAAAGTTTGCTCAGAATGATGGTTTCCAGATTCATCCACGTCCCTACAAAGGACGTGAACTCATCCTTTTTATGGCTGCATAGTATTCCATGGTGTATATGTGCCACATTTTCTTAATCCAGTCTATCACTGATGGACATTTGGGTTGGTTCCAAGTCTTTGCTATTATGAATAGTGCCGCAATAAACATATGTGTGCATGTGTTTTTATAGCAGCATAATATATAACCCTTTGGGTATATACCCAGTAATAGGATGGCTGGGTCAAATGGTATTTCTAGTTCTAGATCCTTGAGGAATTGCCACACTGTCTTCCACAATGGCAGAACTAGTTTTACAGTCCCACCAACAGTGTAATAGTGTTCCTATTTCTCCACATCCTCTCCAGCACCTGTTGTATCCTGACTTTTTAATGATCGCCATTCTAACTGGTGTGAGATGGTATCTCATTGTGGTTTTGATTTGCATTTTTCTGATGGCCAGTGATGATGAGCATTTTTTCATGTGTCTGTTGGCTGCATAAATGTCTTCTTTTGAGAAGTGTCTGTTCATATCCTTCGGCCACTTTTTGATGGGGTTGATTTTTTCTTGTAAATTTGTTTAAGTTCTTTGTAGAATCTGGATATTAGCCCTTTGTCAGATGGGTAGATTGCAAAAATTTTCTCCCATTCTGTAGGATGCCTGTTCACCCTGATGGTAGTTTCTTTTGCTGTGCAGAAGCTCTTTAGTTTAATTAGATCCCATTTCTCAATTTTGGCTTTTGTTGCCGTTGCTTTTGATGTTTTAGACATGAAGTCCTTGCCCATGCCTATGTCCTGAATGATATTGCCTAGGTTTTCTTCTAGGGTTTTTATGGTGTTAGGTCTGACATTTAAGTCTTTAATCCATCTTGAATTAATTTTTGTATAAGGTGTAAGGAAGGGATCCAGTTTCACCTTTCTACATATAGCTAGCCAGTTTTTCCAGCGCCATTTATTAAATAGGGAATCCTTTCCTCATTTCTTGTTTTTGTCAGGTTTGTCAAAGATCAGATGGTTGTAGATATGTGGTATTATTTCTGAGGGCTCTGTTCTGTTCCATTGGTCTAAACTATTCCAATCAATAGAAAAAGAGGGAATCCTCCCTAACTCATTTTATGAGGCCAGCATTGTCCTGATACCAATACCTGGCAGAAACACAACAAAAAAAGAGAATTTTAGACCAATATCCCTGATGAACATTGATGCAAAAATCCTGAATAAAATACTGGTAAACCGAATCCAGCAGTACATCAAAAAGCTTATCCACCATGATCAAGTGGGCTTCATCCCTGGGATGCAAGGCTGGTTCAACATATGCAAATCAATAAACGTAATCCAGCATATAAACAGAACCAAAGACAAAAACCACATGATTATCTCCATAGATGCAGAAAAGGCCTTTGACAAAATTCAACAGCCCTTCATGCTAAAAACTCTCAATAAATTAGGTATTGATGGGATGTATCTCAAAATAATAAGAGCTATTTATGACAAACCCACAGCCAATATCATACTGAATGGGCAAAACTGGAAGCATTCCCTTTGAAAACTGGCACAAGACAGGGATGCCCTCTCTCACTACTCCTATTCAAAATAGTATTGGAAGTTCTGGCCAGGGCAATCAGGCAGGAGAAAGAAATAAAGGGTATCCAATTAGGAAAAGAGGAAGTCAAATTGTCCCTGTTTGCAGATGACATCATTGTATATTTAGAAAACCCCGTCATCTCAGCCCAAACTCTCCTTAAGCTGATAAGCAACTTCAGCAAAGTCTCAGGATACAAAATTAATGTGCAAAAATCACTAGCATTCCTATACACCAATAGCAGACAAACAGAGAGCCACATCATGAGTGAGCTCCCATTCACAATTGCTTCAAAAATAAAATACCTAGGAATCCAACTTACAAGGGATGTGAAGGACCTCTTCAAGGAGAATTATAAACCACTGCTCAATGAAATAAAAGAGGAAACAAACAAATGGAAGAACATTCCATGCTCATGGATAGGAAGAATCAATATCGTGAAACTGCCCAAGGTAATTGATAGATTCAGTGCCATTCCCATCAAGCTACCAATGACTTTCTTCACAGAATTGGAAAAAACTACTTTAAAGTTCATATGAAACCAAAAAAGAGCCCGCATTGCCAAGTCAATCCTAAGCCAAAAGAACAAAGCTGGAGGCATCATGCTACCTGACTTCAAACTATACTACAAGGCTACAGTAACCAAAACAGCATGGTACTGGTACCAAAACAGAGATATAAACTTTTTATTTTTTTTAACTTTTTGACTCTTCTGTAATAGCACTTAGCTTGTAACCTAAACACATTGTACAGCTGTATAAAAATATTTTCTTTCTTTATATCACTACTCTATAAGCTTTTTATTATTCAAAGATTTTTTTAACTTTTTTCAACATTTTTGTTAAAAACTGACACAAACACAGACATTACCTAGGCCTACACAGCATCAGGATCATCAACATCACTGTCTTCCATTTCCATGTCTTGTCCCACTGGAAGGATTTCAGGGGTAATAACATGCACAGAGCTGTCATCTTCTAGGATAACAATGCCTTTGTTTGGAATACTTCCTGAAAGACCTGCCTGAATATGTTTTACAGTTAACATTTTTTTATACGTATAAAAAGCACACTCTGAAATAACAATAAGAAGTATAGTAAATACATAAGCCAGTAACACTCATTTATTATCTTTATCAAGTATTAGGTACTGTACACAATTGTATATGCTAGACTTTCAAATGACTGGAAGCTCAGTCGGTTTATCTGCATCAGCATCATCACAAACATGAGTAATGCATTGCACTATGACATTAGGAAGGCTACTATATCACTAGATGATAGGAATTTTCCAGCTCCAGTATAATCTTATGGGACTACCATCATTTATGCACTTGGTCATTGACCAAAATGGTGTTCCTTTTTTTTTTTTTTTTCAGATGGAGTCTCACTCTGTCGCCCATGCTGGAGTGCAGTAGTGCGATCTTGGCTCACTGCAAGCTCTGCCTCCCAGGTTCACGCCATTCTCCTGCCTCAGCCTCCTGAGTAGCTGGGACTACAGGCACGCCTGGCAAAATTTTTTTTGTATTTTTAGTAGAGACAGGTTTTCACCATGTTAGCCAGGATGGTCTCGGTCTCCTGACCTCATGATCCACCCGCCTCAGCCTCCCAAATGCTGGGATTACAGGCGTGAACCATTGCGCCTGGCCCAAAATGTTGTTCTGTGGTGCATGATCTTACGTATTAATGTATATATAGTATATATATGTGTGTGCACATATACATGTGTGTGTATGTGTGTGTATATATATATAGAGAGAGAGACAGAGAGAGAGAGAGAGCCACGTGGGAAGTTGGTAGCAGACCTGAAGAATATGCCCAGCAAGGAAAAAGCTGATTCTGTGTTAGCCATGTGAAGCAACAGGACATTATTCTTCTCAGGGGCTCCTTTGGAGTGTGTGGGAGTATGCCATAAGTCATGGATACAATGGCACATCTTCAAGGACACTAGTGCATTTTGATATTCAAAAATAGATATGTAATAATAGATGCTGGGCATAGTGACTCACATCTGTAATCCTAGCACTTTGGGAGGCCAAGGCAGGCAGCACACTTGAGGTCAGAAATTCAAGACCTGCCTGGCCATCATGACAAAACCTTGTCTCCACTAAAAAATACAAAAGAGGTGGCACATGCCTGTAGTCCCAGCTACTGGGGAGGCTGAAGCATGAGAATCACTTGAACCTGGGAAGCAAAGGTTGCAGTGAGCCGAAATTGCACCACTGCACTCCAGCCTGGGCAACAGAGCAAGACTCTGCCTTAAATAAATAAATAAATAGGCCAGGCACAGTGGCTCAAACCTGTAATCCCAGCACTGTGGGAAGGAGAGGCAGGTGGATCACTTGAGGTCAGGAGTTTGAGACCAGCCTGGCCTACACAGTGAAACACCGTCTCTACTAAAAATAAAAAAATTAGCCAGGCATGGTGGAGGGCAATCCTAGCTACTTGGGAGGCTGAGGTATGAGAATCATTTGAACCCGGGAGGTGGAGGTTGCAGTGAGCCAAGATTGTGCCACTGCACTCCCGCCTGGGAGACAGAGAGAGACTCTTTCATAAATAAATAAATACATACATGCATACATACATACATACATGTAATAGAATAGCAAATGCATGTGAAGTTTTTAAGAAAAACCACACACCTTAAACAATTCTCAGTAGTTTAAGTATTTCACTTTGTCTCCTACCATCCCTGGGAGTTTTCATCTGTTTTCCTTTGCCCTTGCAGGCAAGTCTCTAATCATTTGCAAAGAGAAAGGAAGAACTGCAATTAGATGAGCATTATTGGTACTTTGGTAATTTGTATTTGCCCTTTTTTTTTTCACATTTTAGATCAACACGACATTTTATTTATCTATTTTTTTCAGTGGAAGATAACTTATATTGAGATCCCACAAGCTACACAATGTGTTCCTGGCATTAAGCTCCTTCTTCTTTTGCAGTTCGATCTTTCTTGAGTGGTCCCATGAACGCTTTCTTCTCTTCCATGGTCTGGAAGCGGCCATGGCCAAACTTGGAGGTGGTGTCTATGAACTTAAGGTCAATCTTCTCCAGAACCCGCCATTTGGTCAGCACCAGCGAAGACTTGTAGAGGGTGAGCACTTGCTTCTTGGTTCCCACCACTCAGCCTTTTAGCTGTGACCTATTTATTCATGGTATATATTTTATCATATACCAAGACCTTTTATATCATATGGATTCTGTCTCTGGCCTATTTATTCCATTGAAATTTGGGTTATAATTGCAGGAGACTTAAAATTAATTGAGTAAGCACTGCTAGATGGACGAACAGAAACAGCTCTGGTTTGCAGCTCCCAGCAAGATCAATGCAGAAGGCGGGTGATTTCTGCATTTCCAACTGAGGTACCTGGCTCATCTCTTTGGGACTTGTTAGATAGTGGGTGCAGCCCACGGAGGGTGAGCCGAAGCAGGGTGGGGCGTTGCCTCACCCAGGAAGCACAAGGAGTGAGGGAACTCCCTCCCCTAGCCAAAGGAAGCTGTGAGGGACTGTTCCGCGAGGAATGGTGCATTCCAGCCCAGGTACTACGCTTTTCGCATGGTCTTCACAACCCGCAGACTAGGAGATTCCCTCGGGTGCCAATGCCACCAGGGCCCTGGGTTACAAGCACAAAACTGGGTGGCCATTTGGGCAGACACCGAGCTAGCTACAGGAGTTTTTTTCGTACTCCAATGGCACCTGGAGCACCAGCGAGAGAGAACCGTTCACGCCCCTGGAAACAGGGCTGAAGCCGGGGAGCCAAGGGGTCTAATTCAGCGGATCCCACCCCCATGGAGCCCAGAAAACTAAGATCCACTGGCTTGAAATTCTCGCTGCCAGCACAGCAGTCTGAAGTAGACCTGGGACGCTAGAGTTTGGTGAAGGGAGGGGCGGCTGCCATTACTGAGGCTTGAGTAGGCAGCTTTCCCCTCACAGTGTAAACAAAGCCTCCAAGAGGTTCGAACTCGGAGGAGCCTACTGCAGCTCGGCAAAGCCACTGTGACCAGACTGCCTGTCTAGATTCCTCCTCACTGGGCAGGGCATCTCTGAGAGAAAGGCAGCAGACCCAGTTAGAGGCTCCTAGATAAAACTGCCATCTTCCTGGGACAGAGCACCTGGGGGAAGGGGTGGCTGTGGGCACAGCCTCAGCAAACTTAAACGTTCCTGCCTGGCCAGCTCCAGCACAGTGCTCGAGCTCTGCTAAGGGACAGACTGCCTCCTCAAGTGGATCCCTGACTTCCATGCCTCCTGACTGGGAGACACCTCCTAGCAAGAGTCAACAGATATCTCATACAGGAGAGCTCCAGCTGGCATCTGGCTGGTGCCCCTCTGGGACAAAGCTTCCCGAGGAAGGAACAGGCAGCAATATTTGCTGTTCTGCAGCCTCCACTGTTGATACCCAGGCAAACAGGGTCTGGACTAGACCTCCAGCAAACTCCAGCAGACCTGCGCAGAGGGGCCTGTTAGAAGAAAAACCAACAAACAGAAAGGAAGAGTATCAACATCAACAAAAAAGACGTCCACACAGAAACCTCATCTGAAGGTGACCAGCATCAAAGACCAAAGGAAGTTAAATCCATGAACATGAGGAAAAACCAGCACAAAAAGGCTGAAAATTCCAAAAACCAGAATGCCTCTTCTCCTCCAAAGGATCACGACTCCTCACCAGCATGGGCACAAAACTGGATGGAGAATGAGTTTGATGAATTTACGGAAGTAGGCTTCAGAAGGTGGGTAATAACAAACTTCTCCAAGCCAAAGGAGCATGTTCTAACCCAATACGAGGAAGCTAAGAACCTTGGAAAAAGGTTAGAGGAATTGCTAACTAGAATAATCAGTTTAGAGAAGAACATAAATGACTTGATGGAGCTGAAAAACATAGCATGAGAACTTCATGAAGCATACACAAGTATCAATAGCCGAATCCATCAAGTGGAAGAAAGGATATCAAAGATTGAAGATCAACTTAATGAAATAAAGCGTGAAGACAAGATTAGAGAAAAAAGAATGAAAAGTAACAAACAAAGCCTCCAAGAAATATGGGACTATGTGAAAAGACCAAATGTACAATTGATTGGTGTACCTGAAAGTGACGGGGAGAATGGAACCAAGTTGGAAAACACTCTTCAGGATATTATCCAGGAGAACTTCCCCAACCTAGCAAGACAGGCCAACATTCAAATTCAGGAAATACACAGAACACTACAAAGATACTCCTTGAGAAGAGCAACCCCAAGACACATAATTGTCAGATTCATCAAGGTTGAAATGATGGAAAAAATGTTAAGGGCAGCCAGAGAGAAAGGTCGGGTTACCCACAAAGGGAAGCCCATCAGACTAACAGCGGATCTCTCTGCAGAAACCCTACAAGCCAGAAGAGAGTGGGGGCCAACATTCAACATTCTTAAAGAAATAATTTTCAACCCATAATTTGACATCCAGCCAAACTAAGCTTCATAAGCAAAGGAGAAATAAAATTATCTACAAGAGGGATTATTTATAGATACCTCTCAAAGCTTGCACCAATATATTATTACATTATAAATCCAAAAAAGAGAGCAGAATTTCCCAAAAATGTTTGACCACAGGAGTTTTATTTTAGTACACAAACTCCAGAGCCATATGGCCTCCTTTGTTTAAATGCTGCCTCTAGTAACTGTGGCATCTTGGACAAGTCACTTAATCGTTCTGTGCCTTAGTTTCTACATCTGAAAAGTTGCAATAATAAAAGCACCTACTTTATTGGGTAGTTGTGAAGCTTCAATGGGTTAGCACGAGTGAAGTATTTGCAGCAGTACCTGCCTCATAGTAAACACCACAAAGTTTCGCTATTGTTAGAGCATTAGTTTTGTGTTGCTGTTATTCCTTATTCCGGTTGTCATTATTTTAGAGGACTACACATTAACATCTCAGTGATCTAGAACAAATGGGGCAATGTGAGAAACTGTGCTATATCTTGATCAGTAATTACCCAACCTAGTGAGTGTGAAAACAACAGATTGCTATCCCTCCCACCTGAGATTCTGATGCAATTGGTCTGTAATAGAGACCAGGAATTCAAGACCTGTATTTCAAAACTCTAGGAAACTTTCTCGCCTCAGCATGTGAGAACTTTGGAGGTTTAATGAGCGATGAGAGAGGCTAGAATCCCACAATGGCTCGTGGACTTAATCCATGGCACCACCAATTGAACAGTCTGTTAAACTACTCATTTATTGTAGTGGTTTAAGGCAGCTGCAAGGAAACATGAGTGAGGCCTTCCAAAAGGGTTATTAGTATCTCATGGTCCAGAGCAGTGTGGAGAAGGGCAAAAAAATGGATAATAGGTATGGGAAGAGACAACAATAAAATAATTTGCACCAAAGATAAATGCATTTCACTGTTTTCTAGATATTGTCAGTGTCCCTGCCACACATGTTATACCATTCTGCAATCCTAACAGCAGCAACCAATAGTGACTGTTTCTCCAAAGTCTCCCCCACAGAATGAACTATTGCACCTTTGGCTTTCTGCCTATCAGGGTGAAATATTTTATGTTAGTATAATTATAATTTGCATGGCCTTAATTTGCATATTCTCTTTATATGTTTAGGTCTATTTGTATTTATTCTTTTGTAAACTATATGTCTTTGAATTCTCTTTGTCACAAGTGTAAGCTGTTCCATAACAGCTTATGCTATTATGGGCTATGTTCATAAACCACTCAAAGAGCTACAGAAAATAGAATGAAGTATAGTCATTTTCATGATCACTTGCCCTTCTTATTGCTAAAGGAACCAACAGAGCACCAAAGAGACCTTATAGCTGTTCCTCAACGGGAGTAGACCAGGCTATTCCCTAGTTCATCCTGGTAGCAACAGCCAGCTTTCTTCCTCAGGCAAACCAAAATATCGTAAGTCTCTTGTTTGGAGAAATGGGAGACTTGGTCCATATGTTTAAAGGGTCTACATCATCTGTCATTTTCTTAATCTTGGAAGGAAACATAGATTGACTTCAAAATGTTATATTTTTTCATGTAACAAAGAGAAATGTCATGATAAATCAAATGAATCAAAAGATCAATTTCACACAATTGTGATATTTTGTAAACTGAATATGGGTACTTAACGTATTGTGAAAATTAAATTGCTTGTGGTACTTAAGCATTGAATTAATCAAAACTCCTCTAATTCAAAAATGTTATCAATCTGCTAAGCATAATACATTTATATAAGGTCTGAAAAAATAGCCCTTATTTTTAATTATGGTTTGTTATTGTGTTAATTACACTGGCCAACAAAATTAGAACTTAGTTATTACACTTGATGGAGAAGCTTATATCATCCATAACTACAATTGAACCCAACATGGGAAAAGCCACTGGTTTCAGCTGATATGGAATTAATTTATACTCTGAAAAGCTTACTAACTGGAAGGTACTTGAAAGTTATTATATTGATTATAATATCATAAATATCTAAAATAATGGATTTTTTTTTCCTGAGCACACACATATTTTCTTTCTCTTTTATTCCTAATTCAGGGGTAAGCAGAAAGGACACTATTATCTACCCACTCCGCATGGGCTCTCATCCAATAAAAGGGACACAGACACTAAAGAATGATCATACAAAACACTAAATACATCATTTCCCATTAGCACAGCACACATCTTATTCCTGGTAGTAGAAATTAGGCCATGCTAATGTGAGAGTCTAATAATGAGAGCATAAAAATTAATACACATCACTAAGATGAGTTTCAAGTTTCCAAGAATCAACCTAAATCTCTTTTTAATATGCAAACTGGTAGAAGATGCTAGGAGGCTTTTGGTGAAAGAAGAAGAAAGAGTAGAGTGATGGTTAATTTTACCTGTACACTTGGGTGAGCCACAGTACTCAGATATATGGTCAAACATTATTCTAAATGTTTCTGTAAAGATTTCTTTTAGATGAGATTAACATTTACAACAGTAGACTGAGCAAAGCAGACTATCCTCCATAATGTGGGTGGGCCTCATCCAATCAGTTGAAGGCTTTAATAGACGAAGACTGAACTTGGCCATGCACTCTGGCTCATGCCTGTGATCCCAAACTTTGGGAGGCCAAGGCGGGCAGATCACTTGAGATCAGGAGTTCAAGACCAGCCTGGCCAACATGGTGAAACCTCGTCTCTACTAAAAATACAAAAAAAAATTAGCCAGGCATGGTGGTACACACCTGTAATCCCAGCTACCCAGGAGGCTGAGGCATGAGAATTGCTTGAACCCAGGAGGCAGGGTTGCAGTGAGCTGAGATCACACCACTGCACTCCAGCCTGTGTGACAGAGCAAGACCCTGTCTCAAAAAAAAAAAAACGAAAAACAAGAAAAATAAAACAAAACAAAAAAACAAGAAAGAACAAGACTGAACTCCCCCAGAGAAGGAATTCTGCCAGCAGACTGCTTTTGTACTCATACTGCAGCATCACCTCTTCCCTGAGTCAACAACCAGCCTGCCTACCCTGCAGATTTCAGACTTGCCTGTCTCCTCCACAATTGTATCAGCTAAGCTAATTCCTTGAAATAAATCTCTCGAGTGGGGGATCCAAAATGGCCAATTAGAAGGAGCTGCGGTCGGCACTCATGGAAAGGAATGAAAAGGGGTGAGTAAATTCAGCACCTTCAACTGAAATATCCAGGTTCTTACACTGGGACTAACTAGGCAAACAACTCAAACCACAAACAATGAAAAAAAGCTTTTGGGATTGGGGAGGACAACAGCCCACCCAGGAGTAGCATAAAGCCAAAGGAACTCCCATCCCCACCGAGGGAAGCAGTGAGTAATTGTGCAACATAGTCTGGGAAACCACGCTTCTCCCATGGATCTTTGCAATGTGTGGATCAGGAGATCCCCTCATGAGCCCACGCCACCAGGCCTTGGGTCCAATACACAGAGCTGTGTGGAGTCTTGGTAGAGCAGCCACTCAGGCACACACAGAGTTTTATATACTGCAGCCCCAGGATTCCCAGTGAGGTGAGAAATCCATTCATACATATGTCTAGGAAGGGGGCTGAATCCAGGGAGCCAAGCAGCCTCGTTCTGCATGTCCCACAACCATGACACCCCACAAGTTAAGTCCCACTGGCTTAGAATTCCAGCCAGCTGATGACAACAGACTGGAATCTGTCTGAGACAGGTCTGAGTTCCCAGGGAGGATGGGCAGGCGCCATCTCTGCAGTTTGGTTGACTCAGCTATTCCAGCCTGCCAGCTCTGGAGAATACAAATGATCCAGAGAAGGAAGGGTACCCCCAGCACAGCACACCTGCTATACCAAAAAGCAACCAGACTGCTTTAAGCTGGTTGCTGATCGTGTTCCTCCTGATTGGGTAAGACCTCCCAACAGGGGTCTCCAGCCACCTCCTACAGGTATGTTTTGGCAGCAACAGGTCAGTACACCCCGGGGATGACGCTTCCAGAGGGAAGAGCAGGCTGCCATCTTTGCCGTTTCATGGCCTTCATTGATGATACCTCCAGGTATGGGAAAAACTGAGGTAATAGGGTCTGGAGTGGACCTCCAGCAAACCACAGCAGCCTTATGATAGAGTAGCCTGTTAAAAGAAAAACAAACAGAAAACAACAACAACAACATCAACAAAAGAGACTCCACAAAAACCCCATTCAAAGGTCAGCAACCTCAAAGATCAAAGGTAGATAAGTCCACAAAGATGAGACAAAAATCAATGCAAAAGTGCTGAAAACATGGAAAGCTAGAGTGCCTCTTCTCCTCCAAATGACCGCAACCCCTCTCCAGCAAGGGCACAGAACTGGGCTGAGGCTGAAATGGCTGAATTGACAGAAGTAAGCTTCAGAAGGTGGGTAATAACAAACTTCACTGAGCTAAAGAAGTATTTTGTAACCCAATGTAAAGAAGCTAAGAATCACGATAAAACAATACAGGAGCTGAAAGCCAGAATAGCCGATTTAGAGAGAAAAACAACTGACCTGATGGAGCTGACAAACGCTATACAAGAACTTCACAGTGCAATCATAAGTATCAATAGCAGAATAGACCAAGCAGAGAAAAGAATCTCAGAGCCTGAAGACTATCTTTCTGAAATAAGACAGACAGATAAGAATAGAGAAAAAAGAATAAAAAAGAATGAACAAAACCTCTCAGAAATATGGAATTATATAGAAAGACTAAACCTACAAGTGAGTAGGGTACCTGAAAGAGATGGGAAGAATGGAACCAAGTTAGAAAACATACGTCAGGATATCATCCAGGAGCACATCCCAACCTAGCAAGACAGGCCAACATTCAAATTCAGGAACTGCAGAGAACCCCAGTGTATTAGTCTTTTCTCATACTGCTAATAAAGACATACCTGAGACGGGGTAATTTATAATGAAAGAGGTTTAATCGACTCACAGTTACACGTGGCTGGGGAGGACTCACAATCAAAGCAGAAGATGACTGAGGAGCAAAGTCACACCTTACATGGCAGCAGGCAAGAGAGCAATGTAGGGGAACTCCCCTTTATACAACCATCAGATCTCAGATATCATGAAACTTATTCATTATCATGAGAACAGCATGAGAAAGACCTGCCCCCATTATTCAGTTGCCTCCCACCAAGTCCCTCCCATGACACATGGGAATTATAAGAGCTACAATACAAGATGACATTTGGGTGAGGACACAGCCAAATCATATCACCCAGTAAAATACTCCACAAAAAGATCAACCCCAAGACACATAATCATCAGATTTGCCAAGGTCAAAATGAAACAAAAAATGTTAAGTGCAGCCAAAGAGAAAGACCAGGTCACCTACAAAGGGAATCCATCAGACTAACAGCAGATCTGTCAGCAGAAACCCTACAAATCAAAAGACAGTGGGGGCCAATATTCAACATTCTTAAAGAAAAGAATTTTAAACCCAGAATTTCATATCTGGCCAAACTAAGCTTCATAAGCAAAGGAGAAATAAAATCCTTTACAGACAAGCAAATGCTGAGGGAATTCATCACCATCGGGCCTGCTTTGCAAGAGCTCCTGAAGAAAGCACTAAATATCCAAAGGAAAAACTGGTACCAGCCACTACAAAAACACACTGAAGCATACAGATCAGTGACACCATGAAGCAACTGTATCAACAAGTCTGCAAAATAACCAGCCAGCATCATGATGACAGGATCAAATTCACACATAACAATACTAACTTTAAATATAAATGGGCTAAATGCCCCAATTAAAACACAGAATGGCAAGCTAGATAAAGAGCTAAGACTTATAGGTATGCTCTCTTCGAGAGACCCATCTCAAGTACAAAGACACACATAGGCTCAAAATAAAGGGATGGAGGAAAATTTACTACACAAATGGAAAACAGAAAAAAGCAAGGGTCACAGTCGTAATTTCTGACAAAATTTTCACGCGTGTCCATGTGAAGAGACCACCAAACAGGCTTTGTGTGAGCAATAAAGCTGTTTATTTCACCTGGGTGCAGGTGGGCTGAGTCCAAAAAGAGAGTCAGCGAAGAGAGATAGGGGTGGGCCATTTTATAAGATTTGGGCAGGTAAAGGAAAATTACAGTCAAAGGGGGTTTGTTCTCTGGTGGGCAGGAGTGGGGGTCACAAGGTGCTCAGTGGGGGAGCTTTTTGAGCCAGGATGAGCCCGAAAAAGACTTACACAAGGTAATGTCATCACTTAAGGCAAGGACCGGCCATTTACACTTCTTTTGTGGTGGAATGTCATCAGTTAAGGTGGGGCAGAGCATAGTCACTTCTTTTGTGATTCTTCAGTTACTTCAGGCCATCTGGGCATATACGTGCAAGTCACAGGGGATGAGACGGCGGCTTGGCTTCGGCTCAGAGGACTGACATTAAAATAAACTTTAAACCAACAAAGATCCAAAAAAAAAGAAAGAAAGAAAGCCGCGGACCCTCGCAGTGAGTGTTACAGTTCTTAAAGGCAGCGTGTCTGGAGTTTGTTCCTTCTGATGTTCCGATGTGTTTGGAGTTTCTTCCTTCTGGTGGTTTCGTGGTCTCGCTGGCTCAGGAGTGAAGCTGCAGACTTTCGCGGTGAGTGTTACAGCTCTTAAGGCAGCGCGTCTGGAGTTGTTCGTTCATCCCAGTGGGTTCATGGTCTCGCTGGCTTCAGGAGTGAAGCTGCAGACCTTCGCGGTGAGTGTTACAGCTCATAAAAGCATTGTGGACCCAAAGAGTGAGCAGCAGCAAGATTTATTGCAAAGAGAGAAAGAACAAAGCTTCCACAGTGTGGAAGGGGACCCGAGCGGGTTGCAACTCCTGGCTCGGGCAGCCTGCTTTTATTCTCTTATCTGGCCCCACCCACATCCTGCTGATTGGTGGAGCGGAGTGGTCTGTTTTGACAGGGTGCAGATTGGTGCGTTTACAATCCCTGAGCTAGGCACAAAGGTTCTCCACGTCCCCACCAGATTAGCTAGATACAGAGTGTCCCGACACAAAGGTTCTCCAAGTCTCCACCAGAGTAGCTAGATACAGAGTGTCGATTGGTGCATTCACAAACCCTGAGCTAGACACAGGGTGCTGATTGGTGTGTTTACAAACCTTGAGCTAGATACAGAGTGCCAATTGGTGTATTTACAATCCCTTAGCTAGACATAAAGGTTCTCCAAGTCCCCACCGGAGTGGCTAGATACAGAGTGTCGATTGGTGCATTCACAAACCCTGAGATAGACACAGGGTGCTGATTGCTGTGTTTATAAACCTTGAGCTAGATACAGAGTGCCGATTGGTGTATTTACAATCCCTGAGCTAGACATAAAGATTCTCCAAGTTCCCACTAGACTCAGGAGCCCAGCTGGCTTCACCCAGTGGATCTCGCACTGGGGCTGCAGGTGGAGCTGCCTGCCAGTCCCGCACCATGCACCCACACTCCTCAGCCCTTGGGTGGTCAATGAGACTGGGGCCGTGGAGCAGGGGGCGGCGCTTGTCAGGGAGGCTCGGGCTGCACAGGAGCCCAGGGAGGCGGAGTGGGGAGGCTCAGGCATGGCGGGCTTCAGGTCCCGAGCCCTGCCCCATGGGAAGGCAGCTAAGGCCTGGTGAGAAATCGAGTGCAGAGCCGGTGGGCCGGCACTGCTGGGGGACCCAGCATACCCTCCGCAGCCACTGGCCCAGGTGCTAAGCCCCTCATTGCCCGGGGCGGCAGGGCCTGCTGGCCACTCCGAGTCCAGGGCCTGCTGAGCCCACACCCACCCAGAACTCATGCTGGCCCACAAGCACTGCGCCTGCAGCCCGGGTTCCTGCCCGTGCCTCTCTCTCCACACCTCCTGGCAAGCTGAGGGAGCCGGCTCCGGCCTTGGCCAGCCCAGAAAGGGGCTCCCACAGTGCAGTGGCGGGCTGAAGGGCTCCTCAAGTGCCACCAAAGTGGAAGCCCAGGCAGAGGAGGTGCCGAGAGCCAGCAAGGGCTGTGAGGACTGCCAGCATGTTGTCACCTCTCAGCATTACATAATGGTAAAGGGATCAATTCAACAAGAAAAGCTAACTATCTTAAATATATATGCACCAAATATAGGAGCACCCAGATTCATAAAGCAAGTTCTTAGAGACCTACAAAGAGCTTAGACTCCCACACAATAAGAGTGGGAGACATTAACACCCCACTGACAATATTGGACAGATCATTGAGACAGAAAATTATCAGATATTCAGGACCTGAACTCAGCTCCAGATCAAGTGGACCTAATAGCTATCTACAGAACTCTCCACCCCACAGCAACAGAATATACATTCTTCTCATCGCCACACAGCACTTAAACTAAAACTGATCACATATTCAGAAGTAAAACACTCCTCAGCAAATGCAAAAGAACTGAAATCATAACAAACAGTCTCTTAGACCACAGTGCAATCAAATTAGATCTCAAATTTAAGAAACTAACTCAAAACCACACAACTACATGGAAATCGAACAACTTGCTCCTGAACAACACCTAGGTAAATAATTAAATTAAGGCAGAAATTAAGAAGTTATTTGAAACTAATGAGAACAAAGACAATGTGCCAGAGTCTCTGGAATGCAGCTAAATCAGTGTTAAGAGGAAAATTTATAGCACTAAATGCCCACATCAAAAAGCTAGAAAGATCTCAAGTTAACAACCTAATATCATAATGAAAAGAACAAAAGAACCAAGAGAAAACAAACCCCAAAGCTAGCAGAAGACAAGAAATAACCAAGATCAGAGCTGAACTGAAGGAGACAGAGACACAAAAACCCCTACAAAAAAATCAGCGAATCCAGGAACTGGGTTTTTTTGTTTGTTTTTTTTTTCAAAAATTAATAAAATAGAGCAGTAGGCTACATAATGAGAAAAGAGAGAAGAATCAAATAAACACAATCAGAAATGATAAGGAGGATATTATTACCACTGACCCCACAGAAATACAAACAACCATCAGAGAATACTGTAAACATCTCTATGCACATGAACTAGGAAATCTAGAAGAAATGGATAAATTCCTGGACACATACGTCCTCCTGAGACTGAACCAGGAAGAAACAGAATCCTTGAATAGGCCAATAATGAGTTCTGGAAATGAGGTAGCCTACCAGTCAAAAAAAAACCCAGGACCAGAGGTATTCACAGCTGACTTCTACCAGCGTTACAGAGAAGAACTGGTACCGTTTCTACTGAAACTATGCCAAACAATATTGAAAAGAAGAGACTCTTGCCTAACTGATTATGTGAAGCCAGCATCATCCTGATACCAAAACTTGGCAGAGATACAACAAAAAAAGAAAACTTCAAGCCAATATTCTTGATGAACATCAATGTAAAAATCCTCAGTAAATACTGGATAGTTAAGTCCAGCAGTATATCAAAAAGCTTATCCACCATTATCAAATTGGCTTCACCCCTCAGATTCAAGTTTGGTTCAACATACACAAATCAATAAATATAATTCATATTCATAACATAAACAGAACTAAACACAAAAACCCCATGATTATCTCAACAGATGCAGAAAAGGTCTTCAATAAAATTCAACATCCCTTCATGTTAAAAAATCTCAATAAACTAAGTGTTGAAGGAACATACCTCAAAATAGTAAGAGCATGACAAACCCACAGCCAATATCTTACTGAATGGATAATAGCTAGAAGACTTCCCCTTGAAAAACACCACAAGACAGGGATGCCCTCTCTCACCACTCCTATTCAGCATAGTATTGGATGTTCTGGCCAGAGCAATCAGGCAAGAGAAAGAAAGAAATAAACGGCGTTCAAATAGGAAAAGAGGAAGCCGAATTATCTTTGTTTTCAGGTGGATGTGGTGACTCATGCCTGTAATCCCAGCACTTTGGGAGGCCGAGGTGGGTGGATCACCTGAGATCAGGAGTTTAAGACCAGCCTGCCCAACATGGCAAAACTCCATCTCTACTAAAATATAAAAATTAGCCAGGCATGGTGGTGCATGCCTATAGTCCCAGCTACTTGGGATGCTGAGGCAAGAGAATCACTTGAGCCTGGAGGCAAATGTTGCAGTGAGCCAAGCTCATGCCACTGCACTCCAGCCTGGACAACAGAGTGAGACTCTATCTGAAAAAAATATATGTATCATTGTTTGCAGATGACCTGATCCTATATCTAGAAAACCCCATCATCTCAGCCCAAAAAGCTTCTTAAACTGATAACCTGAGCAAAGTCTCAGGATATAAAATCAACGTGCAAAAATCACTAGCATTTCCATACAACAACAACCAGCAAGCAGAGAACCAAATCAGGAATGAATTCTCATTCACAGTTGTTATTAAGAGAATAAAATATGTAGGAATACAGCTAACAAGGGACGTGAGGGACCTCTTCAAGGATAACTACAAACCTCTGCTCAAAGAAATCAGGGAGAACACAAACAAATGGAAAAACATTCCATCCTCATGGATAGGAAGAATAAATATTGTGAAAATGGCCACATTGCCTGAGGTAATTTATAGATTTTATGCTATTCACATTAAACTACCATTGATATTCTTCACAGTATTAGAAAAAACTATTCTAAATTCATATGAACCAAAAAAAGAGCCCATATAGCCAAGGAAATCCTAAGCAAAAAGAACAAAGCTGGAGGCACCACACTACCTGGCTTTAAACTATACAAGGCTATAGTAACCAAAACAGCGTAATAGTGGTACAAGAGCAGACACATAGACCAATGGAACAGAATAGAAATCGCAGAAATAAGACTACACACCTACAACCATCTGATCTTCTACAAACCTGACAAAAACAAGCAACAGGAAAAGGATTCCCTAATTAATAAATGGTACTGGGAGAGCTGGCTAGCCATATGCACAAAACTGAAACTAAACCCCTACCTTACACCTTATATAAAAATTAACTCAAGATGGATTAAAGACTGAAAGTTAAAACCCAAAACCATAAAAACCCTAGAAGAAAATCTAGGCAATACCATTCAAGACATAGGCACAGGCAAAGATTTCATAAAGAAAACACCAAAAGCAATTGCAACAATAGCAAAAATTGACAAAGGGGATCTAATTAAGCTAAAAAGCTTCTGCACAGCAAAAGAAACTATCATCAGAGTGGACAGACAACCTATGGAATGGGAGAAACATTTTCCAATCTATCCATCTGACAAAGGTCTAATATCCAGAATCTATAAGAAACTCAAAGAAATTTACAAGAAAAAAAACAACTCCATCAAAAAGTGGGCAAAGGACATGAACAGACACTTCTCAAAAGAAGACATACATGCGGCCAACAAATATATGAAAAAAAGCTCAACTTCACTGATCATTAGAGAAATGAAAATCAAAACTGCAATAAGATGCCATCTCGGCTGGGCGCGGCGGCTCACGCTTGTAATCCCCCACTTTGGGAGGCCGAGGCGGGCGGATCATGAGGTCAGGAGATCGAGACCACGGTGAAACCCCGTCTCTACTAAAAAATACAAAAAAAAAATTAGCCGGGCGTGGTGGCGGGCACCTGTAGTCCCAGCTACTCGGAGAGGCTGAGGCAGGAGAATGGCGTGAACCCGGGAGGCGGAGCTTGCAGTGAGCCGAGATTACGCCACTGCACTCCAACCTGGGCGACAGAGCAAGACTCCGTCTCAAAAAAAAAAGATGCCATCTCACAGGCTGGGTGCAGTGGCTCAATCCTGTAATCCTAGCACTTTGGGAGGCCAAGGCAGGTGGATCACCTGTGGTCAGGAGTTCAAGACTAGCTTGGCCAACATAGTGAAACCCCATCTCTACTAAAAATACAAAAACTAGCTGGGCGTGGTGGTGCATGCCTGTAATCCAACTACCTGGGAGGCTGAGGCAGGAGAGTCGCTGAAACCCAGGAGGCAAAGGCTGCAGTGAGCCAAGGTCATGCCACTACACTCCAGCCTGCATGACAGAGAGAGACTGTCTAAAAAAAAAAAGGTAACATCTCACAGCAGTCAGAATGGCTATAAAAAGGCAAAAAAGAACAGATACTGGTGAGGTTACAGAGAAAAAGGAACACTTTTACACTGTTGGTGGTAGTGTAAATCAGTTCAATCATTGTGAAAGACAGTGTGGTGATTCCTCAAAGACCTAAAAACAGAACTGCCATTCCACCCAGCAATCCCATTACTGGGTATATATCCAAAGAAATATAAATCTTTCTATTATAAAGAAACATTCACACATATGTTCATTGCAGCACTATTCACAATAGCAAAGACATGGAATCAACCTAAATGCCCATCAATGATTGACTGGATAAAGAAAATATGGTGCAGTCATAAAAAGGAATGAGAACATGTCCTTTGCAGGGACATGGATGGAATTGGAAGCCATTATCCTCAGCAAAACCAAGTATCACATGTTCTCACTTATAAGTGGGAGCTAAATGATGGAACACATGGACACAGGGAGGAGAACAACACACACTGGGGCCTGTTGGAGGGGGGTGTGGGGAAAGGGAGAGAATCAGGAAGAACAGCTAATGGATGCTGGGCTTAATACCTACATGATGGGATGATCTGTGCAGCAAACCATGATGGCTCACATTTACCTATGTAACAAACCTGCATATCCTGCACATGTACCACTGAACCTAAAATAAAAGTTGAAGAAAAAAATTAAAAATTTCTGTCTCCTCTCTCTCCCTCCCTCTCTCTCTCTCTCACAGACACACACACACACACACACACATGCACACACACACACACACACACATACCCAATTTGTTCTGTTTCTCTGGATAACTCTGACTAATACAAACAGTAAGGGGTTTGCAGGTTATAACCTGGAAATAGCAGTGTGGTAAAGGGTAAGGGTAAAGAAAGAGCCTTCAAATGGGGAAATGTCTGGCTAAGCAGCTGATGCATCTGCCATGGATTAGACACCCGCACAGACATCACATCAGTTCAGGCACCCTCCAGCTGAGACACAGGTTCTTACATCCAGGCTAAACCACTCATCTGCCATACAGCCAGAACACAGTAATAAGGGGAACACTGGGTGACTCAGCCCTGCTCACATCTAAAGCTTGATCTCTCCCAACTTGTTCCTGCTTTGTTTCTTGAATTTGTGTGTGTCAGCCTCTGATTTTATACCCATCCCTAGAAGCTCCTCAACATCACCATCATCTCTACAACCTGATGAAGATTTAGTTTCTTCAGTTTAACACTTGGTGGTCCTCCATGTATGTGTTTTGCCATGTGTCCTCCAGCTTTACCAACTCTTGGCATTTGTTCAAACAGGTCTGGATCTCTAGCCCCTTCCCTAGAATGCCAACGATTCATTAAGGAGAGACCAATCTCACCTCATCTTGGCAACAGGGTCTTCACTACAGGCTTGTGAGGTCCTCTCAGTTCAGGGTTCTCATCTTCTCTTTAATAATACCTGTAGAGGCTTCATAAAGGAAACAAAAGTATTATTTGTAAAGAGCAGAACCTACGAAAGGGTGTTAATAAAATAAAATTTCCTAGACAGCTAACTAAAGTATAAATACATATAAAACTAACAGCATAAAACATTAAAATATGGCTACACCCATTTTACTGATGAGAAAAACAAGGCTTGGAATGTTCTCCAAGAGATGCCCAAAGCACCACAGCTGGGTTCTATATCCATATTGGTTATCAGATTCCAGAGCACACAGTATTTTAAAATTTTTTTCTTTTTCTTTTCTTTTATTGTAAGCTGTGGGACACATGTGCAGGATGTGCAGGTTTGTTACATAGGTAAACATGTGCCATGGTGGTTTGCTGCACCTATCAACCCATCGCCTAGGTATTATCCTGATGCTCTCCCTCCCCCGCCCCCACAGCAATAGGCCCCAGTGTGTGTCGTTCCCCTCCCTGTGTCCATGTGTTCTCATTATTCAGCTCCCACTTATAAGTGAGAACATGCAGTGTTTTGTTTTCTGTTCCTGCATTAGTTTGCTGAGGATAATGGCTTTGAGCTCCATCCATCCCTGCAAAAGACATTATCTCATGTGCACGTTCTGCATATGTATCCCAGAACTTAAATTATAATTTAAAAAAAAGGGCTAAAGACCTTAACAGACACCTCCCAAAGAAGAGCTATAGATGGCAAATAAGCATATGAAAAGATGTTCCACATCATATGTAATCATTAAATTAAATGAAATTAAACAACAATGAGATAGCCCTATACACTTATTAGAATGGTCAAAATCCAGAACACTAACGCTGGGGATGACTGATTGAAAATAAGGGCAGTGAGAGAGAAGGAGATGTCAAGGTAAAGAGACAAAGAGCTGGTCATCTCAGTTGGAGAACAGAATCTAGCAGTCTACATAAACATAATGAAAATTGAGTGCCAATTACATGTGAAACATTTTCTGAAATCTCTTACAACCTTGGAAAGTAGGTATTATTATCTCTATTTTTAAGAGAGTATGCTGAGGCTCAAAAAGATTCTGCACTGTCTACTATGGTAGCCACTGGCCATATGTGACAATTTATTTTTAAATTTTATTTAAATTAAATAAGACCAAGAATGAAGTTCATCGTTAACACTAGCCCCACTGCAAGGGCTCAGTAGCCACATAGGGTTAGTGGCTGCCATATTGGACAGTGCTGTTCTAGAACATTTCCATTACAGCAAAAGTGCTATTGGACAGCCTGGTGTAAATAACTTAGCCTAATCCTGTGGCTGGTAAGTCAGGGAGCTGTGGTTTGAGAGAAGGTTTGACTGCAAAGCCCACTCTTTCCACCAGCAGGAGAATGAGCCCAAAGGTGTAGCTTCATTCTGAGCTAAAGATGTTCTACACGAGGACTCACTAAGATGGCCTGATCTGGCCAGAACCAATCTGAGAATGCACATGAATGAGTTTAAGCCTTTAGGGGTCAAGCAGGTAGCTCTGGTTGAAATGGGAGCTGATGTTGTAGGAAATAAACAATTACTAACTTGTTGACTTGGTCTACCCACAGTGAGCATATGAGTTATAGCCCACTTTTGAGTGTAAAAGGGAGTACCATTCATAATTACACCACAAAACAGGCATAAACCAGGACTGCACTAAGAACATGTGTTCACTCCCCAATTAGGTACCACGCACGTCGCAAATATACGAAAGTCATTTTAAATTTACCTTCATTTTTTCCAATTCTTATGTAACTATTCTTTCGGAATAAAGACTAAAAAATTAAAAACCCAAATTTTTCATTGCTCAATGAATAATTTTACTAATTAAAAGTATAACAAGGACGGGAGCCATGGCTCACACCTGTAATCCCAGAGCTTTGGGAGGCCAAGGTGGGCAGATTACAAGGTCAGGAGTTCAAGACCAGCCTGGCCAATATGGTGAAACCCTGTCTCTACTAAAAATACAAAAATTAGCCAGGCATGGTGGCAGGTGCCTATAGTCCCAGCTACTTGGGAGGCTGAGGCAGGAGAATCTCTAGAACCCAGGAGGCGGAGGTTGCAATGAGCCGAGATTGTGCCACTGTACTCCAGCCTGAGGGACACAGTGAGACTCGGTCTCAAAAAAAAAAAAAAAAAAAAAAGTAGTGTAAAAAGCATCTTTTTTATATCATTAACCCCACCCCCATGAAAAAGTCTTCAAAAAGTGACCAAGAAAATGTGCCACTGATAAATGATGTTAAAATGAAAAGAAAATACATTATGATCTTTGCCCAGCAATACCACTTGTTAGCTGAATGATCTTGGACAACTCACTCAACTTTTTCATAGCTCAGTTTTCTCACTTGTAAAATTAATTTCCTATTGATGCATAACAAATGTGCATGGTGGCTCATGCTTATAATCACAGCACTTTGGGAAGCTGAGGCAGGAGGATTGCTACAGCTATGAGTTTGAGACCAGCCAGGGCAATGTAGGACGATTTTGTCTCTACAAAATATAAAAATAAATAGGCTTACTTAGGAGGTGGGAGGATGGCTTGAGCCTGGGAGGCAGAGGTTACAGTGAGCCAAGATCACACACTGCACTCCAGCCTGGGCGACAAAGCCAGACGCTGTGTCAGTAAATAAATAAATAAATAAATAAATAAATAAATAAATAAGCCAGAAGTGGTGGCTTGTGCCTGTGCCCCCACTTACTTGGAAGGCTAAGGTGGAAGGATCGCTTGAGCCCAGGAGGGAGGTATCATCATGCTACTGCACTCCAGCCTGGCCAACAGAGTGAGACACTCTCAAAAACACAAAAAAAAAAACCTCACAAATTATCCCAGGATTTAGGTGCAGTTTAACTGGGCAGATCTGGCTCAGGGTCTCTAATCAGGAGGTGTTTGAGTGATGGTGTGAATCCCTCATGAATGTCTTGGTGCATGGCTCAGTAGCAAGTTAGCTCTTGCTGTCTCGAGAATGGGTTAGTTCCCAAGAAGGTGGTTAATAAAAAGAGTCTGGCTTCTTTGGTTTTGTTCTCTTGCCTCCTTTCTCTCATATCACTTCTTTGTACACACCTACTTCTTCCACTTTCTGCCAGGAGTGGAAGCAGTCTGGGGCTCTCACAAGATGCAGCTGCCTAATCCTGGATTTCCAGTCACCAGAACTATAAGCCAAATAAACAATTTTTCTTTATAAATTACCCCATCTTAGGTATTCTGTTACAGCAACACAAAATGGACTAAGTCAGGGATATAAGAATGAAAGAAAAAAGGTAAAGAGATATACTTTACACTATTTGAACACATTTCATTTAGTTGAAAAGTTAACTGAAAACAATGCCCCAAAAAGAGATTCAATGAAGCCTAGGCATGTCTCCTTTTGAAGTGCTCCCTTTTGAATGAGCATACCTGCTTTGCGGCAGAAGCAAAAGGAGAGCATGGCCTTCTAATTCCCATTCCAGGGTTCATATACCTCGTACCAGCAGGGCAAATGTGACCCACTTACTTAATCCCTGGCTGCCTCAGTGTCCTTATCTACAAAATACAAACAATATTAATGCTTACCTTGTTAAGGCTGTTGTGAGGATTAAATCAGACAAGGAGTTTAAGTTAACATTCAAAAAAATTTTCTTCTTATTATATTATCCATCACTGCAAACATGAAAAGAACTAATGGGGTCTTTTCTTAGCTAGGAAATGTGTGGTCTGTCTTATTTCTAAGCCTGATATCAGTTCCACTGTAGGGACAGATGAGCAAAGATCTTACCTGGGTCACTCACATGGAGTGGGACTTTAAGAAGAGGGTTAAGGCCAAGACAAGAAAACAAGTCCAATTCAAGTCTTCAATCTAAAGGAATCTAAGAAAACCAGGAGGCATCTTGGAAGACAAAGAGAGGATAAGCAGATTCAAGTAGACAAAAAGGAGGTTGATTTGTATTCATTCCTGAGATGAAGGCACCACTCTCTGAGATGGTTTTTTTACATATTTCCCATGTATCCTTTTGTGGAAATGTTTTAAATTTTTAAATTTCATTATATTTGCATTCTTTTTGTTTGGACATAAATAATGGATGTAATGTACAATATACTGATTTTAACTTTGAGTCGAAATTTTAAAAAGTGATTTGCAGTTCTAACTATACAACATCCTGGAAGAGACAAAACTATAGAAACAGTGAAAGATCAGTGACTATCAGGAGTTGTGGGGAGGGAGGCATGAATAGGCAGAAGGATTTTAAGGACAGTTAAACTGTTGCATATGATACTAAATGGTGAATACTTGTCATTATACATTTGCCATAATCCATACAACAAAGAACTCCAAGAGTGAGCCCCAATTTAAATTACTGAGTTTCATCGATAATTATGTACCCAATGCCGGTTCATCAGTTGTGACAAATGTACCAATCGGGTGCAGGATGTTAACAGTGGAGGAGGGTGTGCATGTGTGGGGGCAGTGGGTGTGTGGGAATTCTGTACCTCCTGCTCAGTTTTGCAGTGTACCTAAAATTGCTCTAAATAGTAAAATCCATTTTTAAAAGTGACTTCTCTTTTCAAACTTTTATTATGAAATGTTTCAAAATTACAAAAGAAGAAAGAATAAAATGAACCCATTAAGCCCATTTCAATAATTATCAACATGTGGTCAATCTTGTTTAATCTATACACCCACTCATTTCCCTCCACTGGGTTATTTAGAAGCAAATCTGTCTTATCAAACCATTTCATCAAATCAGGTTCATTTCAAGGAACTGAGAAAGACTAGAACTAAGTGTCAGCCAGGGACTCACTGTAACAGCTCTCCAAAGCCCTCTCCATTTTCCTTATTATGCAATAATAGCCAAAAATGAAATGTTGTAATAATTTCAGTCCATAATTAGTCACCTAAACTAATCATGTGAATTAGTTCAACATGAATTGTTTTATTATATTTTGCCTTTAGATTTCTTCCTCTTCTGAGTAAATATTTTTGGATCATTTTTCCCTAAATCCATAATATCTCCATCTTTCCCAACCACCAAATTTAATTTCATACATGCCCTCTAAGCAAAATGTCTTTGTAAAAAATGAGAAATATCATGACCTCTGTACTGAGAAAGTCAATAACTTACAAAAGCTCTAGAAGAGACAAACTGAAACACCACAAAAGTAATATCTATGATGTTTACAAGCTTTAAGAAGTAAGTAAAGCCCTTGCCTTCATGTTTTCTTCAGAACCAGGACATCCTTTATGGGCAGGGTTCTTACTGACTACTCAAGTGAGTTATTATGAGACACAGTTGGCCAACAGTCCTGGAATGCTGAATTTCTGGATCTACTGAGATAATCATGTGGTTTTTGTCATTGCTTCTGTTTATGTGATGGATTACATTTATTGATTTGCATACGTTGAACCAGCCTTATATCCCAGGGATGAAGTTGACTTGATCATGGTAGATAAGCTTTTGTATGTGCTGCTGGATTCAGTTTGCCAGTATTTTATTGAGGATTTTTGCATCGATGTTCATCTGGGATATTGGCCTGAAATTTTCTTTTTTTGTTGTGTCTCTGCCAGGTTTTGGTATCAGGATGATACTGGCCTCATAAAATGAGTTAAGGAAGAGTCCCTCTTTTTCTGTTGTTTTGGATCATTTCAGAGGAATGGTACCAGGTCCTCTTTGTACCTCTGGTAGAATTCGGCTATGAATCCGTCTGGTCCTGGGCTTTTTTTGGTTGGTAGGCTATTAATTACAGTCTCAATTTCAAAACTTGTTATTGGTCTATTCAAGGTTTCCACTTCTTCCTGGTTTAGTCTTGGGAGGGTGTATGTGTCCAGGCATTTATCCATTTCTTCTAGATTTTCTAGTTTATTCGCATAGAGGTGTTTATAGTATTCTCGGATTGTAGTTTGTATTTCTGTGGGATCAGTGGTGATATTTCCTTTATCATTTTTTATTGTGTCTATTTGATTCTTCTCTCTTTTCTTCTTTATTAGTCTGGCTAATGGTCTATGTATTTTGTTGATTTTTTCCAAAAACCAGCTTCTGGATTCATTGATTTTTTTGAAGGGTTTTTCTGTCTCTATCTCCTTCAGTTCTGCTCTGATCTTAGTTATTTCTTGTCTTCTGCTAGCTTTTGAATGTGTTTGCTCTTGCTTCTGTAGTTCTTTTCAATGTGATATTAGGATATTGATTTTAGATCTTTCCCACTTTCCCATGTGGGCATTTAGTGCTATAAATTTCCCTCTAAACACTGCTTTAGCTGTGTCACAGAGATTCTAGTATGTTGTGTCTTTGTTCTCATTGGTTTCAAGGAACTTATTTATTTCTGCCTTAATTTTGTTACTTATCCAGTACTTATTCAGGAGCAGGTTGTTCAGTTTCCATGTAGTTGTGTGGTTTTCAGTGAGTTTCTTAATCCTGAGTTCTAATTTGAATGCACTGTGGTCCGAGAAACTATTTGTTATGATTTCCATTCTTTTGCATTTGCTGAGGAGTGTTTTACTTCCAATTATATGGCCAATTTTAGAATAAGTGCCATGTGGTGCTGAGAAGAATGTATATTCTGTTGATTTGGGGCAGAGAGTTCTGTAGATGTCTATTAGGTCTGCTTGGTCCAGAGCTGAGCTCAAGTCCTGATTATCCTTGTTAATTTTCAGTATCATTGATCTGTCTAATATTGACAATGGGTTAATAAGTCTCCCACTATTATTGTGTGGGAGTCTAAGTCTCTGTAGGTCTCTAAGAACTTGCTTTATGAATCTGGGTGCGCCTGTTTTGGGTGCCTATATATTTAGGGTAGTTAGCTCTTCTTGTTGCAATGATCCCTTTACCATTAGGTGTTGCCCTTCTTTGTCTTTTTTGATCTTTGTTAATTTAAATTCTATTTTATCAGAGACTAGGATTGCAACTCCTGATTCTTTTTGCTTTCCATTTGCTTGGTAAATATTCCTCCATCCCTTTATTTTGAGCATATGTGTGTCTTTGCACATGAGATGGGTCTCCTGAATACAGCACACTGATGGGTCTTGATTCTATTCAATTTCCCAGTCTGTGTCTTTTAACTGGGGCATTTAGCCCATTTACATTAAAGGGTAATATTGTTATGTGTGAATTTGATCCTGTCATCATGATGTTAGCTAGTTATTTTGCACATTAGTCAATACAGTTTCTTCATAGTGTCGTTGGTTTTTATATCTTTGTATGTTTTTGCAGTGGCTGGTACTGGTTTTTCCTTCCATATTTAGTGCTTCCTTCAGGAGCTCTTATAAGGTAGCCCTGGTGGTGACAAATCCCTCAGCATTTGCCTGACTATAAAGGATTCTCCTTCACTTATGAAGCTTAGTTTGGCTGGATATAAAATTCTGGCTTGAAATTCTTTTCTTTTCTTTTTTTTTTTTGAGACGGAGTCTCGCTCTGTCGCCCAGGTTGGAGTGCAGTGGCACAATCTCGGCTCACTGCAAGCTCCGCCTCCTGGGTTCATGCCATTCTCCTGCCTCAGCCTCTCCGAGTAGCTGGGACTACAGGCGCCCGCCACCATGCCCAGCTAATTTTTTTTTGTATTTTTAGTAGAGACGGGGTTTCACTGTGGTCTTGATCTCCTGACCTCATGATCCGCCTGCCTTAGCCTTCCAAAGTGCTGGGATTACAAGCGTGAGCCACTGTGCCCGGCCGAAAATTCTTTTCTTTAAAAATGTTGAATATTAACTCCCACTCTCTTCTGTCTTGTAGGGGTTCTGCAGAGAGATCTGCTGTTAGTCTGATGGGCTTCCCTTTGTAGCTAAGCTGACCTTTCTCTTTGGCTGCCCTTAACATTTTTTTCCTTCATCTCAACCTTGGTGAATCTGATGATTATGTGTCTTGGGGTTACTCTTCTCAAGGCATATCTTTATGGTGTTCTCTGTATTTCCTGAATTTGAATGTTGGCCTTTCTTGCTAGGTTGGGGCAGTTCTCCTGGATAATATCCTGAAGAGTGTTTTCTAAATTGGTTCCATTCTCCCCGTCACTTTCAGGTACACCAATCAATTGTGGGTTTGGTCTTTTCACATAGTCCCATATTTCTTGGAGGCTTTGTTCATTCCTTTTCATTCTTTTTTCTCTTATCTTGTCTTCACACTTCATTAAGTTGATCTTCATTCTGATATCCTTTCTTCTGCTTGATCGATTCAGCTATTGATACTTGAGTATGCTTCATGAAGTTCTTGTGCTGTGTTTTTCAGCTCCATCAGGTCATTTATGTTCTTCTTTAAACTGGTTATTTTAGTTATCAGTTTTTGTAACGTTTTATCAAGGTTCTTAGCCTCCTTGTGTTGGGTTACAACATACTCCTTTAGCTCAGGGGAGTTTGTTATTACCTACCTTCTGAAGCGTACTTCTGTCAATTCATCAAACTCATTCCCCATCCAGTTTTATTCCCTTGCTGGCAAGGGGTTGTGATTCTTTGGAGAAGAAAAGGCATTCTGGTTTTTTGAAATTTCAGCCTTTTTGCACTGGTTTTTCCTCATCTTCATGGATTTATCTACCTTTGATCTTTGATGCTGATGACCTTTGGGTAGGGTTTTTGTGTGGACATCTTACTTGTTGATGATGATGACTACTGCTTTCTGTTTGTTAGTCTTCCTTGTAACAGTCAGGCCTCTCTGCTGCAGGTCTGCTGGAGTTTGCTGGAGGTCCACTCCAGACGCTGTTTGCCTGAGTATCACCAGTGGAGGCTGCAGAACAGCAAATACTGCTCCTGTTCCTTCCTCTGGAAGCTTTGTCCCAGAGGGACATCCGCCAGATGCCAACAAGAGCTCTCCTGTAAGAGGTGTCTGTTGACCCCTGCTGGGAGGTGTCCCCCAGTCAGGAATCATGGAAGTCAAGGATCCACTTGAGGAGGCAGTCTGTCCCTTAGCAGAGCTTGAGCGCTATCCTGGGAGATCTGCTGCTCTCTTCAGGGCCAGCAGGCAGGAACGTTTCAGTCTGCTGAAGCTGCACCCACAGCCACCCCTTCCCCCAGGTGCTCCGTCTCAAGGAGATGGCAGTTTTATCTATAAGCCCCTGACTGGGTCTGCTGCCTTTCTTTTAGACATGCCCTGCCCAGAGAGGAGGAATCTAGAGAGGCAGTCTGGTTACAGTGGTTTTGCTGAGCTGCAGTGGGTTCCACCCAGTTCGAACTCCTCAGCGGCTTTTTTTACACAAGGGGAAAACCACCTACTCAAGCCTCAGTAATGGTGAACACCTCTCCCCCTACCAAACTTGAGCATCCCAGGTCAACTTCAGGCTGCTGAGCTGGCAGCGAGAATTTCAAGCCAGTGGATCTTAGCTTCCTGGGCTCCATGGGGGTGAAAGCCACTGAACAAGACCATTTGGTTTCCTGGCTTCAGCCCCCTTTCTAGGGGAGTGAACGGTTCTGTCTCGCTGACATTCCAGGTGCCACTGGGATACGAAAAAACTCCTGCAGCTAGCTCAGTGTCTGCCCAAATAGCTGCCCAGTTTTGTGCTTGAAACCCAGGGCCCTGGTGGTGTAGGCACCCGAGGGAACCTGCTGGTCTGCGGGTTGCAAAGACCATGGGCAAAGTGTAGTATCTGGGTCGTATAGCACAGTTCCTCAGGGCACAGTCCCTCATAGCTTCCCTTGGCTAGTGGAGGGAAGTCCCCAGCCCCTTGCACTTCCTGGGTGAGGCAGTGCCCTACCCTGCTTTTGCTCGCCCTCTGTGGGCTCCATCCATTGTCTAACCAGTCCCAATGAGATGAACAGGATACCTCAGTTGGAAATGCAGAAATTACCTGCCTTCTACATTGGTCTTGCTGGGAGCTGCAGACTGCAGCTGTTCCTATTCAGCCATCTTGAAACTCCCGTTTTTAAAACCATCAGATCTCATAAGACTTATTCACTATCATGAGAACAGTATGAGAAAGACTTGCCCCCATGATTCAATTATCTCCTACTGGATCCCTCCCAGAACATGTAGAAATTCAAAATGAGATTTTGGTGGGAATACAGCCAAACCGTATCAGCAATACCATTCTGGTCATAGGAATGGGCAAAGATTTCATGACAAAGTTGCCAAAAGCAATTGCAACAAAGCAAAAATTGGCAAATGGGATCTAATTAAACTAAAGAGCTTCTGCATAGCAAAATAAACTATCAACAGAGTAAACAGACAACCTACAAATGGAAGAAAAATTTTGCAATCTATTTTTCTGACAAAAGTTTAATACACAGCATCTATAAAGAACTTCAACAAATTTATAAGAAAAAAGAATGAATCCCATTAAAAAGTGGGCAAAGGACATGAACAGAAAGTTTTCAAAAGATGACATACATGCAGCAGCCAACAAGCATATGAAAAAAAGCTCAACATCATTATTATTACGGAAATAAAAATGAAAACCACAATGAGATACCATCTCACACCAGTCAGAATGGCTGTTATTAAAAAGTCAAAAAATAACAAGTGCTAGCAAGGTTGCAGAAAAAAAGGAATGCTTTCACTGTTGGTGGGAGTGCAAATTAGTTTAACCATTGTGGAAGACAGTACGGTGATTCCTCAAAGACCTAAAAACAGAACTATCATTGGACCCAGCAATCCCATTGCTGGGTATATACTCAAAGGGATAGAAATCATTGTTATTATAAAGACACATGCACATCTATGTTCACTGCAGCACTATTCACAATAGCAAAGACATGGAATCAACCTAAATGCCCATCAATGACAGACTGGATAAAGAAAATGTGGTACATATACACCATGTAATACTATGCAGCCATAAAAAAGAAGAAGACCATGTCTTCTGCAGGAATATGGATGGAACTGGAATTCATTATCCTTAGCAAACTAATAGAGGAACAGAAGACCAAATATTGCATGTTCTCCTGTATAAGTGTGAGCTAAATGATGAGAACACATGGACACATAGAGGGGAAACAACAGACACTGGGGCCTACTGTAGGGTGGAGGGTGGGAGGAGGGAGAGGATCAGGGAAAATAACTAATAAGTACTAGGCTTAATACCTGGGTGATAAAATAATCTACAACAAACCCTCATGACACAAGTTTACCTATGTAACAAACCTGCGCTTGTACCCCTGAACTTAAAATAAAAGTTAGAAAAAAAGAGAAAAGAAAAACAGCACTGCTAAAGAGAAGGAAACTATTCTTATATACTTTGTGTGTGGCGGGGGGGTTGCTTGTTTTTTGTTTCTTTAAATATTTTTAGTTCATAAAATAAAGAAAAAATATATCTATATATTGGGACTCAGATTGTCATAGTGGAAAGAACAAAGCGTAAGACAGACCTTGTTCAAACCCTGATTTTGTTGGTTACTAGTTAAGTCTTTGGTGATTCTCTTATCTTTACCTTCTCAGAAACTCAGCTTAGCCACAAATAAAATAATGACAATATATGTTGCTATTGTAAAGCTTAAAAGAAAATGTAAGTAAATCTCTGAGTATAGTGTCTGTGCCTATAATAGCCTCTCAATAAGTGCTACTCCGTGTAGTATCTAATATGCCCCTCCTCTGACCATGCAGATGAAAAACCCCAAACTCTCCTTTGGTTTGCATTGTCTGGTGTTTGAGGGAAATGGAGGAAGACTGGAACAGGTGATGGGACTGTCTACTTTGCATTAAGGCAGAATTAAGATAATTGGCAATTACCCTCTGGGCTGTGGGACCTTAGCATGATGAAAAAAATGAACTTGGCTGGCATTCCTTTCCTCCTTCTCTCATCTCCAAGAAGGTTTCACAAATGTACTGTACACCCTAACCAGCGGTGGGGCAGGAGCCATTTGGTAAACAAGGACTGAATGGCTAAACTATCCAGGCTTCAGATTGTGTGAGGCTGTGTCCATTTAGGATGGGCCATGTGGATGAGCTGGGAAACCAGCAACAAGCAGGTGGATCACACTGACACCATGAGACTCCACACAGCACAGTCACAGATGTGACATTGTCACATCAAGCCAGATGCTTGAGGGAATGGTTCACACCAGTATAACTGGAAGGAAAACAAATCATGCATGTAATCCAGTTCTTAAAAAGTTGTACTTGGGACTGTTGTGCTTGTAATCCCAGCACTCGGGGAGACTAAGGTGGGAGGATTGCTTGAGCCAGGAGTTTGAGATCAGCACAGGTAAAATAGGGAGACCCGGTCTCTACAAAAAATTTTTTAAAAATTAGCGGGGCATGGTGGTACTTGCCTGTAGTCCCATCTATAGAAGGCTGAGGTGGGAGAATCACTTGAGCTGGGAAGGTCAAGGCTGCAGTGAGCCGTGATCACACAACTGCACTCTGGCCTGGGCTACAGAAAGCGAACCTGCCAAAAAAAATTAAAAAGGAAGGAAGAAAGAAAGAGAACCCGTCTTGAAAAAAAAAAATGTTGTGCTTGGGAAAATGCTTATGATATACTATTAAGTAAAAGGGGGAAAAAGCTTAAAATGCAGTGTATGCATACAGTGTATTCACGCATATATTTTTTAAATTGTATGTAACCCATAAATATTTATATTTAGGATATAATATATACACATTTGATATATATTAATATTATATATTATATAACATGTTATACATTATATAGTACATAATGTATATATTCATATGAAATAATATGTAATATACATTTGTGATATAATACAACATGTATTATAAAAGACAAGAAGGAAGTATGCCAGAAGATCAGCAATGGTAAACTTGAGGTTGTGAGATCTTGGAGTGATCTAATTTTTTTATGCTTTTCTATATTTTCCAAAACTTTCCCAATCATTATGTATCATTTTTATGTCAATATTTCATATCTTTCACTTTTCTATGTAAGAGTTTCCCAAGATCTCATGGAAATCCAAATGCTGGAAAAAGAATATAACCATCCCAAAGGCTAACAACTAATAAACAAACCAACCAAAACCCCATGAAATTCAGTTTTGGCCAGGAAAAAAAAATTAAAGTAATTATTCTGATAACCATTAAATAAATAACCCCTAGGCTGCCATTGTTCCTTTCATCTCCCTACTCACAAGACACATTGATTTATGGGCTTTGGGTTTGGGTTTAGATACAGATCTTTAAGATTGTTTCTGGATGAGTCTGAAGATCAAGTCGACAGAGTAATGATAGACGGAACTCCAACTTATTTTTGTTATGCAGGTAGCTGATACTTTAAGTTTAGTCTTTTATTTTGAATGCAAGTCTCAAGAAGAAGAAAGCAAAGAAAACTTTCCTAATAAACATTTTGAAATGAGTTTAGAGAAGGTAGGCTCTTATTATCTGCTTTTAACTTCCTCCTTGAAAGAAATCCTGTTTGTACTTAAGGATTTTGGGAGGGGCACCAAATTATTTATGGCTTTGTCGGCAGCCTGTGAAAACAGGAATAATGTGTTTAAGTGATACCATCCTACTAGATACAATTAAAATAACATATTTGCTTCTCTCGCCAGGCATCCTCGTGGAAGTGACATCATCTTTAAACCCTGCATGGCAATCCCTGACGCACTGCCGTGATGCCCAGGGAAGACAGGGTGACCTGGAAGTCCAACTACTTCCTTAAGATCATCCAACTATTGGATGATTATCCGAAATGTTTCATCGTGGGAGCAGACAATGTGGGCTCCAAGCAGATGCAGCAGATCCGCATGTCCCTTCGCGGGAAGGCCGTGGTGCTGATGGGCAAGAACACCATGAAGCGCAAGGCCATCCGAGGGCACCTGGAAAACAACCCAGCTCTGGAGAAACTGCTGCCTCATATCTGGGGGAATGTGGGCTTTGCGTCCACCAAGGAGGACCTCACTGAGATCAGGGACATGCTGCTGGCCAATAAAGTGCCAGCTGCTGCCCGTGCTGGTGCCATTGCCCCATGTGAAGTCACTGTGCCAGCCCAGAACACTGGTCTCGGGCCCTAGAAGACCTCCTTTTTCCAGGCTTTAGGTGTCACCACTAAAATCTCCAGGGACACCACTGAAATCCTGAGTGATGTGCAGCTGATCAAGACTGGAGACAGAGTGGGAGCCAGCGAAGCCACGCTGCTGAACATTCTCAACATCTCCCCCTTCTCCTTTGGGCTGGTCATCCAGCAGGTGTTCGACAATGGCAGCATCTACATCCCCGAAGTGCTTGACATCACAGAGGAAATTCTGCATTCTTGCTTTCTGGAGGGTGTCCGCAACGTTGCCAGTGTCTGTCTGCAGATTGGCTACCCAACCGTTGCATCAGTACCCCATTCTATCATCAGTGGGTACAAACGAGTCCTGGCCTTGTCTGTGGAGATGGATTACACCTTCCCACTTGCTGAAAAGGTCAAGGCCTTCTTGGCTGATCCATCTGCCTTTGTGGCTGCTGCACCTGTGGCCGCTGCCACCACAGCTGCTCCTGCTGCTGCTGCAGCCCCAGCTAAGGTTGAAGCCAAGGAAGAGTCGGAGGAGTCGGACAAGGATATGGGATTTGGTCTCTTTGACTAATCACCAAAAAGCAACCAAGTTAGCCAGCTTTATTTGCAACACAAGGAAATAAAAGCTTACTTCTTTAAAAATAAAATAAAATAAAATAAAATAACATATTTTCTTTCCTGCTCAATTGAGCCAGCCAGTGGTATTCAATAACTATAATACCTGAATGAAATTGTTAATTGGAATGATAACAAGTCTTAAATACTGGTGTAAATAGAAATTATTTGTTATATTACAAACTTCAGACCAACTCTATGAAGACTACAGTACTATTCCTTCAACTTTACAGACAAAAAACCAAGTTTATAGAGATTAAATCGCTTGCTTAAAACCCATAGCAAGGAAGTAAAACAGCTGGAAGTAAAACAGCCAGAAGTAAAACAGACGGCCAGGGCTGTCTGCCTGGGAAGCCCATGCCCCTAACCACTGGATTACATAGCTTTACCATTGTCAGCTGCTAGAAGCCAATTATCCAAAATGGCTTAAGTTGTCAGGTCAACCTTCCCACCTCTGGGTTTTTCCTCCCTTCCTCTACCATCTTCACTACTGCCCTCCTACGCATGGCGATGATGACCAGGGAAAGTCTAGAATTATTGGAAAGTTTGACTCTCCTTAGGTCAGATGGATTGAGGTCAAAAAATAAACATCTTCTTTCAAGTATGTGTGTTCAGGACAAGATTTTAAATAAGCCAGGGGAAACTTGCTCTTTAAGATAATACTATAAATAAATCATTCATTTATAGGGCAATGGGTGTGGGTGTGTATGTGTGTGTATGTGTGTGTGTGTTTTAATCTGGGCAAACTTGGATTTCTTGATATTTATTTTGGATAGGTACATAGAATACACTTCTACAAAGAGCATGCCAGAATTGAGGAGTCAGAAAGTAGAGAATTAAGATTTTAAAAACATATTGGGTTTATTATAAAATTCAGAATATTTTAAAAGAAGAAGTGGAGGGAGAGAAAACTCAAATACTACCTACGAATAAAAAATTAGGAAAGATCCTTTAAAAGTCTTTATACAAAATGTGCAAGGAAATTTGAAAAATATGATTATTCTGAAAGGCATGAAGTGAATTATTCTATGTAGACAAATAAACAAGATAGTTATGGTGCACGGCACATCAAGACAGATATCTAGCCCACTAGTTCAATGACTTCGGGGTAAGAAAGATCGATGGGTTTCTGAGAAGTGGAGATCTGAATTCTAAGAATTCTTAGCATGGAAAACAGGCTGAATGGGTGATACTCAGTCATGGTTTACTAAATTATGTTAATCTTTTAATTCATAAGTATTTATGAAATGTTTCCTCATAGATGTCACATTAATAAGAATAGTTTCATATAAGGCTCAGATTGATTTGTATTTTAATGTCTTTCTGGATTTTTGTCCATATTTAACAAATATGCATAATCAAACATAAGCACTTTAGACTAGACCATAATTACTGAATATTTTACTAATATCTGTGATTTTTAAAATATTACTCCCCCATAATAAGATGAAAAACTAACGGGTGCAAATACATATTCGCATGCTTTGAAAGTCAGTAGGTATATTTACCTTGAATTAATCAGTCTTGGGTTTTGCACATCGCATGTTTTATTAAAGGAAATAGCACCTGAGAGTACTGTAAGCTACCTAAGGGCAAGGACCATGCCTGTTTTGTTCACCTAGAAGCTGTGAATTTTAAGAGAATGGGCTTTAACACTAAACTGCCTGTGTCCTGCTGACGTTTTCTGAGAAAGTGCCCTTGGGCAAGTTATTCAGCCTCTCCTTGCTTTGATTCCTCATCTGTAAAATAGATGATGATTACTGAAGTACCCATGCATAAAAGTGTTGTGAGGGTTCAATGACTGACATGGAAAGCTCTGGGAAAAGGATGGCACAAGTAAAGACTAGCTGTTCTTCTTCATGGCTGTATCCACCAGGCTCAGAGTAAATATTTGTTGTCTAAATAAATAAATGACAAAGAATCAATTCCTTTTATTTCTCTTTTGGATTTGTTAATGGGTATGAACTATAAGGCAATTCCATTGCCTATTCCATATTATACCTGATATAATAGGTACTCTTAACTGTCAAAAAGTATAAAAACATTACATCTATCAGAGCAAAAGAAGCCACATTAGGAAAGTCACATACCAGTATACATATTCTATCCATCACAATTGCAATCGTGTTTGTTTCTAATCAGATATCTTTAATAGCTTTTATACATAAGAAAAGGGGTCTGAGCTGGGTGTAGTGGCTCACACCTCTAATCCCAGCACTTTGGGAGGCCAAGGTGGGGCAGATTAGTTGAGCTCAGGAGTTCGAGACCAGCCTAGTCAACATTGTGAAACCCTGTCTCTACTAAAAATAGAAAAATTAGCCAGGTATGGGGGCACATGCCTGTAATCTCAGCTACTCAGGAGGCTGAAGCAGTAGAATCGCTTGAATCCAGGAGGCAGAGGTTGCAGTGAGCCAAGATCACACCACTGCACTCCAGCCTGGGCTACAGAGCCAGATCCTGTCTCAAAAAGAAAAGGGGGAGGGGGTCTGAAATTAGTAGAGTACTACAGAAAATGAAAAAGTGAGTAACAATAGAAAATTATGTCAAGACTAAACCAGATATTTAAAACTAAAAAGGAGAGGACTTGCGGGGGGACTTTGAATAGCTATTTGCCTGATTTAAATAAATACAAAAATCACAGAATTGACCCTCATTTTTAATTAGATAGATATAGTCAGTGAATACTCAAATTCACTGTGAAACCAGATAGTCATGAGCCACCCAGACTCAAATTATAACACTGTCTTAGTCTACTTGATCTGTTATAAGAAAATACCATAAACTAAGTAGCTTATAATAGAAATTCATTGCCTTAGTTCTGGAGACTGGGAAGTTCAAGATCAAAGCAGATTCTACATCTGGTGAGGAACTGTGTTCTGGCTCTAGGTGGCACCTTCTTGCTCTGTCCTCACATACTGGAAGGGACAAAGGGTATCCCTTGAGCCTCTTTTATATGAGCACAAATCTCATTATTAAGGGCTCCATCCCCAAAACTTAGTCACCTCCCAACGGTCCCATCTCCTAATATCATCACCTTGGGGGTAAGGATTTCAATATATGAGTTTGGGGGGACATAAACATTCGGACCACAGCAAACGTGAATATAATTTTGTTGAGTGTTAGATACATCTGTGTGTCCCATTCTCTGGAAAATGTGGGCATCCTGTCTCCTGCTGCTCATAGTATCAGAATATTCAGAAAGTACAGTTTATAAATATCTCCAGGAGAGTTCAAATGGACCAAAATTCCAGAGACAACATTTTGTACCATTTCTCATTTTGTGCCATGAATTGCTAGCTTGAATTAATTAAAATACCAAATAGAGAAAAGCTGATGTGAATTCACAGTCTGGTAGAGTTGCCAGATAAAATACAAGACATCCAGTGAAATTTTGAAATGGCTCCGTTGTCTGGGTTAAATACCCGTAGTTCGTTGTCTCGCGCCAGGAAAATTTAGGACATGGACACACACGAGGAGTGGGTTTAGGAGTGGAAAGTTTAATAGACAAAGAAGAGGAGAAAGAGAGAAAGTTTCCTCATGTTGAGAAAGCGGTCACCCAAAACAGTTTCCAGGTTGGGGTGAGATTTGACCGATTTTATACAGAGGCTTGAGGAGGCGCTGATTGATTTACATAAGGCCCAGGGGATTGGTTTGACCAGGTGTGCCATTTACATAGCCTGCAGAAGACTGGCCCTCCCATTGTGATCTTTTATTAAGCAAATGTGGCTTCTACCTGGCTGTCACCATGACATCTGCATATGTGGCTTTATCTGGCCAGTGCCATGATACCCACACACGTGGTGACAAAGAAAAGGGAGCAGCGATCGCCATATTGAATACACCTGGCTTCCAGGTACACCTGCCGACAGGCTAGAAGCTTGCATATCTATGCTTTCAACTTGACTTTTCAGGCTGCTTTCTGTTAGAAAAGAAATGGTTTGGGGCTGCTTTTTATTAAAGGGAAATTTCACCGAGAACTCTTTTACCCTCTGTGACTGCCTAAGATAATTTCTTAATAACTCCTGTATTAATTTCAGCTTCAAATAAACAGTGAATATTTATTTTTAATATAAGTATGTTCCAAATACTACATGGGACATACTTATGCTAAACAAATTATTTGTGGTTTTACTGAAATTCAATTTCAACTGGGCATCCTGTATTTTTATCTGCTACACCTGGCAAGCCTACATTCTGGTTATAATAAACACATAAACTTTCATTTTAACCATTGCTCCCCTAACCATTCATAGGTGGCATTTCTCACCTAAGAAGCAGTGAGAAATATTTAATATTTGTCCTGGCTTTCATCAGAGAGAAAAGAAATGAGAAAGGACAAAAGAAAATTTTACCCACATGATTAACATTTTTGCCACATTAGGGCAGTCAGCGATTTTCCACTTATAATTAAAATCTGCTCAACTGAGACTACTGGGCCCTTCAGAAACTCCAAGTTCTTTTCTATGGTTGAGAAGAAAAAGTTGGGGATGGCAGGCGATCATGAAATGGATATGATTTTCTCAGAGACTAAGACTGCAAGGTGTACACAGAGCAGAGAGATAAAGTATAAGAGACATCTAACAGAGGTTAAGATAGTGGCTTTCAGATCCAGCAATTCCACTACTAGGTGTATATAAAAAGGAAATGAAATCAGTTTGTTGAAGAGACATCTGCACTATGTTTATTGCAGTACTATTCACAATAGCCAAAATATGGAATCAGTGGATGAATGGATAAAGGAAATGTGATATATGTACATAATGGAATACTGTTTAGCCTTAATACAGAGGGAAAGTCTAGCATTTGCAACAACATGGATGAAACAGGGACATTATGTTAAATGACTGAACCGCACACAGGAAGACAAATACTGCATGATCTCACTTATATGTGAATCTAAAAAAAAACAAGGTCAGGTGCAGTGGCTCATGCCTGTAATCCCAACACTTTGAGAGGTTGAGGCGGGCAGATCACTTGAGGCCAGGAGTTTCAGACTAGCCTGAGCAACATAGCAAAACCCCATCTCTAGTAAAAATACAAAAAAAAAAAAAAAAAAAAATTAGCTGGACGTGGTGGTGAATGCCTGTAATCCCAGCTACTGGGGAGACTGAGGCACAACAATGGCTTGAACCCAAGAGACAGAGGTTGCAGTGAGTCAAGATCGTACCACTGCACTCAAGCCTGGGCAACATAGAGAGACTGTCACAAAACCAACAACAACAAAAACAATGAACTCATAAAAGCAGAGAGTAGAATGATGGTTACCAGCAGCTGAGGTCATGGAGAATAGTGGTTGGGGAGATGCTGATCAAAAGATAGAAAATTTCAGTTAGATACAAGGAATAAGTTAAAGAGATCTACTGTAGGAAACAAAAAGACTGGATGTTTTTTAACTGCTAAAATGGAAAGATGGCTTTTTCCCCCTCTTAAACATTTTTTTTGTATAAATTCTGGAACAAACTGACAGGGTTCTAATTCCAATTCCATTATTTCACAACTGTGTGGTCTTGGGTAAGTCATGTAACACCTCCTTACACCTTGGTTTGGGGACAGTAGATCTGAAAATTGTGTCAGAATTCAGTAAGTATAAAAAGGCACTTAACAGAGCCTGGGACACAATAAAGATTATATAACTATCAGCCATTGTATCTAAACTTCGGCTTCTCAAATGCATCCTATAGAGTACTTACAGGCCGTGGTCCTACGGTCCACCTGATCTTGATATGATTACTTGCTGTATGACTCTAGACAAATTAACTAACCTCGATAAACTATGTCCATCAGTGAGGACAGGTGAAATAACAGTATTTTGATCATATGGTTTTTGAGAATTTTAACTGAAATAATGCATGCAACTATTAAAGGCTTATAAATGTTAGCCACTGTTGTTGAACATTGAACATTTTTCGTCTTTGGCTTCCATAATGCTATAACATTCAGATTCTCTTCTTACCTCTCCATCTTTTTTTTTTTTTTGCTTATTACCATTCCTGGATTCCCACACTTCTCCCTGCCCCACTCAGTCAGCCGTTTGCACCCTCATTCTTTGAAGAATACTTTCCAGTTGCTGCTTCAGCCACCACCTCTATGCTGGCAATTCCTAAGTCTTCTATCTGCAGTCTTCATTTCTCCACTTGTACCATAGTCTCACACAACTCCCACGACCTGAATGTGTTTACTTCAGTGTTGCACGTCCAAAAAACGTTCTCAGCTCCCACAGCTGCTAATTCCTTTGGGGGTTGGGAGGAATGAGCAACTCTTTTCAATTTCCCTGCTGTTGGCAAACACAGTCATTCTCTAGTAGTCCCCGAGACCAAAGCCTTGGAGTCATCTTTGCCACATCTATTTCTATCATCCTTCATGTCCCATCAATCACCAAAATACTAGACCACCTACCACACACCAGGGAAAGAGAAGTAAAAAGAAAATCGTTGAAAACAAAAACAAAACAAACATCTTTTCAAAGACACATCTGACAGGAAAACACAATTTGTATTATTTAAAATTATTCCCTTTCCCATACAAACACCCTATCTGCCCTTCTCAAGAGGGTGGATGTTGGTTGGTAATTGAGGTATCTTTGCTTGCTGAGAATAGTCAACTTCAGGATAAAGGCTTTTGCATATTTGAAATAGTAAGAGTAGGAAGCACAATTGAGACAGCTGGGATGCGCTAAATTGTACCACGGAAAAAGGAAGAGAAATGGGGTCAAGTGGGTGGAGGATGGGAGGTGGAGATACTGCAAGGCAAGGCTGAGGAGAACATGGCAGCAACAGGTAGCTGAAGATAAACTGTGGGAGAAAACAAAAGTACTCCCCACAAACTGTTGCAGTAACAACGGGACCTGGCTAAATCCTGGCTGTACCATTTAGCCCCCGCAAGACAGCAAGCAAATCTTTCAACTTAATGCCTCAGTTTCCTTGTTTGTAAAATGGGGAAAATAATAGTGTCTACGTCAAAGAGTTCTTCTGATGATTATATGAGCTCAAGTAAAGAACCTGGCACGGTGCCTGGTCTATAATAAGTGCATATATTAATACTAAATCATTTATTATTAAAAATTCTTTGAGGAGTAGATTTGTCTGTAGGATATGTGACAAAGTGCTGAATTACAGAGTTTCGTTCTGGTTGATAGGGGACTTTTTTAAAAAAATAGAGGTTTCATTTGAATAAGAATGATGTCAAGTTACAAACATTTTAAAAGAGAATGACTCGGTTGGGTGCGGTGGCTCATGCCTGTAATCCCAGCACTTTGGGATGCCGAGGTGGACGGATCACCCGAGGTCCAGAGTTTGAGACCAGCCTGACCAACATGGCGAAACCCTATCTCTGTTAAAAATGCAAAATTAGCCGAGCGTGGTGGCACATACCTGTAATCCTAGCTACTCGGGAGGCTGAGGCAGGAGAATCGCTTGAACCTGGGAGGTGGAAATTGCGGTGAGCAGATATCATGCCATTGTACTCTAGCCTGGGCAACAAAAGTGAGACTCCATCTCAAAAAAAAAAAAAAGAGAGAGAATGACTCAGCAAATTTCACTCCCAGGTATATGTGTAAGAAAACTGAGTGCAAGTCCACCAGAAGACACTTCTATGAATGCTTACAGTAGCTTTATGAATAATATCCCCAAACTGGAAACAATGCCAATGTTCATTTACACGAGGATGAATAAGTAAGTAAACTTTGGTTTATTTATACAATTTATACCATAAATCATTGAAAAATATAAAATATATAAAAGGAACTATTGCTACACACATCACATGGATGAAACTCATAGATAAGACGATTAAATCAGATGTAAATGAGCACATACTGTATGATTCTGTTTATATAAAGTCCAAGAAGTAAAGAAATCTTTGGTGACAGAAGTTAGGATAGTAGCTACATCTGCAGAAAGAGGGGAACCAGTATAGACCGGCAAGGGCACTGAGGGAGCTTTCCTGGGCAATGGAAATATTTTAGACCTTGATCTGGGATGCTGGTTTCATGGATGTATGCATATGTAAAAATTCAAGTTTTGCCCTTAAGATATGTGACCTTTACTATATGTATATAATGCCACAGTTGAAATTAAAAAGGGGGAGGCTCAGAATCCACACATCCCTTGGAAGTTTTCAACAAGTATATGAGCACATTATTCTTTGTAGGGCCCACTGCAGCTGCAGCTGTGTAGATACAGGTGTCCCCTGCCTCTCCTAAGCCCATGTGAGGAGCACAGAGATTTCACAGCCAGACCCTACTTTCTAGATACAAAGACTTAATTTCATAGTCTATACTTCTTAACAACCACATGCTCACAGGTAGACTCACAGTTAAGACCGCACAAACTTAGGTCCCACTGCCCCTATAGTCTTCTCCATCTCTCTAAGAGGCATCCCATCCTTCCAGTTGTTCAAACCAAAAACCTTGGTGTCTTTCTGTCACATCCTGCCTCCAAGCCAAAAGAAAATCCTGTTGACTCTACCTTCAAATCATAAAGAATTTGATGCTTTCTCACGATCTCCTTAATTAACAAGCTGGCACAAGCCACCATCATCTCAGAAGCCTCCCAACTGGTTTTCTGATTCTATCTTAACTCCTACAGTCCATGCTCCACATGGCACCAGGACAATCCTTTCACAACTTAGGTGATCATGTCATCCCTCTTCTTAAAATCTTCCATTAGGCCAGACGCAGTGGCTCACACCTGTAATCATAGCACTTTGGGAGGCCAAGGTGGATCACTTGAGGCCAGGAATTTGAGACCCGGATGGGCAACAGAGTGAGACCCTGTCTCTACAAAAAATAAAACAAACCAAAATCTTCTGATGGCTTCCTATCTCTGGGTGATTATCTCATTCAGAGTGTAAGTCCTTAATCAGTTCTACAAGGGCTTACATGATCCAGCGACACACATTCCAAGTCAGGCTGGCCCCGATCATCTTCTTTTCACTCATTCAGCTCTGGCTACACTGACCTCCTTGTAGATTCCAGAAGATGTTTAGCAAACTCATGCCTCAGAGCCTTTGCACTTGTTCTCTCTACCTTGATTGTTATTTACCTGGATTATTCATGTGATTCACTACTTCACTTCCTTCAGTGTGGGGCTCAAATTGCACCTGAGAATTGAGGTCTCCTCTAACCACTCTAAATAAAATCGAATACCCCTGCCCTCCCAGATTTTACCCTGCCACCCCATCATAATCCCCTACCCTCCCATCTAGCAGTTTTATATTTCTCCATAGAACTTACCAGCTCACATTTTATATATTCATTTGCTTCTTGTCTGTCTTTCCTCTCTCCACCTTTCCAAGAATATAAGCTCCAAGGGGTAAGTGATTTTTGTCTGTCAGATTAACTGTCATAGATCAACACCTAGAATAGTATGTGGCACAGAACAGAAATTCAATGAATAGTTGTGAAATAAATAAATACCCCAGGTTCCACGTTACGATACTTGGTTATTCAAATATGATGCATTTAAATAATATGCATGAAATAGTTCCTAAAATGTGAAAGAGATGAAACTATTAAAATTATGAATAAAAACAATATTTAATAATAATTATGAGAGTTGCAAAAATAAATATTGAAATACCTATCTTTACATCTCTGAATAAGTGAAGCTACTGTGTTCAGAAAACAGTTGGGAATTCACAGGTAATCCCACATTTCTAGCTACTTTTTATAAAACACTCAGTGCAGCCATCCGGTAGGAAATTATCTATTAGCTCATTGCTCAAATTCGAATTGCTACTTATAACTGATCAAAGTGCTTCATAGAATGGGGAAAACATCCTGATGCTTCTGATATGAGATAGGATATGATTGAGGCCCCTACATTTTGGCTTATTATGAAGAAATTATCTTACTTTCTTATTCTAACCCCTTCTTCTGTAACTGTCTTTATGCTAATGGTTTGCAAGTAAATATCTACAGCTCTTAAAACTAGCAAGTCTGGCTTTCTGCTGCCACCTGCCTGAGATGTGTCACAGGCTCCTCGAACCATCTATGTGTGAGATGGACATAGAGCTAGCCAGTGGGTGGAGCAGAGAGGGTAGGGTCTGGGCGGCAGATGTAACTTCTCTACTGATTCTTGTTTGAACTTGGGCAAGTGATTCTCTCCTTGTCCTCATCTAAATGATCAGTAGATTAACCTTACATGTTTGTGGTAGGGATTAAGCATATCATATGTAAAATGACCAACAGTGCCTAATACTTACTAGGCACCTCATTTTTTCTCTTCCGTCTTCCTTCAACTCTATTTCTCCTCCTGTAGTCCCAGTCTCCAGGAATGACACCACCAGACACCTGGCCACCCAAGTCAAAAACGTGCCTATGGTTCTTAATTCCTCACCCCCACTTTCCCACATGCAGCTGCTCAGCAATATATGTTGATTCCATTTCGTGTTGCCTCTTAAATATTCTGTTCTGTAATGAGAAGTAATTGTAGTTACATGTGGTCATAAGGGTAAGGCCATGATCTGATAGGATTAATGTCCTTATAAGAAAAGTCACTGGATAGCTCTCCTTTTCTCTCCACCATGTGAGGACATAGCAAGAAGGCAACCGTCTGCAAGCCAGGAAGAGGGCCCTCAACAGAAACCAGTCAGGCTGGTACTGTGATCTTGACTTTCAGCCTTCAGAACTGTGAGAAAATAAGTTTCTGTTGTTTATGCCATCAGTCTATGGTATTTCGTGATGGCAGCCCAAGCTAATTAATACAGATTTTGGTATACAGAATAGGGTGTGTTGCAAACTATACTTGAAAATGTGGAAGAGGCTTTAAAACTGGGTACCAGGTAGAGGTCAGAAGAGTTTTGAGGTGCATGTTAGAAAAAAACCTAGACAGTCATGAAGGGACTGTTAGCAGAAATATAGGTGTTAAAGCCCATTGTGAGGAGATCTCAGATGGAAAGAGGAACATAAATTATTGGAAACTGGAGGAAAGGTGATTCTTGTCATAAAATAACAAAGAAATTGTCTTGAGTTGTGTCCTAGTGTTTTGTGAAAGGCAGAACTTGCAAGCGATGAAACTAGATATTTAGCTATGCAGATTTCTAAGCCAAGTGCTACAGGAGTGTCTTGGTTCCTCTTGCTTAGTAAAATGCAAGAAGTGAGAAATGAATTGAAGAGGAAATTGTTATGCAAAAAGGAACCAGAGCTTAAAGATTTGGAAAATTTTCAGCCTGTCCATATTGCAAAATATGTGAAGGCATGTTTGGAAGAGGACACCAAGAGTGTGGCTAGACTATCACTTGATAAAAAAGCTTATAGAATTACATTAGCAGAAATACTGCCAGTTTGAACTGAAGAAGATGGAGACAGGACAAAATGAAGAAAGGCTGTTGGATTTAAATTCTATGGGACAGTTACAATAGAGTGATTTGACTGCAGACAGGAACTATTCTTCAAGAAAAGGAAAGAATGACTTCAAAGGTGATTCATCAGGGCTGCATCCTTGGTTTCAAAGTTTGGGGCCACAACTGTCTATCACTCTTCCTCCACATCAACAGGGGTATGTGCTGTCAGACTCATGTCTGGAGAAAAAATTCTAAAACAAAGTACTATGGACTCAATGTGTCACCTCCAAATTCACATCTTGAAACCCTAAAATTCCCAGTGTGATGATATTTGGAGATGGGGCCTTTGGGAGGAAACTAGTTTATTAGAGTGGAGTCCTCATGATAGGATGAGTGCCCTTAGAAGAACAGACATGAGAGTGCTCTCTTTCTCGTTCTCGCTCTCTCTCTTTCTGCCTCTCTATTTCTCTGTTCTCTACCCTGTAAGGGTACAGCGAGAAGGCAGCTATCTGCAAACCAGGAAGAGGGCCCTCACCAGACACTAGATCTGCCAGAATATTGATCTCAGATTTCCCAGCCTCCAGAACTGTGAGAAATAAAAACACGTTGTTTAAGCCACCCAGTTTATGGTACTTTGTTACCGCACCCTGAATGGACGAAGACACAAAGTAAAACCCAGCCTGCCTGAGATGGCTCCTGGTAAGTAATGGAGCTGGGAGAGGAGAAGGATCTGATGTAACTTGGATCTTCATGTGATAGCAGAGTAGGCGGGTGAGGGGAAATGAAAGAAAACTGCGAAAACTGCAATTTCCTGCATTTGGCCTCAGCTTTCTCAAATTGAAGTTCTAAAATAAGCAATTCTCGCAGTTGGTGTTAGAATTAAAGAAAGGATAAGTCCACACACCAGTTAGACAAGTTAGTGGCACAACCTATTCTATATATTCTAACATATTTCTATCTCCACCCCAACATCATCCTCAGAGGTATTACAATAGGAATCTGAGTTAATCAACATATAACAATTGGTACAGCCATCTGGGAGGGAAATCTTGTAGAATTTATCAAAGTATTGAATGCACGTATTCTTTGATCTATTGCTCCATGTCTAGGTATCTATAGAATTGCACGTTTCATAAATATATGTTCAAGGATGTTTATTGCAGTGTTATTTTAATAACTACAAAATCGGGGAAATCCCTAAATGTCTGTTGTACAAATGGCTAAGTAAAATATGGTACAGTCACACCATGCATATATATAATGATTTTAAAGAATTAGAATGTACTTATAAACACAAAAAGTGCTTTAAGGCATAATATTAAATAAAAAATTATGTCACAGAACATTATGTAGAATATATACATGTGCATATATACTTACATAAGAAACAGATCTGCAAGAAACTCTGGCAAACAGTTAACAACAGTGGTTATTTCTAGGAAAGAAGTGTTTCCAGAAAGATGGAAAATCACCTTTATGTTGTTATATGCTCTAGATAATACTGTATTGTTTAACTTTTTAAATCTAGTGTGTATTTATGTATCATTTGTGTATATATACATATATATATCTGCTATATAGTGCCTAGCACTGTGTTCTGACATTGTAGGTACTCAATAAATATTTGTTACATATGTAGATGAATATTTATCGAAAACAAACATGCATTATTACTATAGATGAAGTATCATTTCCAAAAGTGCAAAAATCACAAATGTTATACAAATATAAAATGAACACATATCAAAGATTTAATGCATTTACAAATGAGAGAACTAGAGATACATTAAAATTAGTTCAAATGGGTTTGTGACTTAAAATGATTTATATTCTCTATCAGACAAAATTCACTTACATTGCCATGAACAAGAACATGGTTATCAGTTTTCCACAAAGCACTTTTTTTATTCCGACAGAGTTGCAAAATAGCCTATTTGATCAAAGACAATCAAAGGTGCATCCCCAGCTGGGCATGGTGGTGCACACCTGTGGTCCAGCTATTCCAGAAGCTGAGGTGGGAAGATCACTTGAGTCCAAGAGGAGTTCAAGGTTGTAGTGCACTATGATTGAACCTGTGAATAGCTACTGCACCACAGCTTGAACAACATAGTGAGACCCCATCTTAAAAAAAAAAATGGCGCACCCCCCTATGAAATCAAACAGTGTCTAGCAAGCCCCCTAGGCATGCTTAAGGTCCACTGTAAGAATAGCCAGAAATTTCTTTTGCTCATTTCCAAATCAATTTTTCCCAACAGTGGTATGTTAACAATCAGGAGGATCACTTGAGATCAGGAGTTCAAGACCAGCCTGAGCAACATAGCAAGACTCTGTCTATAAATAAATAAATAAATAAATAAATAAATAAATAGGTTAGCCTGGCCTGGTGGTACCTGCCTGTAGTACTAGCTACTAGGGAGGCTTAGGCAGAAGGATCCCTTGATCTCAGGAGTTTGAGGTTGCAGTGAGCTATGATTGCACCACTGCACTCCAGCCTGGGTGACAGAGTGAGACTGTCTCTAAAAAAAAAGAAAAAAACAATAAAAATAAATAAATATTTGTCAAGGATTCCACAGTTCTGAAAAATTTGTTTAATCTACATATATACAGATTAATACTGTTCACTTATTCTCTTAACAAGATCACCAAATTTGTCTAAATTTGCTTTGCAAGTAAGGTAATGCAAAGCTTTGCCTTATGAAATCTCAAAGTGTCCTTGAATAAGATGTTCTGGAAATAACTTGGCAAAACCTAATCGAAGTAAATCGTGGCATTTGTTCTCTAAAAGCAATAGTACAGAACTTACACTCTGCATGGTATATTGCTGAAGCCCAGTTTGTTAACAGAAACACAAAACAAAAGAACACCACTGCTGTATTAGGTCTTTCTTAAGTATCTTAGGTTAACAACCAGTCCTGGTCCAACCAAAGACACTCTAATAGATTTCCTGTTTTAGGATTTTCCCAACTGTCTGGAGGCCACAGTCTTTACCACTCCCATTCACCAACTCCTCCCAGTTAAATGCATAAAAATGCATCAAATGCTAAATGGTAAAATGCATAAATTACTGTTGTTAAGGGGAAATTAATCTCCATAACAATTTGGGATATTAGTATAATTTGGGGGGCAAATCAATGACATTTCTGAAAATATGATAAAAATATTTTTTAGTAAATCAAACTATGAGAAAAGAGACAATTGCAATAAACAATAGGTATTACCAAAAATATGTAAACTTTAAGTCTTTTGTAATTTTTAGGAATAAAATATATTCACTAGTGAAATAATTTTTAAAATATATTATTGATTGTATTCTTCAAACAAAAAATGAGGCCTCATATAGTCTAGGGAATTTTTTTTTGCTATGAGAATATATAGATGTGAAAAAGTTTTCAAAATAAAAAAATGTATATAGTTACATATTTAATAAATACTCTTCACGGAAAGAAAAAAGTACATATAATTGGGACTATCTGGAAAAATCCAAGATGTGTGATCTTCCTAACAATAATCTTTAGAGTGTTGTACTTCATAGACTCAATTAAATCATTTTTTAAATGCACCATATTTTATGTACTGTGAAGAAAAATAAAATGGCCAATAAAACTATTTCTTATTGCATCAATTGTAAGACACACTGTGATTTTAGAGGAGTTAAAACGTAAATAAGTAGGATGTCTTAGAAGAGAAGTATGGTGTTTACATCTTGTAAAAGATATAAACTGAAGCTTTTATTTATCTGATTAGCAAGGCTCTTTTCACAGAAATCTTAGGCTATTATTGCATTTTACAAGAATATGATTCCTCCTATTAAACTATTATTAATAATAAAAAAAGAGTTTGTGAAGGAAAAAAACTAAGTAAGAAAGGATTAGCAATTGCAACTGTGGCACCCAGTGACTGGTGCCTACCTCAGTGACAGGGCAAGCTGTCATGTCCTGTTCCAGTGGATCTAGCAATGGTGGCCTCAATTGAGGTTTTAGGAATAATTTTGACTGTAATCCTAACTGTTGCTTGAAATTCTTTGTTTCTTCCAGTTTTCTATGCTGGGTTCTTCAGTTCTTCCAAGAGTTCTGTGAACTTCTTAACATCCTTTCAATAAGTTCCTTGTCTGCCCAACTCAACCAGAATTAGTGTTTTTTGCCGCATACTTTAACTGATACCTCCGGATTTCTGCAATTTGTTGAAGAGGGATAACTGACATAATTTGAAGCAAATCAGTGATGCGGCCCTTCTAAAGACAGTTACCAATCTCTTCCACTTCTCCAAATGATATCCTCTAAATACATATATATATACCCATATTCAACAATAACAAAATACTTGAACCATGCAGTATAAAAAGCTCACATATACCCATTTTTAAAAGCACAATTTATAAAATTATAGAAATATGTTGCCTACTTTACAAAGAAATTAAATCAACAAAATTTAATTTGCTTAGAGCTACTAGGAATCAGTGAAGAACCTAGAAATTGAAGGAATTCCACAGTCGTCATATTATAAACAAGGTAGAAGAGTAGTAACTGATTTCAGTTAATAATGGGGAATGCCAAATTCATTAATTGTACTACCTCAGAAGGATAAGGCACAAATTAACTAATTGGGTAGGCTGAATTCTTTGTACTTGTTTGCAAAGTCTCTCTACCCCATTTCATAATTTCTACCTACCTCACCAAAGCAATATCAGCATATCCTTATTTCTTCACAGTCCTCTGGGGTGCTGCAGTTTAGTGAATTTAGAAGTCAAATATTGTTCTCCTGAAGAAATGTAGCTTTCAATAATATGAATGATAATAATAAGTAACACTTGTGTGGTGCTTCACAACGGCCAGACACTATTCTAAGTATTTTACATATATTAACCAATTTAGTCTTCATAAGAATCCTAGGAGGAAAATATTACCTTATCCTCATTTCGCACATGAGGACACTGAAGCTAATTGCCTAATGCCAGTAGGTGGCAGAGCTGGGAGTTGAACTCAGGCTAGCTTCAGAATTTATGTGCCTGGTATAACAAACTATCCCCCACCCCCAACTTTACAAGTTGCTTGTTTCTGCTGCTATATATTTGTACTACATCATGGACCAGGCAGGTTTTGAAGCATAAAAACTTAGCTTTCAATCCCAAATTTCCTTTCTAACCCTTTACATCTGAGCCTCAGGTTTTTTTCCTTATAAAACAGGAGTGATATTTGTTATGCCTAGCTTGTAGTTTGTTGAGTAGAACAAATGAAATAATGTATGCGAAAGTGCTTTGTAAAGTGTTTTGTAAAGAATTATTACTTAAGTTTTGAATGAACATGTCATTTAGGATATAGCTTCAGCTGTGTTTGATGAAAATATTGCTGAAAGCAAATTAGGTCACAGCTAGATTCAAACTATGATTCAAGCTAGGTTCAAGCTATGATTCAAACCCAGGGTTCTTGGTATAGAAACTCCATACTTCTAACTACACCATAGCACTCTCTCCTCTGATATTCTCTCACTACAATACTTGATAGTACACCATTGTTTTCCTGTGCAATTCCATTAAAAATAAAAATGTAAATACAAGTTGTTTTTCAAGATTTTCCCATAAAATGTTTCTCTGGTGGCCTAAATCAGAAATTCCTACCTCCAACTTATAAACAAAGCTGACAGAGGGCAACAGAGAAAGATAGGTCAAGCGACAAAAGCTGTAACTTGGGTATCTAAGCAACTGGAAACGCTTGGCTGAGGAAGATTTCTTCTGCCGCTGGCAAGCTGGGGACATTCCAGCAGGGCACCTTTGAGCCTCTGATGTGAAAAGCAGCTCAGATTCACATTCCCACCCCAGAGGGGAATGTTTATCAGTCTGGGAACATTCTGAGGGTATTCAGGGAAGAGTGGTAACAAACTGCTTCATCTACTCTCACTACTTCAGGCAACATCTCTGCATCTTATGCTCTTATTACTTCCAGCAAAAGAGAAGGTAAACAGTAATCTAAAATAAAAACCATATAAGCAATAATGTTAGCACTTTCTCTCTTATCTCTCTAGCAAATTCCTCATTAGGAGTTAGAAGGTGAAAAATTTTTATTTTTATTTTTTTTGAGACAGGGTCTCACTCTGTCACCCAGGCTAGAGTAAGGTAGAGTGAACAGGGGTCACAGCAGCCTTGAACTCCCAGGCCCAAGCAATCCACCCGCCTCAGCTTCCCAAGTAGCTGGGACTACAGGCACACACCACCATGCCCAGCTAATTTTTAAATTTTTGTGTAGAGATGGGGTCTCCATTTGCCCAGGCTGGTCTTGAACTTCTGGGCTCAAGAGATATTCATGCATCGGCCTCCCAAAGTGCTGGGATTGCAGATGTGAGCCACCACGCCCGGCTGGAAAATCTTAAAATCAATCCAAGAAGTGCTGGCTGGGTTGTACTACATGATTAGGCCCATGCATATGCTTAGGGTTTCCATGAAGCCCTTCAGCAGGATAAATTCAAGAAAAATTAACAGGTAAAGCCTTAGAAACCATTGCACGCCAGATTTTGTGTCACCAAACACAAATACAATAAATTTAGAGAACATAAGTTCCCTGAATGAAAATGAAAGATAAAAATAAAAAAGAAAGAAAAAGGAAAAATAAGAAAAAAGATATTGAAAAAGTCTGAGAACACAGAGTTCTGTAAGCAGTTGTGGTTGAGCATATTGTACTATATCTTAAATAAAATAAAGTCATTACTACAACCCCTTTTAATAAGTATTAACATCAACTTCTCTCTGATATAAAGTGAAAATGAAGAAAAGTGAGTATCTATGTAAGTCTAAAATAGACTTTAAATGAAGAAACCATAAATACTATACATTCATGGGTTGCATAACAATGTTTCGGTCAACAATGGACCACATATACCACTGTAGCCTATAAGATTATAATATCACATTTTTATAGTACCTTTTCTATGTTTGGATACACAAATACTTACCGTTCTGTTAGAGTTGTCTAAGTAATAGGCTATACCATGTAGCCTGGATGTGCAGTAGGCTATGCCATCTAGGTTTAGTATACCCTGTGATGTTGCACAATGATGCATTTCTAAGAATGTATCCCCACTGTTAAACAACATATGACTGTATATATTTCCCTTGTTATGCCGTACCTTTGCCATCCCATCATTTCTTCATTCACTTCTTCAGCAAACATTGTTACCTATAGAAGGGTGGTTTTTGGCACTGTGGAAAGAGCTAGACCTGTAAAGATGAATAAGCCGGTTCCTGCTGTCTGGGCTCAGTCTATTCACTCAACTAGTGGTAATAACTATAATGACGAAGATTGAAAGAAATTGCTCTCTTAGCTAAAACACAAGAAGGAGCAGAGCTTAAGAGAGGTGAGGTAAGTAGAACCTCACATTCTATTTTGGCAGTCTTTGCATTGGTCCCACTTTTCCTGGGTTGGGGAATACTGTTTCTTCTGTCACGCACTACTGTCCTCTGTTGCTCCCCTCTGTCACTCCTCTCACTCTCTTTTTTCCTCCTGCAGCAAAGGGAAAAAGTCAAAGAGGCCATGAGTGGACTAGGGAAAGGGGAAACAGGAAGTTGTTCAGGTACCTTGTGTAGTAGGTCTCCTTTTCTTGGGCCATGGGGAAAAGCAAAGGCTGGATTCTGATTGTCTGAGAGCGAAAAGGGACCACAGAGGCCATCCTTACTATCTGTTTATAGCTGAGGACACTGAGGCTTAATAACTTACCAAGGCCATGCAATTAGTGGCATTGGCAGCACTAGAACTCAGGCTTCTTGACTTCCAGAGAGTTAGAATGGAGCACTTCTAATTCTTTATGCAGGGTAGGGTGGTAGCCAGAGATGGAAACCCTACTACTGGCTTCACTAGCTTCTTCAGCCATTATTCTGATTATCTTCTTCACTATCAAGCAGTCCTTCATTTCTGATCCTCCAAACAACTGGACAATTTATTAATGTAGTCACCCCATAGTTCTCTGTTCAGTAGGGACTTACTTTCAAATCTTCTCTGTCATTTCCGTTATCCTCCCCATAAAGAACAAATTATGGTTTCTCGACATTCTTTTGAAAACGTGCAACCCAAACCGCAAAGCTTCAAAGATCTGTTTGGTGAGGTAAAATGATGTCTTTGTGTTCTGCTTTTCAACGCATCCTACTTTGACTTTTGGTTTTGCTCATTTGTTAGTAAATTTTCAACACTTTACTTACTTTTACGGTGTCAGTAAAGACCTTGAGGAACTTATATAGTTGATCTATTTCTATAAGGGTGCTCTCCTGAACCTTGTCCTGTGTGAAGGCCTGCCTTTTTTCTTTTTTCTCTTTCTTTCTTTTTTTTTTTTTTCCATTTGTTAGCTTGTCAGTAATGACCGGGTAGCGGATACATGTCAAGAAAACTAATCACCTTCTAACAGGATTAGGACTAGAATTAATGCAGATCTTGTGCCCTTCCTGTTCCCGCTTTGGTAACCCAAGCTCCACCACTGCTCAGAGACTAGCTGGAGGGCAACGGCGCCCCACAGCATCTCACACTGTGTTGGGATCCTAGGTGGTGACCTTTGTGAGATTCAGTACTGAGTTTCTGGGAGACGGCGCTGCGGTTGTGATTGGAACTGTTGGCCGACGCACCTCTGGACGCCCAGTGAGGCAAAAGCATCTCCTGTTTTCAAGGTGATGACACTGGGCTGGAATGCCGCGGGGCCAACCAGTCCGTCCTGCCAGACAAGTTTCTGGTCCAGTGAGCCTCCGACCCGCCGCGCGTCTCAAGCTGACAAGGCCGGGGAGGCGTTTAAAGGAGCAGTGTTGAGCGCTGTCAACATTTAGCGGGCGTCTTTGAGTAGTTCCTCCAGCCCTAGCAGCGGCCCAGGGACTAGCCTCAAGTTCTCAACGCTCACTTCCAGCCCGCGCTGGCCCCGCCTCCGCCTCCCAGGTCCTCAGCCTCCTCCCGCCCAGCCGCTCCCACCTTTTCTCAGGGCCCCACCTGCCAGCAGGCAGAGGCGGGGGCGGGGTCGCGGGCCGGGCTCCTGACGTCACCTCGCGGGGAGGCGGGACTGTGGGAACCGCAGTGCAGCGCAGAGGGGCGGGGCCTGCGGCGCGAGACCCGGTGCGGGAGGCCCGGGAAGGGAGAAGTGTGCGGGGCCGGGACCAGCCTGTTTCAAGTCCGGCTCCGGGGGGCGGGGCGGGGCGGGAGGGGCCGGCGTGGCGGCGGGAGCCCAGCGCCGCGCTAAAGCGGGTCAAGAGTCCTCCTTTTCTACCCGCCCCTTCTCCTCCTCCCACCTGGGCCTCTGCGTGGAGACGCGCACCTGGCAACCGGAGGCCGCGTCTCCGCCTTCTCTGCTAGCGCCAGGCGCCCCGAGCCTGCCCGGGACCTCCGCCGGAGCCGCGCTCGCTGCAGGCGGCCTCGAGCGCTCTCTCGTTGATGCCGTTTTGGAGGTGACCGGCGCGGCGGCCGCTCTATGGTGGGGCCGCTTTAGTGGCTGCGGCTCCGCGGGACTCCAGGGCGCGGCTGCGAGGTGGCGGGGCGCCCCGCCTGCAGAACCCTGCTTGCAGCTCAGGTTTCGGGGTGCTTGAGGAGGCCGCCACGGCAGCGCGGGAGCGGAAGATGTTGGAGCTGAGGCACCGGGGAAGCTGCCCCGGCCCCGGGGAAGCGGTGTCGCCGCCACCCCGCGAGGGAGAGGCGGCCGGCGGCGACCACGAAACCGAGAGCACTAGCGACAAAGTAAGTGGAGCTGAGAGAGGCGGACGCCGCGCCCTGGCTGGGTCCTGGTTGGAAGCGGGACATCTGAGAGCAAGGGTGGGGCTCGTCCAGCGTCAGGTGAGGCTGCAGGCTGCCGGTGCACCTTCCTCCCTGCCTGGCACTGCTTCCTCCTTCCCCAGAGGGGGTCGGGACCCGGGATCCCAGTGGCGGTGCGGTTCCCAGGGTGACCGCGGCCGCTGCCCGGGAGAAATGGGCTACTCAACCCGGCTTACAGTTTAGGTTCGTCTTCCGGTCCCTTTTTCAGGATCTGGGGCCGACGCTGGAATCAGGAGGGAACCTGCCCTCCTAGGGGCTGCAGTGCAGTTAGTAGCTGCCACCTCACCTCTCTTCTCAGTAGAGAGAACAAAGTTAGTAAGGACTAGAGACGTGCCACCGTCGGCTCTTATCATTTCATTGGATCCTGACGCGGGAGGCTTGGCTTCTCGCGCTGCCCCATCTGCACTTTCATTTTCTCCATCATTTTTCAGTATGATAGATTTTGGAGGTTTGAGAGTATCATGCACGTGACATAATAGTAATCTTCCAGCTTCTTTTGAGTACACGGCAGACAGTGCAATTCTTCTGTCTACCAGTAGATTTCATATAACCCGACGTTAATTCATGAAGACTTTTCACTTCCTTTTCTATAGATTACTCTTCTTTCACATTTAAGAATAAGTAGATGTGATATTACTTAAAGCTAGAAAAGGAATTCGGGCGTGTGTTTGGTAATACAGTGGTGCAAGTAAGAACTTGTGAAGAAATGCAGTTTTATGACCTTATGGACTGGATGGTTTGGGAAATTGGGCCAGAGAATAGATTGTTGTATCAAACCGTCTGTTTAGAAAATTCCATTTTATTTGAGAAACCCAAAACACGTAAACTGTTTCTAGAAGCATACTTTGGAAGCAGGCATTGCAGTTTGAGTTACAGAAGTGAGGTAGATTGCCCAAGGTCAAATTCGTGGCTCTTGAAACTAGAATCTAAGTTTCCTGATTCCTTTTCTTCTGATTTATGTGGTTGCTGAGATTAGCTGGCAGTTCTGATTTGGGGAGGATTCCACCCGAAAGTTGATGTTGATGAATTTGATGTAACCCAAATTACAAAGCCCTAATAGGAACGTATCACATGATACCACGACATAAACATAAACGTGATTCTTAGTACTAAAACCTTAGAATCAATGCAGTGACACTTTTTTCCCCTTACCCTTGATAGTAAGTAGAATAAAATGAGTCTGTAATAGAACAAATGTGTCAAGGAATTACCCAAAATATAACAATTTCCAGCTACTGAAGGTTGAAGTTACAAAACTAGAAACAGTGGGCTGAGAATAGTCTGTGAAAACTGCCTTGGAAACTAGACCCAAAATAGAATTAATTAGGTTGGGATTTGTTTTGTTTTGTTTTTAGCACTGGTATAGTTTCGCATCAAGGAAATACCAGCTTCTCTATGTTGACTTCCTTAACTCGACAAAGCTAACAAGCTTTTGTAAGAGAAAAGATGTTCAGGAAGCCATGCATAAAATACCTTTGGAATTAAGTTTTTTCTTTTTTTAACACCATAATATATTTAAAATGGAAACTACTTCTGTCATGTGATTTGACTCATTAGAACTGTTGTCTCTAGCTATCTGTGACTGGGTTACCTTGCTGCATATTTATTTATTTATCAGTGCAGTACTGTTGGTTTTTATTGACACATGTCCAGCTGGATTTTGTTTTCTGAAAGTAGACTTTGCTATATGTAACCTGTTTTGTCAAGATTTCTTAGACAAGGATGAACATATTCAAACCATATCTAAAATACTGCTCTACTTTTAGAGTTTATCATGAGGAACTTTTGACTTGGCAAGCTTATAGATGTTGAACTCTATCCCTGTCTGTCCTTTCTTATCAGGGTGTGTATTTGAATACACCTATATTTCCAGGTCAAGGGCTATTTTAAAATCAGTTTGCACACTGGAGGCTGGTTAATATTTGGTCAATTCAAACTCATTAAAGGCCTTCTCTGTTCCATTGCAGTAAAGGCAAAACTCTTGGGGAATTAGTGAAAGAAATGAAGGAGGTACATTATATTCTGCTATTATAATACACTCCCATGCATTGCCATTTTGTAGTCTTTTAATAATGGTGTTATTAACATGACACTCCCTTTGTTCCGGACTGGTGACTTATGCTGAGAGAAGGCTCTGTACTCCAGATAATTAGCAAGTGAAAAAAATACTTCTTACCTGCAGGGCAATGTTCCCAAGTGTTAAATGATGGAGTGGTACTTGAAAAATGACAAGGGACCTCTTCAGTAAACCCTGCAGGAGACATATATGAGTTAGATTTATTAGAAGTCTGTACAAGGCTCCTTGTTAGCATAGAGGGCATCCTTGGCCTCTACCTGGAGACTGTAGGAAAAGCTCTAAACAGTGGATGAGGATTGAGCTGGGAATGAAGGGATTCCTGGGACTCACCAGGTTTACAAGGGTTTGGGTAGGGTGTTCTAAGCAAAGGACGTGTTGGGTTTTTTCTTGAATCAGCATTCTAGACACAGGGTTGGACATACAGAGGAAGAGATAATGAAGGTCCTGAGAGCAAAAGGAGGAGGCATTGCTTAGAGCAGTGGTCCCCAAACTTTTTGGCACCAGGGATCAGTTTTGTGGAAGACACTTTTTTCCACAGATGGGTTGGGGGAATGGTTTCAGGATGATTCAGGTACATTACATTTATTGTGCACTTTATTTCTATTATTATTACATTGTAATATATAATGAAATAATTATACAACTCGCCATAATATAAAATCCATGGGAGCCCTGAGCTTGTTGTCCTGCAACTATACAGTCCCACCTGGGGGGTGATGGGAGACAGTGACAGATCATCAGGCATTAGATTCTCATAAGGAGCATGCAGCCTAGATCCCTCGCATGTGCAGTTCACAACAGGGTTCAAGCTCCTGTGAGGATCTAATGCTGCTGTTGATCTGACAGGAGGCAGTGCTCGGCGGTAATGCGAGCGATGGGGTGTGGCTGTAAATACAGAGGCAGCTTCGCTCGCAGGCCACTCACCTCCTGCTCTGCAGCTGGTTCCCAACAGGCCCAGTTCTTAACAGGCCGGTACTGGTCTGTGGCCTCGGGGTTGGGGACCCCTGGCTTAGAGGACATCATCAGACATCATCAGTAGTACTTAGGATTAAGGGCTGAGACAGAACATGGAGTTTAGCAAAAGATCTAAGTAGAAGCAGGTTTAGGTTGAGGAAATTGAGAGGTGAAATGTTGGTAGTTACTGTTACAAAGTGGCAGTGAAAGGAATACAGGATGGCAACTAGAGAGACAGGAGGATTAATGAAGATTTTTCTTTTCAGAGGAGGGGAAATATATATTTGTATGAAAGTCAAATGAGTAAAGATGTTGAAGACAATGGGTAGGCCCTAGGAAAAAGAAAGCAAACATGGGGTAGAGACTATGGATTATTGGGATATCCAAGGAAAGAAAAGAGGGATGCATGTCCCTTCCTTAAGAAAAGAAAGACAGAATGAAGGGCGGATACAGGAACATTTTGAAAAGCAGAAAGGAGAAGATCAAGTGTTGGATGCCTTCAGTTAGTAAAGTAGGAACTCAGAACCAGTGAGCTTCAAGGGATCTTAGAAACAACTTGGTTTAACTCAATTCATAAATATTTATATTTGTATATATTTATATATAATTTGGTATATATACAATTAAATTATAAACAATAAAGTTGTGTTCAGTTGAATCTTCACTGAGTTTGATAATTCTGTATAGTTTTATAATCGTTACCTTTTGGTCATTTCATATCACACTTCCCAAAAATAACAGTTCAAATGTGTTCCAGTCACATTCAGTGTTGTGTGACTGTGTGTTAGGAATATCCCCATTTAATAGCTGAGAAGAAGAAAAGCAATGTGAGTGATTTAGGCCTGGGGAGTGCCAGAGGTCCAGGATGTAGGGAATTAGAGAGTCAGCGAAGCCAAGATTGAAGTGGATGACCACAGATTCAGGTCGGCAGGGAAGTGGGCTGGTGAAGATCTAATGGGTTGAGTGGGAAAGAGCATTGAAACAGAAAGAGCTAAGACATGACATGTAGAGACCAAGGGAGAACTTCCCCTCTGCCCTCTGAAGACTTGCCAGAAAAAACTGACGACAGGTAAATTAATCGGAGAAATGGCATACAAATTAACATGTGGGATGGAAGGAGGGAGACAGAGTGATTACCTGAACCCCAAGAGGCGCAGAAGCTTATATACCATCTTGAGACAAAGGTGGTCCTGTCATGTAGATGAAACCTCATAGGGAGCAGCCCTCAGAGAGAATAGACGGTGAATATTTCTTTCAGAATTTTAAAAGTGTCAGACTCTCAGTTAATCTTTCCTAGATCCAGACAAGAGAGAACCTTCAGAGAAGGCCAAGTTGCATCAATGCAGATTTTCTCTACAGATGCAAATCTCCCTCACAAAAGACAGCTTTGCAGGGCTGTTTGTTTGCAGGCCCTCTGAACAGCCATCTCAAAATATGTCAAAGAAGTATAATTTGGGGTGAAATATTTTGATTTCCTTCACTTGCTAGACCCTGAAGTGGGAGAAAGGAGGGTGCACATTGAGGCTGTGGCCAGTCAAGGGGAGCACACGTGGAATAGTGTGCTTTCAGGTAAGGTCCCTGTGTGTTTGTGCATGGGGCTGCTACTTAGAGATTTTGGTTTGTGAAGTTGAGGGGAAAACAATCCAGAGATCAGTTAACGTCTCTCCTCCATTTGAGATGTGTGCAGGTTCTTTCATAAATACATTTTTTTTTTTTTTTTTGAGACGGAGTCTCGCTCTGTCACCCAGGCTGGAGTGCAGTGTTGCGATCTCAGCTCACTGCAAGCTCCGCCTCCCGGACTCACGCCATTCTCTTGCCTCAGCCTCCCGAGTAGCTGGGACTACAGGCGCCCGCCACCATGCCCAGAGAATTTTTTGTATTTTTAGTAGAAGACGGGGTTTCACCATGTTAGCCAGGATGGTCTCGATCTCCTGACTTTGTGATCCACCCGCCTCGGCCTTCCAAAGTGCTGGGATTACAGGCGTGAGCCACTGTGCCCAGCCAATACATTATTATTTTCAAATAAACTTTTAATTTTGGAACAACTTTGATTTATGTAACCACCCCACAGGTTCTTCTTGCTTGCTGCCCAGATAGAACTGGTTTATCAACACGGGAGAATTGCAATAGAGAAAAAGAGTTTAATGCACACAGAGCCGGCTAAACAGGAGGCCAGGGTTTTATTATTACTCAAATTAACCTCCCTAAAAATTTGGAGGCTAGACTTTTTAAAAGATAGTTTGGTGTGCAGGGGGGTTAGAGAATAGGTGCTGCTGATTGGTTGGGGAGGCAATTACGGGGATATGGAAAATGGTCCTTGTATGCTGAGTCCACTTCTGGATGGTAGGCCATAGGGGTTGCTGGTTTGGGAGGAGTTATCCAGTCATCAGAAATATAAAAATCTGAAAGTAGTCTATCTTTTAAAAGGCCAATCTTAGCTTCTTTAATAGTGATACTATGTATAGAAGTAATTGGAGAAGTTACAAATCTTGTGATCTCCAGAGCAGTGGCTGGTAGTTGTTTACATGTAATCACAGCAAAATTCACTTCCCTCTCATAATCCTAAACTTGTGACCTTTTATTAGTTTCATAAAGGCAGTTTAGTTTAGGGAAGAGCTATTATCATTTAACCTATAAACTAAATTTCTTCCAAAGTTAGCTTGGTCCTCACTTGGGAATGACCATGGGCAGCTTGAAGCTTAAAGGCAAGATAGAGTTGGTTAGGTCAGATTTTTTTTCACTGTTATGATTTTCTCACTGTTACAGTTTTTGTAAAGGTGGTTGGTTTCATTTACAGAAGCATTACAAAGATTTCTGTGTACTTTTCACTGACTTTCCCATAAGGTTTGTATCTTGCATAACCATGGTACGCCGGTCAAAACTTAAGAAATTAACATAGCTATAATATCATCTTAGATGCAGATACTATTCAGAAATTCACTGGTTGTTCCACTGTCTGTTTACTGCCCTGGGATACAATCCGGGATTCAACACTGCATTTTGTCTACTTTATTTTGTTATTGTAAAAGCCTTATTGTGTTTTTGTAAATTACTTCATTTTGGTACACTTCACTACAGGTTGTGCTGATGTCACCTGTAAGTGTAATGAACATTTTCTATAGTTTTTCATCTAGATCTAGGCCATTAATAAAATATTAATGTTTAGATCTAGATTTCTGGACTACTGTTTGGGCTGATACTCCCTAATTGTTGATAAATTATCAGTCAGTATTACTACCTAAATAATTTTCCATGATTCAGCTTTTATCATGCACAGCATATTCATTTCATTTAATAACATTTTTTAAAAATGCTGGCTTCCAAAATATCAGCAACCCAGCCAAGTGGTAAGAGAGAGCTGGGTTTTTAGCTTACTGCAGTGAGGAAAACTTCCACAGAGCCTTGGTAGTATTTCAGAAGGGGAGAGGCAAGGTGTAACTTATTTGAGAATTGGAAGTTTGGTTTAAGGCTGGTCTTTTTTTTTTTTTTTTTTTGAAACAGAGTCTCGCTCTGTTGCCCAGGCTGGAGTGCAGTGGCACGACCTCAGCTCACTGCAAGCTCTGCCTCCCGGGTTCACGCCATTGTTCTGCTTCAGCCTCCCAAGCAGCTGGGACTACAGGCGCTCGCCACCACGCCTGGCTAAGTTTTTTGTATTTTTAGTAGAGACGGGGTTTCACCATGTTAGCCAGGATGATCTCAATCTCCTGACCTTGTGATCTGCCTGCCTTGGCCTCCCAAGGTGCTGGGATTACAGGCATGAGCCACCGCACCCGGCCTAAGGCAGGTCTTTCAGTGTGGGGAATTGATTAGGATTGGGTAAGGGTCACAATGTAACAATTTGGGGTTAGTGGATAAGCCAGATAAGGATTTTGAGGCAAACGTTTTCAGAGAGTCTTAGGACTAAACTGTTCGTTGATGCTTCCTTTCAAAGAGTTGATGTGTCTTTTAGAAATTCTTGTAAATAACATGAACTCTAGCAAGAGTTTCCAGGAATACTCAAGTTATACTAATGAAAGAGTGAATCTGAAGGCATGGTAATGTAAAGTAAGCTATGTGCGGGTTAGGAATGGTAGTTAACTTGAGATTTCTAAAGAATATCTGAGGGTTACCATATGAATTTTCACTTACTGTTTATGATCTTTAAAGAATTCATTTTCTTATTATTTTGAGAGATACTACCATAGAATGTCATCAACTACATCAGGCTTTGGATGTGTACCACAGTGGGTTTTTTTGATGCTGTCATCCTAAGGAAGAAGCGGAGGCATAACATAGAATTTAAAGACAATACTTGAGCCAAATTTAAAGACTTTACTTGAGCCAAAGTGAGTACACTGCCTGGGACATACTTCCAAGTTGCCCGGGGGAGTGCCTTGGTTGGCCTTTGTTATAAGCAAGTTTTTAAAGGCAAAAAGGAACAAGGAATGGGCTGGTACAAAGTTGTTTGACAGGAATTCTCATTGCCTTACAGAGATAATATTGATGAATGATTGGCTATTCAGCTTTAAAATGTAAGGTATGAGTTACAGTGTCTTTATGGCTACCTGGTATCAGTCCAGAGCCAACATAGCAAGTGGCTGGAAGAGGTAATTGTTTAGCTCAAACGGTGAGAGACATGACTGCTGACACATTTTAAATGCCTCTCGGGGCCTGATAATTTAATGAGACTCATATTCTTCAAAATAAAAATTTCTTTTCCTTTTTAACACAAACAATATTTTGTTTGTCAAAATATACTGGGGAAAAGTGGGATAATTTAATGTCCTCTGGAAAATTATGAAGAAAAATTAAGATATATGTACATGTAGTATGAGTATTCTTTATGTGTTTATGAATTTCATTTTTGTAAAATAGACTCTCACATTTCTTCCCAGATAACACAGATAAATACAGGGGTCTGGCGTGTTTGTTTTCCTTTAACCATTCTATATTTGGGGATGTCTTTTCCAAAAATACAGATTTTAGTTCAGTGTAAAGAACATGGGTCATTTAGGAAATTATAAACATATTTCTTGAGGCTTGGTTTGGTTCTGTGCATTCAGTAAATGCTTGTTGAGTGCCTATTATAAGCAAGACACTGCTTGAATGTTACTTTTTTGTGGCTTTTTTATACTCTTTGAGAAAAGAGGTGGTGTCAGGATTTGTTTGTTGCTCAACAACTGATTGTAAAATATATTAATCTCTTGAATTATGGACTTTTACTGCATGGAATAATGATATAAACTAATTTTTTAGTGCAAAATAATTTATAATTTGCAAAATACTTGCTTATACTTAATATCAATTTTAGTCTTTTAATGATTATATAGGCAAGGGAGATAGGTTTAGTTTACATTATGAGAAAATTGGAATTTGACAGCCTAAATGCCCTGCTCAGAATCATGGTATTTAGAGCCAGGATTTACCTTAAATTTTCTAATTAAAAAATGTAAAGGAGAAATCAGATGTGTGGTCCTAAATGTATAAAATCAATTTAAAACATTAAGAAAATTTTTACTTTGTTATTACCTAGTGTGATTTTGGACTAATTTGGTCTTTTTGAATCTATGAAATGTTGGCATTGGATTAGAAATTTTTAGCTGAAAGCCTGTCATTGGGTGATTTCAGGTGCCTAGATTTAAAACAGCACTTCAAGTATTTCATCACTTATGATCAATTATAAGAAATCATTAGCTTTTATTTCATAAAAGCTATAAAGCTATAAAGCTGTTTATACTTTATTTGGTTGAGAAATGTTTCAGAACTTATTTAATGAGAATGACATCACATTTTGAAACAACTCTAGAAATGGAGAGGAAGTAATTTCATTAATGACCAATTTTTTTGGTTTGTTTGTTTCTGTTTTGAGGCAGAGTCTCACTCTGTCACCCAGGCTAGAGTGCAGTGGCACACGATCTTGGGTCACTATAAGCTTCGCCACTGACCCCCCCCCGCCCCATTTCAAGCAGTTCTCCCATCTCAGCCTCCCAAGTAGCTGGGATTACAGGCACGCAGCACAAAAGCCCAGCTAATTTTTGTATTTTTAGTAGCGATGGGGTTTCACCATGTTGGCCGGGTTGGTCTTGAACTCCTGACCTCAAGTAATCCACCTGTCTCGGCCTCCCAAAGTGCTGGGATTACAGGCGTGAGCCACTGTGCCCAGCCAACCAATTGGTTTTTGATCATCCCTGAGATACGCCAAGTTTATTATCTAAGTTTTTACTTATTTTCTTATCCTCAAAATGAGGTGAAAGATATTTTTCAGGTTATGTCATTGAATGTTTGTTTGCTTAACATTTTCTCAGAACTGTCAAAATTTTAAACTTTTAAAATATGAAATTGAAAGGCACAGGATGGGAGAAAAAAGAGTCCAGTCCAGAGTGGACTCTCATCTACGGAAATTTATAGCTGCTTTTTGCAAACATCGCAGCTAAGAAAGCAGTGTTGCTTTTCTGCTTCCTGGCTATGGTTTCAGTTCCCTTTATTTGCTGGAACCCATGGCCAGCTATTTAAGAGCTTTCTGCAAGGCTGATGTAGCCAATCTGACTTCATCACCTGGGTGACCCAGGTGGGATCAGACACCTTGACAGTTAAGTTTTGGCTGACTGCTACCATCCAGTCCCAAGCAGGTCATTTCACAAACAATGTGGGGCTGTCTGTGGGTCAATGAATATTTATTAAGCCCATCTGGAAGTTCACATTTTATCTCAATATATAAAAATCCAGATTCGGAAAACCAAATTAGACTCGTCTTTCAAGGTTGTGCTTTTTATTTTTTCATCTACTTACTATGCTTGTACTTGAACTGTCTCAGAGTTGAGGCTTCGAATAATTCTGTGGGGCACTATTCACGTAGAGTTCAATGTAGATAGTGCCCCCTGGAATTCTGCTTGTAGTAGTCCCATTTATAATAATGTATACTGCTTTTAATAAATATGAGGTTGATACAAAAAGGTGTACAAAGTATACAAGAAGATAAGGATACTAGCTAGTGATCTGGGTGACTTATCCTCTCAGAGGTATTCCTTCTTTGTCTTGATAGGTTTACAACATATGTTTGCATCCTCTGTCACCTTAAATAATGAATTTCAAATGTATGATTATTTGAGCTCAAAGCTTGAGGATGGCCACTCTGGAGCTTAGATTCAAGTTGCGCTGAGTATACACTCTGATTAGCAGCAGTTACAAGGTTTGTGGTTTTTTTTTTCTCCTTTAGATAGAGTCTTGCTCTGTCACTCAAGCTGGAGTGCAGTGGCGCAATCTTGGTTCACTGCAACCTCTGTCTCCCAGATTCAAGCGATTCTCCTGCCTCAGCCTCCTGAGTAGCTGGTATTACAGGCGCACTCTACTGCACCTGACTAGTTTTTGTATTTTCGTAGAGACGGGGTTTCACAATGTTGGCCAGGCTGGTCTCAAACTCCTGACCTCAAGTGATCCACCCGCCTCGGCCTCCCAAAGTGCTGGGATTACAGGCATGAGCCACCGTGCTGGCCTACAAGTGGGTTTTTAAGGAAAAAAGAAAAGGCAGTTCCTAAATTGTTTAACAAGGATTTAGATTAAAATAAACTATTGATTGGCTACACATTGTTCTTTGCATCATAAATTCCAGGAAGATAAGGGGTGAGGCAGCCAGTCTGAAACAAAATGCCTTTAAGTAATTGCTCCCAGGCACAGGTGTGGAGGTGTGACTGAAGTCCCATACTTTGGGGCCTGATAAATTTTACATACCTCACATAGCTGGGTCAGCTCAGAGCTATTTTTCTTTTTTCACCCCAATCAATATATTATTTAGTGTAGGAGAGTGAAAACCCTTCTAGGTTTCTTGGCTGGGCTACAAATTAAATTGACATAAGACAAGAGAAAAACCATTTTTCTCTTGTTTAATTATATATGTGCAAAACAAAACAGGAAAGAAGGATCAGATTTTTGAAGTTTATATAGCACCCTGAGATACTGAAAGGAACCTATTCAGCTTCTAAGGGGTGCTGGCCACGCAAGTTCTGGGAGGGTAACGGGAGGAAATGCATGGTGAATAAAGGCTGTCTTGTTATGCGGATAGTCTCTCAGGTAATAAAAGTCTCAGAGCAGCTGTCTTCCTTATACAAATACTTTACTAATTTGTATACTAAAGTATACAAATACTTACTAATTTAAAACAATATTCCTTTATAGATATAAATTTTTTTACGAAATAACTGCATTTCAGAGCCACTAATGTGTCTGCAGTTTCTCAGAATTATAATCTTGAAATATACCAAAGAAGTATATTTTGAGGTGGCATATTCTAGTTCTCTATAGTCATATTTTAGGGTAATATGTCCTGAGTCTCAATATTAGTTTTGAAGTTTTCCCTACCTTTTTATTGTAACTTTTTAATAATATCGAAATGTTAAAAGGTTAGTACAATGATCATCAGCATACCTAGGACTTAACAGTTATTAAGAGATTGCTAAATTTGCTTTATCTTGCCATATATACACAGTTGGCTCTCCTTATCTATGGGTCATGGCTCACTGCAGGCTCAACTTCCCAAGCTCAGGTGATCCTCCCACCTCAGCCTGCCAAGTACCTGGGACCACAGGCATGCACCACCATGCCCAGCTAATTTTTACATTGTTTTTGTAGAAATGGGGTCTCCCTATGTTGTCCAGGCTGGTCTCAAACTCCTTGGCTCAAGCAGTCCTTCTGCCTCGGGCTCCCAAAGTGCTCCTAAAGGTGAAGCACAGGACATGAAAACCCTCAGTGCACATCATCCAAGAAATGGCCAAAATCGGTCTGGTGATGGTCAGTTTTTAGGAAAGGGATGCATTGTGAAACTGGCAAGCTGTCATATCAAAGCTGCAAAGAAGGAGAGTCCAGTAGCAGCCTCAGATGACTAGCTAAAGGTGTTAAAAGAAGGGGCACTCTGTTGTTTTCTAGAGCTGGTTTCTGCTTACTCCTTAGGAAAGAATTCTGGCTAAAAGTTAATAAGGAAGGGGCATAATGAGGCATGTCCAACCTCCTGTCCCATCGTGGCTGGAACTCAGTTTCTGAAGTTTCTCTAGTGTCCCTTTGGCCAAGAAGGGGTTTGTTCAGTCAGCCGGGGGGCTTGGGCTTTTATTTTTATTTCTCAATTATTTATAATACCTCATACAATATAAATTCTACATAAATAGTTGCATACTGTAGTTGTACAATATAGTATGCTGTATTGTTTAGAGAATAATGACAAGAAAAAAGTCTACGTGTTTAGTACAGATTCAGTCACCTTTTTTTTCCCTTTGAATATTTTTCATCTGAGGCTGGTTAAATTCACGAATATGGAACCCACAAATATGAGGGGGCCAACCATACTTGTTTTTCGCTCTAAATGAGGGCAAGGCAGAAAAGCTAGAGGCATTATTTATCTTAGCCCTCAAAAAGTGATGTACCTGTGAGGACCAATCATTAATAAGATCTCAGGTAAAAAACAAGTTTGGGATGGCAGTAATAATTCAGATTTTGAGTGAAACTCCTTCATTTTCTCTGTTCTTTTGTGTAATTCCATGGAGTTCTTTTCTTCTAGTGATCTTTATTCTTAATTTGGAATTTAAGACTTACATACATGAAACCATACAAAATAGTATGATCTTAATTTATAATAGAATGAGATATCACTGGAGGAAGATCAGAAGGAGCCAAACATCTAGGAAAGTCTTAAAATGGGCCTTAAAATTAAGTAAGATTTGAATATTGTAGATAGCATCTTAGGAATGGCAGAAAACAGAGCAGCAATCTTGTAGCCTGGAAGACTTGGCCCGATTCCATTTGAGGATAGAGAGATGACAGTCAAAATTCCCTCAGCACAAAGTCACCAAGCTTCTGGTTGCAGGAATGGCCATGGTGGGTGAGACTGCTGGGTGAACAGGCAATCAAAACATGTCATACAAATGTTGGCATGCAAAGAGCTGCACAAAATGGGCTGAGGAGCTCCCCTAGCTTCTGATTGCTGCAAAACAAATCACTAAAAACTTAGTGTCTTAAAACAATATAAGCTTACCTTACAGTTCTGGAGGTCAGGAGTCCAAAATGGGTCTCCCTAGGCTAAAGTGAAGATGTCCCGGTAGGACCATGTTCCTTCTGCAGGCTGTAGGGGAAAATCTGTTTCCTTGCCTTTTCTAGCTTCTAGAGACTAACGGCATGCCTTGGCTGGTGGCCCCTTACACCTTGCTCAAAACCAGCATCACTGTACCTCTGCTTCTGTCATCTCTGACTCTGATCCTCCAGTCTTCCACTTATAAGGACCCTTGTGATTATATTAGACTCACCTGTATAATCCAGGATAAGCTCACCACGTCAAGATCAGTTGACTAGCAAACTTAATCCTGCCCACTTCCTTAATTCTCCCTTGAATTGTACCAACATCTTCACATGTTCTGGGATTAAGACATGAATATCTTGGTGGGGGAAGTGGGGAGGGAAGCATTATTTTACCCTTGACAGGCTCCCTGAAGAAGAGTTTTCTAGAAATTACATCTAGGCTGATACCTTAAAGATAAATAGGCACCAGTCAGGCAAAGCCAGGCTCAAAGAGGAAGAGCGTAAGTTATAAATAGAAGAATACTGTAGCACAATATTGAGAGGCTACGACTCTTCACGCTGTGGGGAGCGCAGAAGCTTTAGTTCTGCCGAGCCTGGAGTGGCTGGGTGGGTGTGGCCAAAGCCCTGGCTGGAGAGTAAGAGGAGGCTGGGTTTATACCCTGTGATGAGGAGGTAGGTGGATGATGTAATCAGATTTGCCTTTTACTCAGGCATTTTATGTTATGTTGAGACACATTTGGTTTTCTCTTATCCAAGCATTGGGATCCACCACAAAGTGTAACTCCTGATTGGATTGGTAAAGTAGTACACTGGACCAACCAGTCACCTCCTTCCTTCAGTGGGGAATAGAACAGGGCTGCGGAGAAAGATTTGGGGACCAGTCTTTCCCTTTGCAGTTCAAATTAAAAAAAAATAAGGAGGCTTTATCAATTATAATTAATTAGTGTAGGATAGGACCACAGAGCCGATGCGTGAGGTAAGCAGATTTCTGTCTATAAAATACAGTGTTGTGGGAGCAGTGGCTCACAACTGTAATCCCAGTACTTTGGGAGGCCAAGGTGGGAGGATCGCTTGAGTCCAGGAGTTTGAGACCAGCCTGGGCAACATAGGGAGACCCTGTCCCTACAAAAAATAACAAAAAATTAGCCAGGTGTGGTGGCTCCACCTGTAGTCCCAGCTACTTGAGTGGCTGAGGTGGGAGGATCGCTTGAGCCTGGGACGGTGAGGCTGTAGTGAGTCATGATAGTGCACTGCAATTGCACTATCAAGTGCTCACTATCAAGTGAGCAATTACTTAAAGGCATTTTGTTTCAGACTGGCTGCCTCACCCCTTATCTTCCTGGAATTTATGATGCAAAGAACAATGTGTAGCCAATCAATAGTTTATTGACCCTGCCTCAAAAGAAACGAAGCAATGTTACTAAGTCCCTTGACCATTCTCTATCATTATAGAGGTCTTGAGCTTCCTCACTCTTCGTTCACCAAACTGCTGACTCATTAGGAATTAAATCAGTTTAGTCCTTCTCCCCAGCACAGATAGAAAGCAGTTCCTTCTCTTCACTTCCACTCCTGGGAGAAAGAGAAGGAATCCATGCCTATATGAAAACCATGAAGAAGGCTGGGCGCGGTGGCTCATGCCTGTAATCCAAGCACTTTGGGAGGCCGAGGCGGGCGGATCACGAGGTCAGGAGATCAGGACCATCCTGGCTAACACGGTGAAACCCCATCTCTACTAAAAATACAAAAACAAAATTAGCCGGGCGTGGTGGCGGGCGCTGTGGGGAAAAGAAAGAGAGATCAGATTGTTACTGTGTCTGTGTAGAAAGAAGTAGACATAGGAGACTCCATTTTGTTCTGTACTAAGAAAAATTCTTCTGCCTTGAGATGCTGTTAATCTATAACCTTACCCCCAACCCCTTGCTCTCTGAAACATGTGCTGTGTCAAATTCAGGGTTAAATGGATTAAGGGCTGTGCAAAATGTGCTTTGTTAAACAGATGCTTGAAGGCAGCATGCTCTTTAAGAGTCATCACCACTCCCTAATCTCAAGTACCCAGAGACACAAAAACTGTGGAAGGCCGCAGGGACCTCTGCCTAGGAAAGCCAGGTATTGTCCAAGGTTTCTCCTCATGTGATAGTCTGAAATATGGCCTCGTGGGACGGGAAAGACCTGACCGTCCCCCAGCCCGACACCTGTAAAGGGTCTGTGTTGAGGAGGATTAGTACAAGAGGAAGGAATGCCTCTTTGCAGTTGAGGCAAGAGGAAGGCATCTGTCTCCTGCAATGGCATGTCTCGGTATAAAACCCGATTGTATGTTCCATCTACTGAGATAGGAGAAAACCGCCTTAGGGCTGGAGGTGGGACATGCGGGCAGCAATACTGCCCTGTAAGGCATTGAGATGTTTATGTGTATGCATATCTAAAGCACAGCACTTGGTTCTTTACCTTGTCTATGATGCAGAGACCTTTGTTCACGTGTTTATCTGCTGACCTTCTCTCCACTATTATCCTATGACCCTGACACATCCCCCTCTCCGAGAAACACCCAAGAATGATCAATAAATACTAAGGGAACTCAGAGGCTGGCCGAATCCTCCATATGCTGAATGCTGGTCCCCTGGGCCCCCTTATTTCTTTCTCTATACTTTGTCTCTGTCTTTTTCTTTTCCAAGTCTCTCGTCCCACCTAACGAGAAACACCCACAGGTGTGGAGGGGCAACCCACCCCTTCAGGGTGCCTGTAGTCTCAGCTACTCGGGAGGCTGAGGGGGGAGAATGGCGTGAACCCGGGAGGCAGAGATTGCAGTGAGCCGAGATCGCGCCACTGCACTCCAGCCTGGGTGACAGAGCGAGACTCCATCTCCAAAAAAGAAAAAGAAAAAAGAAACCATGAAGAAACAGACAGAAAATGCTGAAATCAGGAACACAGCCTCATGTTCTTTCAAGTAAAACTATTTAGTTTCAAGATTTTTAAAAGGCTGCCTCCTTTCAGGTGTGGAGCTCTGTGTCTCTGTGGGTTTCCTTTGGCTTAATTGCAAATCTTAATGCTGAACTGAGCTACAGGGATCAGTGTCCACATCAAGGGACTCTTGACAGAAGAGCTGACCCTGGTTTTCTAACTCACTTTTTAAGGGGACAGTTGTAAAAGAGATGAAAAGTGTGAGTGATTTAATATATTATCCTTTGTTGCATTTTTAAGCACTACTTTACCTTCATTTGTTTAGAGACTTCCTTTTGGAGCCATCATCTGTTTTTAAAATTTTGATTCTTATTTTAATTCATTTATTTTGAGGTGGGATCTTGCTACGTTGCCCAGGGTGGTTTCTAACTTCTGGGCTCAAGAGGCCCTCCTATCTCAGCTTCCTGAATAGCTGGAAATAGCTGCTTGCCACTGCACCCAGCTATTTTTTACTTTAACTGACATAATAGTTGTATATGTTTATGGAGTACAGTGTCATATTTTGAAACCTGTGTACAGTGTGTAATGATGGAATCATCCTCTTGATAAACTGTATCCTTTGTTCCCTGAGCACCATGTTCTTGTTCTTGTCCTTTCTGTCCTCAGTATTGGGAAGCACCTCAGTTTTCTTTCCTGGACTGCTCTTTAAGAGTCCCCATGAACTATAAATGATATTCACTAAATTGAACACACTTAAAGTGCTATCTTAGCTCAAGATATTTTAACGAAAATACTATAGCCTAAACAACAGGAATTTATTTCTTATAAATCTGGAGGACGTTCAAGATCAACATGCTGGCCAATTTGGTTCCTGCTGAGAGCCCTTTGCAAACAGACGCCTTGCTGTGTCCTCCCATGGTAGAGAGATTGTCTCTTGTGCCTCTTTATAAGGGCGCTAAACCCATGCATGAGTCTCCACCCTAATTACCTAATTGACTTCATTATCTTACAAAGGTTACCTCCAGATAACATTACATTGGAAAATTGCACTTCATTGTATAATTTGTTCTTTGGCAGGGGCAGAAACATTCATTCCATAGCAAATATAATTTGGCAAATTTTGACACATATATATTTATATATGTATATATATTTATATATTTATATATGTGTATATATTTATATATGTATATATTTATATATATATTTATTATATTTATATATTTATATATATTTTTATATATTTTTATATACTTATATATATTTTTATATACTTATATATATTTTTACATACTTATATATATTTATATATATTTATATATGTCTATGAAGCCATCATTATAATCAAGATAATGAGCTAATCTGTCACCACTAAAAGTTTGCCCCTTTTTGTAGTTCTTCCCTCATCCCTAGACACCTACTAATCTGCTTTCTGGCCCTATAGATGAGTTTGCATTTTCTGGAATTTTATATAAATGGAATAATATAACATGTGTATATATATACATATACATGTACATACACATGTATATATATATACACATATGTATATTATATGTACATTTTGTCTGGCTCCTTTTACTCAGCATAATTAGAGATTTATCCATGTATCAATTGTTCACTTATTTTTATCACAAGAGAATATTCCACTGTATGGAAGTAACATAATTTGTCCATTTCCCTGTTGGCTATTTGAGTTGTCCCTAGTTTGGAGCTATTGCAAGTAAAGCTACCATGAACATTTGTGCACAAGTCTTTGCTTGTATCTACACTTTAGTTTATCTTGGGTAAATACCTAGGAGTCAAATGGCTGGGTCAGTTGTTGGTTGTATATGTAATTTTTTTTAAAAACTGTGATACTGTTTTCCAAAGTGGTTGTACTATTTTACATTCTCACCAGCAGTGTGCAAGCCTTTCAGTTCGTCCACATTTTCTCCAACACTTGGTTGTTCAGTTTTAAATTTTACCCATTCTAATAGATGTATAGTAGAATCACATTGTGATTTTGACTTGCATTCCCTTAATGACTAATAATGTTGAACATATTTTCATATATTTATTTACCATCTGTGTATTGCCCCTGAAATGTCTGCCCAAATATTTTGTTCATTTATTGTTTCCTTGTTGAATTTTGAGAGTTCTTTATGTATTCCAGATTATAAGTCCTTTATTAGATATGTGATTTGAAAATAACTTTCGTTCTGTGACTTGTCTTCTCATTCTCTTAACAGTATCTTTTGAAAAAAGAAAATTCTTATTTTGATGAAGTTATATTTATCGTTTTTTTGGTGGATAATAATTTTGTTATCATATTAAGAAATTTTTGCCTAACCAAGGTCCCAGAGAGTTTACGGAAGATGTATAGCTTTATATAAATGTCTATGATCTGTTTTGATTTAATTTTTATCTGTGGTGTGAGGTATGGATCAAGGTTCTTTGTTAAAATTGTGCCAGTACCATATGTTGAATTACCTTTGCAACTTTGTTGTTAATATGTTGACCATATGTATGTAGGTTAGTTCTGGACTATTCTTTTTTTTTTTTGAGACGGAGTCTCGCTGTGTCCCCCAGGCTGGAGTGCAATGGCGGTATCTCCGCTCACTGCAAGCTCCACCCCCTGGGTTCACGCCATTCTCCTGCCTCAGCCTCCCAAGTAGCTGGGACTACAGGCGCCCGCCACAACGCCCTGCTAATTTTTTGTATATTTAGCAGAGACGGGGTTTCACCGTGTTAGCCAGGATGGTCTCGATCTCCTGACCTCGTGATCCACCTGCCTCAGCCTCCCAAAGTGCTAGGATTACAGGCTTGAGCCACCGTGCCCAGCCTGGACTGTTCTTTTCCATTGATCATTTTGTCTGTTTAGTCAATGCCACATTGTCTTGATTACAGTAGCTTTATAAGAACTCTTGAAAACAGGTAATATAAGTCCTTCAACTTTATTCTTTTTCCAAACTTGTTTGGCTCTTCTATGTTCTTTGCATTTTCATAGAAATTTTAGAAAAATTTCTACATAAAAGCCTTCTGGGATGTTTACAGAAGAAGGTGATGCTCAGCAAGGCTTGAAGCAGTGAATGAGAATGGAAATGGAGGGAGGCTTGGCACAGTGGCTCACACCTGTAATCCCAGCACTTTGGGAGGCCAAGGCATGTGGATTGCTTGAGCCCAGGAGTTCAAGACCAGCCTGGGAAACATGGTGATACACCATTTCTATGAAAAATGCCAAAAAAGATTAGCCAGGTTTGGTGGTGCATGCCTGTAGTCCTAGCTACTCAGGAGGCTGAGGTGGGAGGATGGCTTGAGCCCAGGAGTCTGAGGTTGCCATGAGCCAAAATCACGCCACTGCACTCCAGCCTGGGTGACAGAGTAAGACCCTGTCTCAAAAATAAATAAATAAATAAATAAAAATTTAAAAAAAAAAAGAAAAAGAAATGGAGGGAAAGAGAAATGACAGACTTGGTGCCGACTGAATGTGTTGGTTAAAGGAAGCAGATGTCAAGTGTTAAGGTGATGCCTAAGTTTCTGACCTGAGTAATTGGTTAACTGGATTGGTGGTAGTATCTTCTCCAAAGAAGGAATTACAGAAGGAGGCAGCATTTTGATGTGAAAGAGAGAGAAGTCCATGGCTTCTGTTGAATTTCAAATGATGTCAGTGGAAAACCACCTGGAGATGACATGTTGGAAGCTGGAGACATAAGTTTACGGGGAGTCATCGGTATATGGGGTCCATGAGATCACGTGGTGGTGGGAGAACACAGGCCCAGGATAGAAAGTTGAGGATCATTATCTTTAAATTATGAGCTTGAGAATAAGCAGCTACGAATTTTTAGGTTCTTGTAAACATTTTAAATACCTTCATTCAGGTACGGTGGCTCACCCCTGTAATCCCAGCACTTTGGGAGGTCGAAGCAGGCAGATCACCTGAGGTCAGGAGTTCAAGACTAACCTGGCCAACATGGCGAAACCCCATCTCTACTAAAAATACAAAAATTGGCCGGGCCTGGTGGGGCATACCTGTAATCCCAGCTACACGGGAGGCTGAGGCGGGAGAATCACTGGAACCTGGGAGGCAGAGGCTGCAATGAGCTGAGATTACACCACTGCACTCCAGCCTGGGTGGCAGAGTGAGACTTCATCTCAAATAAATACATACATACCTACATACATACATACATACATACATACATACATACATACATACCTTCATTCAACGTGCACAATGTTGCATGGCTCTATTTGATCATTAAAAGTATTATAGTACTTCCTTCTTCTCCCTGATCTCCATTCACACTCTTATTTTCCTTTTCAAGTCTAGCATCTTTGTAACGGAGTCTACACATTAAATACAGTAAAACAAGGGCCCCTGCTATTCATTCTCATAGTTGAGTAACATTGCTCCAAAATGCCACTATTTAGAAATTATCTTGTATTCTTTAATTACTAGAATGAAATAGACTTCTAGTTCAATTTACGTTTTTATTTTGTGTTTCTCTAAACAGTATAAAATAGAAATCAGAAGCTTAAATAATGTAAATAAAAGCAGGACAGCCTTGTTGAGGGTGGAGAGGGGAGGGTTGCAGCACATCACCATTATTGCAAAGTGGACTTTGAAGTGGCTTGCAAAGAATTTTAGTATTTTGAGGAGCACAATTTGAATGCTAGTCTGATGGTTTTAGTATTTTATAAATAAGAAAACCAAGGCCTGAGTTTCCTTCAGATTAAGTGATTTGCCATTTGTCTCACTGCTAGTTAGGGTAGAGGTGGAATTAGGGCTGGTAACTCCTGATTCCTAGTCTTATGCACTTTTTGTAGGATGGTGATACTGCCCTAGAGAACCACTTCCGTTAGTCACCATCCCCACTACCCCTCACACCACCCCTGTTAATACTCTGGGTTATTAAAGAGGAAAATAAAATGGCAGGGAAAAGAAAAAAAAAAACTGATGTGTTTCCCTTGTTCCAGATGTCCAAGCTCTGTGGCTTATGAGACTGACAGCAGGTGCCCTGCCATTTTCTGAGGGGATGTTCTGTCTGGTTGTTTATTAATTACCATCTCTCTCTATTTAAGCAGCTTCAGGGCCAACTGACTCTTGGTGTCACAGTGGGAATTTGACATTTCTATTTCTCATTTGTCATTTAGAGTACATTGATACTTTTAATTTCGTAATTGCATACTTAAAAAGTCAGTAAACTAAAGTATATTAGTGCTTTATGAAAACTGAAAATACTCCCGAAGGCTAACATTATATTTGGTGAGCCTCCCAATGAGGAATTAGAAGACTTGATTCAATCATAATATTATCTTGCTGCTTATTTGAATTTACTAAGTCCTTGGCACTATACTAAATGCTTCATTTTAGGGATGAAGAAACAGTTCAAATGGGTGATGACATTTGCTGATGTTTTGGAGCTAATAAGGGCTGAGTTTGGATTGAGAATACTCAGCATTCTGAATTGTTGGGTGCTTTTTTTCCTAGGATTATTTCAGGCTCGATATCCTGCTCAATGCTTTCTATTTGTATTTGCCTCCAGGGAATATTCTCTTTCCTCTATCCCAGTTCAACACCCTCACTCCAGTTTCCTCCTCTGTAAGCCATTCTCCCAAGGTTTCTGTGTGTTTACCACTCATAACTGAAAGCTGCCAGGGTAGGATGGAAAGGGTAGGGCCTGAGCGGGGAGAGGTTGTGGAAGAGGAAAGAACATGGCAGTGGAGACTTGTAGCAGAATGAACAACTTTAAAACTGAGCATTAGATGACATTTCTGTTTTGAAAATTGCATTGACCACCCTATCCCTGGAAATTCTGCAGTGACCACCTTTGTTTAAAGGCCTAGAGCTCCCTGCCATCTCCAGCATACTCACGCAGCTCCTGTACATGCACTCGGATGTCAGTTTGTGTTTTAAATAACTTCTTTAAAAATCTCATCACCAAATGCTGTTGATCATAGTTTACCTACCAGTAAAATAGAGATGAGGTCCATTTGACTTGCTACAATTGGGATTCTCTCTCGAGGATCTAATAAAAATGACGGAAGTTGAAATGTTTACAAATATATGTGAAATACTATGCTCATGTAAGATATTACTCTTATTGTTGATGCTTTAATCGAAATCAAATTTAAAAAGGGACTCTTAACAGCTGACCAGAATCTACATGGAACTAACACCGTGATCTCCCAGTTAAGTGGCAAAGCAGTACATATCTGATTTTAGCGGTATATTTCTGATTTAGAAAATATGGGAGCTTCTTTTGTGTCTTTTGTTTAAAGTTATCCTTTGTATTATTAATAGTAGATTTTAGCAAAGATAGTCAAATCTTCCTAACAAAGAAGTATAGCAGTGCTAAGATATTCAAGATAAATAGTAGTTCCTTTGTTTCAGATTATGTAACTGAGATTTGACACACTGAGCAATAAATGAAATGTATTGGCCAGCATGTGCTTTTTTAAATGTGATTTTGCAAAGTAATTTGTCTTTTTAATTTTAGGAAACAGATATTGATGATAGATATGGAGATTTGGATTCCAGAACAGATTCTGATATTCCTGAAATTCCACCATCCTCAGATAGAACCCCTGAGATTCTCAAGAAAGCTCTATCTGGTTTATCTTCAAGGTATGATTGGATGAAGATGAGTATATCTTAGTGCACAAGATAGGATTTGAGGTTATCCTTGTCCATATAATAAATTCGGCTTTTTGTAAGTTTTCCAGCTATGGTATTAGGTGGTCAAAAGGGCCACCTAATATCCGAGGTATAGTTCTGTGTATTTATTGTGTATCCACCCTTAAAACCTTGTGAAGTACAAGAAAACCAAGGCTGAGAGATTAATTGTTGAAGGCTACAGAGCTAGTAAGATACAGACCTGGGATTCTTGTCTTGGGCTGTCAGATTCTGAAGTCTGTGATCTATTTACCGCGTCACGTTGCTTTTTCTGGTATTAGAACACCTAATAAAGAAAACTCCATAGTCTCTGTTCCCTATTTTTCAAATGCCAGACAGAAATAGTTATTTTTTTCTTTTTTCTTTTCTTTCATTTTTAAATAAGACGGGGTTTCACCACATTGCCCAGGCTGGTCTTGAACTCCTGGGCTCAAGCAGTCTGCCCACTTTGGCCTCCCAAAGTGCTGGGATTACAGGCGTGAGCCATGACACCAGGCCAGTGTTTTTTTTTTCTTTTAACTGAGTTTAAGATTATTGTCTAAAACTCCACAACTCATTACCATTTTATATTTGTGCAACATGTAAAAATGTGTAATGACCATGAGATTTCAGCTAGTTATATTACCCTTCATTGTATACTTTAGTAATATGAATTATAAAATTTATAAAAGCAAAATAAACCTAAGCTTTTGTCCAGATTAATGTATGAAATGTTACGTATTGGTATAGAAAGAACAATGTTTTCCCAACTTTTTGACACTATGACACAGTAAGAAATACATTGTATACCACATTCCAAGACACACAAATGTATATTTTAACTGCTGCAAAAATGTTATGAAACAATTCTTCCCATTACTATGTAATACTCTCTGATTTATTTTCTATTTGATGCTGTTCTATGTTATTGAACAAAAAATGCTACATGTAACTTACTCAGTAGATTTTACTACTCTTGGGTCATAGCCTGCAGTCTGAAAACCACTAGTTTAGTCGTAGACTTGTAATACGAATTTTTCTTTTTTTTTTACTTTGTAAGGGATAACCATATTAGAATATATTGGTTAAAAGCAACATTTTCATATTTTTTAACCAATAGAACATATCTTTGATCTGCTGTGAAAAGCATGATTATTTTAATAGTTCTTGTTCCCAGTTGTTTTCATGACCTAATTCACAGGTGTAACTTTGCATTAAAATCTTATTAAGTCTGTCTCAGACCTGAAATTTTGTGTAGTTGATGTTCTATAAGAATGATGCCAGATTTGTGTGTGTCATTCATAATAAGATCTTCCTTAATCATGAGGTTGTTTTTTCCTGATATAAAGTAACAGTAGCAAATATAGCAGCTAATATTTATTTAGCGTTTACTATGTACCAGCATTGTTTCAGGCACTTTATATGTATTGACTAATATTCTCATGGCAGCCTCGTAACACAGGTATACAAATATGGAAACGTAGGCAGATATTATATATCAAGGGTCATGTAGCTAGTAAGTTCTGGAAACACATTCTGAACCTAGGTACTGTGGCTTCAATGCCTGTATTCTTATCTATGCTATTTATGAGTGAATTGATTTTAGAAAATGAACAATAGATAGTATAATGGTTTCAATCTTCTCAAGAAACTTTTCTACAAAGATTACATGAATGTTTTACATGTAATCTGTTTTATACATTTTTATCCTGTTTTTAGTCTAATATTGAAAACAGACTGTCTTGCAAAGACTTAGAATTTGTAGATACATAGGATTAAAAATAGTAATTACATAAGAAATGTACATTACTTGCAGAAAAAAAAATCCTATAATCCTCCTACCAAGACATTAATATTTAGAATACTTTGGTGTTTACTCTTTGAGGCTTTTTTCTTGTGCAGTGTGTGTGTGTGTGTGTGTGTGTGTGTATGGATGTGTGTAAAGCAAAAATGAGATTGTACTGTTTTCTACCTTACTGTTTTCATTTTCATTCCATGGTATTATTAGGAACAGCATTTCATGCAGGATCCCAAATATATTTCAGAAACATTTTTAATGTCTGTATGATATATTTCGCTGCATAGCTATAGTCTAGTTTATCCAACTGACCACCTATTGTTGGGCATTTAGTATATTACTAAGTGTTCACAATTAAAAATACTTCTACATTAAACATTTTTCTTTGTAGCTAACTTTATTTTGACATCCATTAATTATTTCCTTAGGACAAAGTCCTAAAAGGGAAATCGCTTGGTCAAGTTTTATGCCCTCCCCTTACTTTTTTTTTTAAACAGGGTTTCACTCTGTTGCCTAGACTGGAGTGCAGTGGTGCAGTCTCAACTCACTGCAACCTCTCTACCTCTCAGGCTCAAGCAATCCTCCCACCTCAGCCACCCGGGTAACTGGGACTACAGGCATGAGCCACCATGCCTGGCTAATTTTTGTATTTTTTATAGAGACAGGATTTTGCCTTGGCTTGTGGTCCTTTATTTACCTCTGACTAGATTTGTGACCTAGCCCAGTTTCCTAATCCATCCATTAATCCGCAAACAGTTATATCTGTACAACTACATGGAGCCTTTCAGCCATAGCATTTTTGACTCTACACTCATTTTTAGTTCTGCCCGATGCTCATGCTTTCATGAGAAGTTTATGTCTACATAGTTTGTTAAACAATAGAGGGAAATAAAGTTGAATGAATGCAATTTGACTACCTTATGAAGAAACTTGGAAGCTGGAAAAAAATGCTTGTTATTGATATGTTGGTATTTTAGATCCTGTATGCAAAAATGACATGATAAAAGGAATATTTGAAAAGAGTATTTGTTGGAAGTATTTAAACTATATTGGAGAGTGATTGAAAGCAAGGAATGTAATCCTTTTTTTTTTTTTTTTTTTTTAAGAGACAGTATCTTGCTCTGCCACTGAGGCTGGAGTGCAGTAGCACAACCATGGCTCACTGCAGCCTTGACCTCCTGGGCTCAAGTGATCCTCCCACCTCAGCCCCCGACATGCCCTGCCTCCTCTCCCCCCACTCCCCCTGCCCCTCAGTAGCTGGGACCACAGGCGAGTACCACCATGCCCAGCTAATCTTTGCATTTTTTGTAGAGCTGGGTTTTTACCATGTTGCCCAGGCTGGTCTCAAACTCCTGGGCTGAAGCAATTCTGTATCTTATGAAGGCAGCTAATATTTCTGTTCTAAGAAGGGAATGAGGGCTGGGCATGGTGGCTCACACCTGAAATCCCAGAACTTTGGGAGGCCAAGGCAGGAGGATCACTTGAGCCCAGGAGTTAGAGACCAGCCTGGGCAAGATAGTAACACCCTGTCTCTATTTTTTTAAAAAAAGGAGTGAGGACTTGTGCTTAGAATACACTGCATATATGTTACTAGACTTTAAGTTGAATCAAAATCTCTTGTAACATAATTTAAATGCTACCAGTTGAATTAATAAAAATCAGAAAAGTCCTAAAGAAAAACAGCGACAATTCTAAATACAGAAGTCATCAGTTGTATATAGGAGCATTCAGAAATTCTGGATTTTTCATACAGAGCTGCCAACAGTTTATATGACGTGGTAACACAAGGAGTGATTATTTGTATGGCATACTGGGGATGAAGTGTGAGGCTTGTGGTGGTGGTGGGGTGCGGTCAGGCATGCCAGGCCCTTACAGCGAGGGTTGAGGGAGGCCAGTTCTCAGCATGGCAGGGACCAGCCGGTGTACCAGCAGGAAAGCTCTGCTCTGAGGAGCAAAGAAAGGCCCAAGGATAAGGAAATACTTCGTTTTTTTGGAGACGGAGTCTCGCTCAGTCGCCCAGGCTGGAGTGCAGTGGTGCGATCTCGGCTCCCTGTAAGCTCTGCCTCCGGGGTTCACACCATTCTCCTGCCTCAGCCTCCCGAGTAGCTGGGACTACAGGCACCCACCACTACGCCCGGCTAATTATTTTGTATTTTTAGTAGAGGCGGGGTTTCACCGTGTTAGCCAGGATGGTCTCGATTTCCTGACCTCGTGATCTGCCCGCCTCGGCCTCCCAAAGTGCCGGGATTACAGGTGTGAGCCACCGTGCCGGGCCAAGGAAATACTTTTACTAAAGGCTTTGTCCCTAATCAAAGAAAGCAGTCAATACACTTTGAACAATAGAAGTGTCCTTTCATCTGTCTTTATCCTCAGTAGCTGACCTCTTAGGTAACTGGCACCTCACTCCTTCATTTCACTGAAATCACTGTTCTTTCAGTTTTAGTTTGGTATTATTTTTCATTATTTATTCTTATTGGCAGTCCATGCTGTCTATATCATATTCTTAAGATCATGACTGTATTCATCTGCCATCCTAATTGGGCATCATCTCTTTTGAGGGCTTTTGTACCTGGCTCGTTCTTCCCCTCCATGTGGTCCCTGGTGGGATACCTGACTTTCATATCCACCCCGACCACCTAACTCCCTAACCTCACGATTTATTCCCCACTCACATTTAACAAAAATTATTTTCTTTCTGGCCAGGCATGGTGGCTCACACCTGTAATCCCAGCACTTTGGGAGGCCAAGGCAGGCAGATCACGAGGTCGGGAGATCGAGACCATCCTGGCTAATACAGTGAAATCTTGTCTCTACTAAAAATACAAAAAAATTAGCCGAGTGTGGTGGCGGGCGCCTCTAGTCCCAGCTACTCCGGAGGCTGAGGCAGGAGAATGGCATGAACCCGGGAGGTGGAGCTTGCAGTGAGCCGAGATGGCGCCGCTGCACTCCAGCCTGGGCGACAGAGTGAGACTCTGTCTCAAAAAAAAAAAAAAAAAATTATTTTCTTTCTTGGCTAACATAACTTTAAAAGTTAATTTATCTCCCAGTGTGTGAATGAATGCTGTTTGTTTTTTGTTTTTGTTGTTTGTTATCATATAAAGTGAAGTAGTGGAATCTTAAAGTATAGTTAAGGAAAATTCATAAATCTGGCAAATCAATACTGAAACCATACAAAAAACCTTAAGAATACGTTAAATACTAACTCTACGTTTTCTTTGTAGGTGGAAAAACTGGTGGATACGTGGAATTCTCACTCTAACTATGATCTCATTGTTTTTCCTGATCATCTATATGGGATCCTTCATGCTGATGCTTCTTGTAAGTTTTTGACTTTTCCCTGAGTGTCTCTTGCTTTGTTTTTCAACATTTATATAGGATTGAAGTAATTTGAGCATATCATAAAAAAGAAGCTAATTCAACACCCAGTCATAGCATATTTAGTTCCTCTAAGTGTCTTTTATTTCATGATGTGATCTGACTTAATCTTTTCTGTTTGCAAAATGACTATTCAGTGTGTTCATTCAGCAGAGACCAAGTTTGTGTAACAGGTACATGTCTATGTGTCTGACATTGTGCCAAGCATATTTTATAAAAGATATGACATGAGCCTGGGCAAAAAAATATGAGCCTGAGACCTTGTCTCTACAGAAAATTTTAAAAAATAAGCTGGGGGTGGTGATTCACACCTATAGTCCCAGCTACTGGGGAGGCTGAGGTGGGAGGATCACTTGAGCCCAGGAGGTTGAGGCTGCTGTGAGCTGTGATTGTGCTACTGCACTCCAGCCTGGGCAACACAGTGAGACCATCTCAAAAAAAAAAAAAAAAAAAAATGACAGAAATATGCACTTACATAACATCAACATATGACTATTAGCTAGATTCCTGATTTCAAGGAACTCAGTGTAATGGCAAAAACATACAAGTAATCATATGAATAAATAGTATGATAAATAAGCGAGATAAGTTCTATGGTAGAACATGTTAGGAGTGCACAGTAGAAAAGCACCTAATCCAGTCTGAGGGAGAGATTAGGAGGGGCTTCCAGAAGAGACAGTGCCGAAGCCGAGTCCTGAATACTGGACAGGGGAAGGAATTCCAAAATGGAGACATCATGAGTGGGGCGTGGAGGTAGTGAGAGGATGTGGTCCATTGGAAGATCTGCAAGTTGCACGTGTAGAGGGTGTCTGTATAGGGCACTGGAGAGGCAAGGAAAAACCATTCTGGGAGTTTCGGATTTTGGTGTGTGTGGGAAGCTCAACAAGTCAGGAAGCCAAACAAGTATTTAAACCCTTCATTCATTCGTGTAACAAACGCTTCCAAGATGTCTGCTATATGCCAGGCATTACATTAGTTCTAGGGATGATACAGTGGTACTGAGAAAAATGTACTTGTCTCTGCCCTCATGGAGCATACTATCTGCACTTTAAAGAGCTGATTATGTATTTACAGTCAGATGCCACCTGATGACATTTTGGTCAGTGATAGAGAACTATACGACGGAGGTCCTATAAGATTATAATGGAGCCAAAAAATTCCTATTGCCTCATGATTTTATTCCAATTGCCAAAAGTATTCAGTAAAGTAACATGTTGTACAAATTTATAGCCTAGGACCAATAGGCTATACCATATAGACTAGATGTATAAGAGGCCATACCATCTAGGTTTTGTAAGTATACTCTATGATGTTGGCACAACAACGAAATTGCCTAATGATGCATTTCTCAGAACATACCCCATTGTTAAGCAACACATGACTATATATAATTACAAACTACAATAAGCATTTGAAAAAAAGAATAATACTAAGAGAGCAAAGATGGAGCTGGGAGACTTTCCAGAGGCACAGTGCCAAGCACGTGGGCTGCAATCTGAAGGTTGAGTGGAAATCAACAAGGTAAAGGATGGAGTCTTGGGGAGGACCATCACAGGCAGAGGATTTCTGTGTGCAGAAGTCCAGATATTTAAAGCATGAAACATTTGAAGCCCACAGGTATTGAAACCGAGGAGAAATGCATTTGTCCAATGCATTCATCAAGCACTTAGGCAGTGCTGAGCATGGTTTGACAGCACACAGTGAGAGCCTGCTCTCCGGGGTGCCCTGTGGCCTCCTTTATTAGTATTATAATTGTTATTACTTTTTCTCATTCCTTCTCAGTTAATCCAGGTTCTTCTTATGTACTCATCTCCTTCATCTCTGATTTCTCTTTACCCACTTAGAAATGTGTTTATCCATTTTGCCAATCTCCCTCCATATTCAATTCTATTCATAGCTCATAAGCTTATGAGCTATATGATATGGTTTTCCTTTTATTTTTATAAAAGAATAAGTTTTGATGTGAAATTAGACATGATGAAAAAAATTCCATCAGCTCTTGAAGCCACTTAAAGTGGCTTTTATAAGCACCTCAAAGCCTCTTTCACTTCTCTTTTTGTCATCTCATTAATTTTTCACTTCCTTGGGGAAATCAAGTAATGAAAATGAATAAGAAGCTAATTTATTTTTCTGCTAATTTGCTAAGATCTTAAAGTCCTTTTTCTCACAAAGGAAAAATGGATAATAAATAGGATAGACTTAATGTGAGGGCAGAGGAAGCCGAGCTTGAAAGCCAAGTGGGCAGGCATGGGCAATTGTCTGGGTTTGATTCCAGGAAGAGGCCCCCCAGCTCCCAGTCTTCTGTCGCTGAACATGCCAAGGGCTAAAATGATCACCATTGGCCCTGGGACTTGGGCATTTAAGAAGCAAGTGTGTGCAGAGCACTTTTCAGTGCCAGGTGGTGAGTGGGCAGGCTTGAGGAAGAAGGGACCAAGTGAGAGCAAGGAGCCCCACAAGTCTTTGTGGGTGAAGGGACCTTTGAGTATGATCTTGAGCAGTGTATCAGGGTGGAGGCAGCACTGTGAGCAAAGGTCCAAGTGGCTAGAAGTGTGCCACTTGGACCTTTGCTCACAGTGCTCCCTGGGTGGCAGAAAAGGTGCTTTTTCCTTGAGCACAGGGCTGAAAAATAATTAGAGATCAGATTCTGGAGGGCCTTGCTATGTGAAGAAGTTTGGGTTTTATTTGGGAAGCAGTAAGGAGAAGTATTTTGGGAGAATTTATTTGGAATTAAGAATTAAGAAGAATTTATTTGGGAGAGGTAAGGAGTAAGAAGAAAATGTTGATCTAAGATATCAGAAACCACCAGTATCCTAGATACAGTGACTTAGGCAGATTTGGTGGGTTCCCCTGTGATTTACATTTTTCTCCAAACTGAACTGTTGAGTATAATAACTAGGGCAAGAATTTGTGGATAAAAACTATTTTCTAACCGCTCTTTAAGACAAAATTCAAGAGAGTTTTAAAGACATGCATGCATACATTTGGATTCTGATTTCTTAAGAGAACCATAAGTGTGCCTACAGTACTTGAGTTTTTTTGTTTATTTTTTTCTACTATGAAAGGAAAATATGATCTTATTACAAGTTATTTGCTTCAACTGGCAAGTTTAATTAAAGGAGAAAATAAGAATGTTAAAGATCTGGCCAGGTGTGGTGGCTCATGCCTGTAATCTCAGCACTTTGGGAGGCCAAGACAGGTGGATCATTTGAGGTCAGGAGTTCGAGACCAGCCTGGCCAAAATGGTGAAACCCCATCTCTATTAAAAATGTAAAAATTAGCCAAGTGGTAGTGGCATGTGCCTGTAATCTGAGCTACTTGGGAGGCTGAGGCAGGAGAATCGCTTGATCCTGGGAGGTGGAGGTTGCAGTGAGCTGAGATCACACCACTGCACTCCAGTCTGGGTGACAGAGTGAGATCCTGTCTCAAAAAAAAAGAATATTAAAGATCTAAGTAAAGTAGGTTTGAACTGTTACTGGTTATTTAAGTTTATTACATACACATACATGCATAGATATATATATTATGTTTATATGATATTTATGTTAGGAATATGGATGATTCACACATATAGTTGGTACTCAATTGATACTACTTTATGTGTTTTAAAACCTTATTTCTATTCCTATTCTTAACTAGATCATTTATATTTTGAGAAGGACACGTTGTATCTAGCTTGCAGTTGCCTTATAATGTCAGCACTCAAAAATGACAAATTCAAAAAAAAAAGTTTGGCGGCTAGCAGGTCCGCAGTGGAAGCAGGCTGGGCGCCGCGATGTTCGACGGGACACACCGGCGGAGAGCGACCTCGGGGTTAAGGGGTGGGGCTGACGTCAGGAGCCAAGATGGCGGCGGTGGTCGCGCCGGTTACCGGCCACAACCCTTGGCGGAGCCTGCCTGCAGGCCTCCTGAGGAGCCCAGACAGCTGCAGCCGCAGCTCCCCGTATCAAGAAATTTGCCATCTGTCGATGGGACCCAGACAAGGCTGGAGACAAACCTCATATGCAGACTTATGAAGTTGACCTTAATAAACGTGGCCCCATGGTATTGGATGCTTTAATCAAGATTAAGAATGAAGTTGACTCTACTTTGACCTTCCGAAGATCATGCAGAGAAGGCATCTGTGGCTCTTGTGCAATGAACATCAATGGAGGCAACACTCTAGTTTGCACCCGAAGGATTGACACCAACCTCAATAAGGTCTCAAAAATCTACCCTCTTCCACACATGTATGTGATAAAGGATCTTGTTCCCGATTTGAGCAACTTCTATGCACAGTACAAATCCATTGAGCCTTATTTGAAGAAGAAGGATGAATCTCAGGAAGGCAAGCAGCAGTATCTGCAGTCCATAGAAGAGCGTGAGAAACTGGACGGGCTCTACGAGTGCATTCTCTGTGCCTGCTGTAGCACCAGCTGCCCCAGCTACTGATGGAACAGAGACAAATATCTGGGGCCTGCAGTTCTTATGCAGGCCTATCGCTGGATGATTGACTCCAGAGACGACTTCACAGAGGAGTGCCTGGCCAAGCTGCAGGACCCATTCTCGCTATACTGCTGCCACACCATCATGAACTGCACAAGGACCTGTCCTAAGGGTCTGAATCCAGGGAAAGCTATTGCGGAGATCAAGAAAATGATGGCAACCTATGAGGAGAAGAAAGCTTCAGTTTAACTGTTTCCATGCTAAACATGATTTATAACCAGCTCAGAGCCGAACATAATTTATATCTAATTTGAGTTCCTTTAAAGATCTTGGTTTTCCATGAATACAGCATGTATAATAAAAATTTTAAGAAATAAATGTTATTCTACTTTATTAACAACATCAACAAAAAGTTTTATTAAAAACTTCTAAGAGGTCGGGTGCGGTGGCTCACGCCTGTAATCTCAGCACTTTGGGAGGGCGAGGCGGGCAGATTGCTTGAGGTCAGAAGTTCGAGACCAGCCTGGCCAACATGGTGAAACCCTGTCGCTACTCAAAATACAAAAAATTAGCTGGATGTGGTGGCGCACACCTGTAGTCCTAGCTACTCAGGTGGCTGAGGCAAAAGAATTACTTGAACCCAAGAGGCAGAGGTTTCAGTGAGCCGAGATTGCACCACTGCACTCCAGCCTAGGCAACAGAGTGAGACTTTGTCTCAGAAAACAAACAAAGGAAACTTCTAGGAAATTACAGCTACTATTTTAATATGGAATGCATATCCATGTTCCTTAAAAGGCCTTCTATTTGTAGTTTTTAAATTGTATTCACAGCTTAGAATCAAACTTTCTAAGTGATGGAGTTACTAAAGCATGTTTTGATTTAAAGGCAGATGTGAACACATAGAAGATATTGAAAGAGGTTCCCCCCGCACCCCGCCTTCTTGGAAACTGTTGTCATTAAGTTTTAATTCATGCTGTGTAATTTACTTTTAAATCGTGTGTTTACTTTTTCCCATTATGAGAGTTGTGTGTATTCAAATTACTTTGGAAAATAGATAATTAAAAATAATCATTCCAACCCTATTGTTAACTACCAAAATGCAATTAGTAGTGTTATTTGATATATTTTATTTCATCACTTTTTGCTTAATTTATGTTTTTAAAACCATAGTCATAATAATAATGTGACTAACATTGTGCATCCTGGTTTTTAAGCTAAATATCACATCAAAAATTTTGTGGTCAGGTGCGGTGGCACACACCTGTAGTCTCAGCTATTCGAGAGACTGAGGCAGGAGGATCACTTGAGCCCTGAAATTCCAGTCTGAGTCCAGCCTGGATAATATGGCACAACCCTGTCTCTAAAAAAACCAAACTTATTAAAAAAAGTTTTGTGTTGTTCTGTAGTCTTTATAATCATTAGCTTTACTAGATTGTCTGCTTGATGGAATGTAGTTCATCACGCAGTTATTCACTTAAAGTGAATGAATATCTGAATTCATTAGTGCATCATTTAAAGTTATTCAAATCATGTGTTATTTTTAGATATTCAGGTTATGTTCTGTTTTTTTTTTTTTTTTTTTTATTGTGAATAACACTATCCTGAACATACTAGAACATAAATATGCTCTAACTTTATATGCGGGAGTATTTTCTTAGAAAAAATTTGCAAAGTGAAAATAGACACTTATTTGGATAACCCATAGGTACTCAGTATAGTTCATACTCAGAGTGTCCAGATCTGAACTTCTAGTCCATACCTCAGCCATCCAGAGTAAATCTGTTGTCAAAGTTAAATAACAATACACAGACAAATCTCTATGCAAAGGATTTTATTTGGTAATGTATATATATTTTTAAAAAAAAAACAGAATTGCACTTCAGAGCATATACCCAGACCAGGGTGGTCTTTGATGTGTCTAAAGAACAAAGAGAAGGTTGGGAGTTTTATTAATGAGAGAAGTTTGGGAGTTTTATTAAAGAGAGAAATGCTACGTATTGTTTTGAAAGAAAGCCCATTGGCACTAGTGAACTTTGGGGAGTTGGCAGGCTCTGATTGGTGAGTGACGGTGGTGGCAGGTAAAATTAGTCTTAGAGTCATGGCACATTGTTGTTTCAGCAGCCACTAAGTAAACCTGGTCTGAGGGTATGGCCAGCTGTTTCAGCAGCTGGGCTTTGGATAATTCGTGGAGCAGGTGCTGTGTGCCCTGAGTGCTTTTTCCGCTTGGCCCCTCATCTCTGATTTTAGTTGAATGTGACAATTGACCCAATTTGTATAATCCTTTCATACTGTCTATTTTCCCAAGCCTTCCTTGGTGTTATTTTGTGTTCCCTTTTCTCCCTTAGCCCCTCAATTTCCTCACCCACCAAGTCTAGTCAGTTCTACCCCCTATACTTCTCTCCTGTCTTCTTCTCTACTCCGCTACCACTTCAGCTGGATAGTGAAGTGGCATCTTGCCTGCCTGACTGTCTTTACTCTTGTCACCTCCCCAGTCCACTGTTTCCACCTTATTCTCCCGAACTCTCATGTCCAGTCGTGTCCTTTCAACTCCTCGGTGCAGTGCTTCCTGCTGTTTCCTAGGATTCCAGGACCAGGCTCATCTCTCTCTCCTTCTTACCCCCACCTTTGTCTTCCAGCAACTCCACCCTCCTAGTAGTTCCCTTAATACGCCCCATTCCCTCTACAGGCGGTGACTTTGCAGATCCCCCTCCTCTGGCTCTGCCGTTGCCCACCCCCTGCCCCTGCCACAGGTGTGTCTGCCTCTACACACGTTCATTTGCCCGTTTCACATGGGTTGTAGTCGTGTTTCCTCCCTGAGAGACTGTACTTCTCTATGAACAGACGCCCTGTGTTATTTCTGTAAGTCCTCAGTAACTAGTAAAGAGTAGACACTTAACTACTGACTGTTGTTTTTAAGGTTCTTGAAACATTAATTGGGCCAACAGAGTCCTATGAGTGTACATTGCTACCAGTGTTGATGGTATGGAGTGTTAATTTCTGTGTAATCCTCCAGTCCTGGAAGATACACATATAGTTTAAGGATTTCAACACTACTATTTGGAACCTTTTGTTTTCTGTTTTCCTAGAAGTTCTATATTAATTGTCCCTGCAAGCTATAGTTGATGATCATATAAATATAATGTGTTATTAAAAATACTTTTGTTCTCCCCTCTCAGTAAAAGAAATACAATTTATAGTGCCAGTGGATGTTCCCTACCAAATATGTTCATAGAAATTACATCAGTATGATATTTTAAAAGCCCTTTGGATCTGACTAACTTTGCTTTACTGTTTTATCTTAATACTAAACATTGTCTCTGTTCTGTATTTTTGTTAGAAATGACTTGATATTATATACAAATGTTATTTGAAGAAGGACACTTAGATTTCCTCCTGTCTTTATAACACATTTATGACTTTTCCCTAAAAGTACTGTTTATAGTTTGACGTACTTTATCATGTGGCTGAAAAGACACATTCACTTTTTAAAGTATGTGATTGGACATGTAATCAGTATAATGGGAAAAAATAGCTTAAGAATACCCTGAACGGTAGGTTTTGGAAAACTAACTTGTGGAAATCTTAAAAAGAAATCCCAAAATATATCCTCTGACAGAATTTGGTAAGCTTTTTCTGTTAAAGGACCAGATGGTAATATTTTAGGCTCATGGCCGGGCGCCGTGGCTCACGCTTGTAATCCCAGCACTTTGGGTGGCTGAGGCGGGTGGGTCACGAGGTCAGGAGATCGAGACCACGGTGAAACCCCGTCTCTACTAAAAAAATACAAAAAAAAAATTAGCCTGGCGTGGTGGTGGGCGCCTGTAGTCCCAGCTACTCGGAGAGGCTGAGGCAGGAGAATGGCGTGAACCCAGGAGGCGGAGCTTGCAGTGAGCCGAGATTGCGCCACTGCACTCCAGCCTGGGCGACAGAGCAAGACTCCGTCTCAAAAAAAAAATTAAAAAAAATTAAAAAAAAGTAATATTTTAGGCTTTAAGGAGCTGCATATGTTTCGGTCACATAATATTTGATTTTTAAATAACTCCTTAAAAAATATAAAAATCCATTCTTAGCTCAAGGACAGTATAAAAACAAGCCCTTGGGGTGTATTCACTAGACATTGAAAAGCTAGTCTGCCATATTCACAAAGATTTTTACCTCTTAATTCATGATAATAAGTGTTCGACTTGCCATTTGCTCTTTGAGTCTTGGAATCGACAGGTCAAGCACTGGGTGTGATGCTACATCTTGAGAAATTACCTTCACCCAGGTTGCTGAATGCAGCAGTTTGAAGGACTACAAAATAGAACATCAAAAAGGGATTTATAAATCTAAGCCCATGTAATAGGTGTGCAATCAGGATACTGTGTAAACAGAAATGCATAAACTCAGTTGACTGGCCAAAGTGGCTGCAAATGTGGAAGGTTGCTTATACTTTGCTAAGGTAGCCCAGCTTAGATTGAGCAGCCAGTAGCTGGCTATGGGAGAGTTGCACAGCTGGGAGGATGAAAAGGCCATTCCAGGGTGACTGGGTAGAAAGTGTTCTAACTATTTGTCCTGACAGTATCTTTATTATTTGCAAGTGTAACAATGCATGGTTACAAATAAATATATGCAAGCAAACTTTCATATATGATTTTCTTAGGGTATCTCAAGAAACATAATGGACAGGTTGGACAAAAAGATTCTCCATCTTGACAAGGACAATCTCAAGAATGAAGTAGTGATGAGGGATAAATCCTAGTCAACTGCGGCCAACCAGACTATATCCCTCAAACTTTAAATTCCAGTGCCATTCCCCACCCCGGGAAGGATCTTCCAAGCCTTTTTGAGTAAAACATTATTTTGCCTACCCCTTTGAGGCATCACTTGATTTTAGAGACATGGAATATTGCATTTTTTACTGACATTTAGAATAATTAAACATTGGTAGATTAATATTTTTAAAATACATATGACAAACTGCTTTATTGAATGATTAAACACAAATGTAAACATTGCGAAATGTATGTTAATGTTTTCTCTTGGTTTCAGGTTCTGGGCATCCAAGTGAAATGCTTCCATGAAATTATCACTATAGGTTATAGAGTCTATCATTCTTATGATCTACCATGGTTTAGAACACTAAGTTGGTAAGTAAGCTTGAAACTATTTCAGATATGAAAAGTTAATTTCTGAAGTTTGTAAAGGAAGCGTCTTGATCAGTCAGTATCCACTCAGTTTACCCTATAGATTGATTCTACAGTAAGATAAATAAAAATAATGTAATTGAATTTTGAAAAGAAGATCACCTTTGTCTTTCCTACTCCAATACAACTTTTTTCAGATCTCATATTTTAGTCTTTGTAGAGATATGTAATATGTGAATATATACACCATTCTTGTCCTTTTTTTAATAAAAAACTAAACATTGTATTGGAAACATTTTTGTATCCTTTACAATACTAATTTTAGCAAAATATTTACATATAATCTTTTCCTTCATTTTCCTTCATTTCTGCTCAGTTGACATGATAACATACAACATATTGTATATATACAAATGCATGTAAAGTTAGTAACAAAATCACCATAATGATATTAACATTTAAAATTTTATATCTTTTAAAACTTTTCATATATAAATCATTGCTATCAGAACCTTGACTAGGAAACATGATAACGTTATAGTTCATATTTAACCCAAGTGGCCATCCTTTTTAATATAGTTGATTAATATCAACCAGGGAGTCAGTGTCTTATTAAAACAGATGGGGTTTAGAATAGTCAAAAAGAAGTGTCTTGATTTCGGTGATAGCTGATTTTTCCATCTAGCAGGTTTCTTCATGAGTGGCAAAGTATATAGGAAATGTTAGATAGATAAAGTAATTGGAGAATAATTAAATGCAAAACCATGCAGTATTGATTCTAAGTATTAAAAAAAAGAGAAGATAAATAAGGATGGGCTCCAGTGATTGTAGAAGGTGTCAAACAAGAGGTAAAAGATAAACTGTTATTTGAAATGAAGACAAGTTTTGGATAAAGAAGAGTTTTCTGGTTGGGACATAGCACCCATCAGTTTCTAGATGTGGGACAGATGTACTTATACTACCGTTGATGAGATATTCCTGGCCCTTCTGAGCAGATGGTGTTGATTAGTGGACAGTGGGTACATAGTTGGATTGGTAGAACAGGTTAGGCCTTGACTGCCTTACAGAGTAAGAATCCCTGCTCGTCTGGAGTCCACTAGGAGCATTAGAAGGGGGGAGATGCCAGTGTGTGCAGGGCAGTGGGGAGACAGGTTGAATTGCCTCTTTTTTCTTTCCCTCTTAATATTCCTGAGGACAGGTGGGGATTTGTCTTAGGACTTCTGCATTAAAAAGCATTAGAGCTGTGAGTAGTTAGGAGTTAATTTTCATCGTGAACTTAATACCTTAATATATACACCCACACATTATACATACATACAAAGTATTAAAATCATACACACACACAAACATACACACATTATACATACACACAAAGTATTAAATTTATACACACAGACACACACACTGCTCCCACCTCAAGGGTGAGGGATTGTGTGTGTGTAGTATTTTCTACATTGTTTCCTAATTATCTCTGGCATTAGATTTTCAGCTAAATAAAGGTATGAACTATATTCGGTAAATTTTTGCTAGTCAATAAATTTGAAATTAAGTTTAAAACAGGAAAATAGCATTTTGGTAAAATATATCTTGAATTGGTCTTCTGAACTTGGTTTTGATCTTTGTGTCATCAGAATGTAGAAAATAATTTTGTTGAGTTTGAGGGGAAGGAAAGCTTCAAATATAGAAAAGCTAATTGTTTTTGAATTATAGGTACTTTCTATTGTGTGTAAACTACTTTTTCTATGGAGAGACTGTAGCTGATTATTTTGCTACATTTGTTCAAAGAGAAGAACAACTTCAGTTCCTCATTCGCTACCATAGATTTATATCATTTGCCCTCTATCTGGCAGGTAAGTTAAGGAATATTCTGTATTGATATGTAGCTAACATATTTTCCATGTTTATTTTTATTTCTGTTATTTAAATTAGTAATTTTTTGGTTAAATTTTATTCCAGCCTCTCTTTTTCATTGTTTCTTGTGTATAAAGCTATTTCTTTCATCATGTTCTTAAATAGCAATTACTCCCTTATAGTGGGTTTAAAAAGTGCTTGTGAAGAATCACTCCAGGCCGGGCGCAGTGGCTCACGCCTGTAATCCCAGCACTTTGGAAGGCTGAGGCAGGCGGAACACCTGAGGTCGGGAGTTTGAGAGAAGCCTGACCAACATGAAGAAACCCCATCTCTACTAAAAACACAGAATTAGGCGGGCATGGTGGCGCATGCCTATAATTTCAGCTACTTGGGAGGCTGAGGCAGGAGAATTGCTTGAACCTGGAAGGCAGAGGTTGCGGGGAGCCGAGATCGCGCCATTGCACTCCAGCCTGGGCAACGAGCAAAACTCTATCTCAAAAAAAAAAAAAAAAAAAAGAAAGGAATCGCTCCATGTGTTTGAAAATTTTCTTTGCAAATTGTAGTAAAAACACTTTTAAGTACATAAAATTATTAACCAAATTTAATTTATGAAGAAACTTTCACATATATATTGCTTTATTTGTCCCTAGGAAATAGAGCTTTTTCATGTAGAATTAATCAGGGTAATTAGTTTTTTAGACATAGTTTATAATACATGCAACTTTTTATATTATGCTGTGCCACATGTTTTTGTAATTTTTAAATTAAAAATTAGATTCTTAAGATAAAGTTAGAATTTACAGGTATCTTTTCCATAAAATTTTACAGATCACAAAAATAACCCCTAAGAAACTGATTTTTTTAAATGTGCTTTTTAAAAGCCAGATTGCTCATGTGAATTCTGGACCTACCAATTACTGGTTAACAGTGAGATATTTGGGCTGGGCGCGGTGGCTCATGCCTGTAATCCCAACACTTTGGGAGGCTGAGGTGCACGGATCACCTGAGGTTGGGAGTTCGAGACCAGCCTGATCAACATGGAGAAACCCCATCTCTACTAAAAATACAGAATTAGCCGGGCGTGGTGGCGCATGCTTGTAATCCCAGCTACCGGTAAGCTGAGATCGCACCACTGCACTCCAGCCTGGGCAACAAGAGGGAAACTCCATCTCAAAAAACAAACAAACAAACAAAAATGAGATATTTAATTAATTTCTCTGTGCTTCAGTTTCTTTGTAAAGCGCTTAGTACCTGGCACTACTTAAATTTTTATTATTGTTATTTTCACTTTAAAAGAAGGAAATGAAATTTATTTGTGAGTTTTCACGTTAGCTGTTAATAGTTACTGTTTTAGCTCCTAGGAGTTTCCCAATAAATGAATTTTTCTCCTGGTACAGTCTTAGAAACTGGGTAATTCTTTTCCATTTCTCTTTAAAAATATACAGAATATGTGGGGAAGCATGTCCAGTCCTGTAGAAGTATGCTATTTCATTAAATAGTTATGATGTTCTTTATGGTGCTCCTCAGCTCCTTCAGTTCCTAGGCCTTCTAATTCTAAAAAGCCAGAAAGTGAAATACAATCTGAAATGATAATGGGAATTTTCAGATAATTTGTTTTGATGTAATTAGGAGGAATACATTTTTGAAGAATTTTCCACCTTTTACATTCAGGTTTTTTGTTACTTTTTAAAATTTTAAGTTTCATTTTATTTTCCCAGAGATTGGGTCTCCCCATGTGGCCCAGGCAGGTCTCGAACTCCTGGGCTCAAGGGATCCTTCTGCCTTGGCTTCCCAAAGTGCTGGGATTACAGGCACGAGCCACTGCACCCAGCCTTTCGTTCAGGTTTATTGTTCAGTTCCGCTTTCCAAATCTGTTCCTTCATTTAAAAAAACTTTTCACTGCTGTATCTATAGAAAGTACATTCATAGAAATAGGTATTGAAAAATTTCTACTCTTTTAAGGGTATTCATATGATGATAGTTGGTCCATTTTAAATTCTGACCAATTGGAAGGATTATGATCATGGAGAGATTATGATTGTTATCAGCTAAGAAGATCATACTAAAATTTTGGAGAGTAAAACACTTGACTCTGATTCTGTGTTTATCAAAGCACATTTGTGCGTTTTCTTGGTATTCTTTGTAGAAACTTTGAGTATTTTCTCTCGTTTACCAAACCAATAAGCTTGATTTATTTTGTTAAAGGTAAGGTCGATTCTGGAATGGATTCTTTTGTATTACAGGAGAGAAGAATGTAGTACCTTCTCAGTTTATATTTAAAGTAACAAGACTTCTGGCATTTTGAGTTTTGATGATAATAGTAACAGTCAAAGTGTCTGTGGTATCTTCTGTTATTGAACCCAACACTTTATTTCATGTGATTATTCTTATAATTATTTAAAAACAGCCGGGCGCGGTGGCTCACGCTTGTAATCCCAGCACTTTGGGTGAGTCAGGAGATCGAGACACGGTGAAACCCTCTCTACTAAAAAAACCAAAAAATTACCGGGCTGGTGGCGGGGCCTGTAGCCCACTACGAAAAAAAACAACTGCGGGCCGGGTGTGGTGGCTCACACCTGTAATCCCAGCACTTTGGGAGGCTGAGGCAGGCAGATCACTTGAGGTCAGGAGTTTGAGACCAGCCTGGCCAACATGGCGAAACCCCATCTCTACTAAAAATACAAAAAAAAATTAGCTGGGCATGGTGGCAGGTGCCTGTAATCCCAGCTATTTGGGAGGCTGAGGCAAGAGAATCGCTGTAACCTGGGAGGCAGAGGCTGCAGTGACCTGAAATCATGCTGCTGCATTCTAGCCTGGGTGACAGAGCGAGACTCCATCTCAAAAAAATAATAATAAAAAAAGAACAATTGTGGTTAATTAAAACATACATCATTTCTATCATTAATATCTGCACATTAGTTTTCAAACTGAATTTCAAAAGAATTCTGATGTAAACAGCAACCCTGCACCCCACCGCTTTGAGAGTTTTTCCTTTTCTCTAAGTAATAGGCCGATTTCTTAGTTTACTTTAGGTATTATCTATTGACTTCCTGTTATAACCTACTTCACTTCTTCATACTCAGTTTTTTTATAGTAATAGTTAGCATTAAGTAGGTACCTAAAATATCACTTCCTGTAGACCCAAATAATATCTATAATTACATTTCCTTCTTTTACAACTTTTTGTTTTTCCCGAACTGAGAAACTGCCTCACCTTCTCTTTCCCATATTTGCTAATTTCAGTATAGAAATCCTTAATTTTTCCTTCAGGTTTGCCCCATGTCTGTTGGTAGTATTTTCAGATGTTTACACAAGTCAGATAGTATATCAATTGCCTTTTTTCCTGGAGACTTCTGTGCCAGAGACCTCTGCATTCCTGTTCCTGTGTGAGCTGGCTGCATATGGGCCCACTGCGGAGCTGTCCTCGTGATTTGAGCCGGTTTCTTTATCCCAGGTCTTCCATCTCTTGGTTAACACCCTCACTTTGCTGAAGCATGGCCTGCTGTAGTTTCTTATGAAATGATGTGTAGAAGGAGATGTCTTATGTTTGTGCATTTCTAAAGATATCTTTAGTCTATTCTCAAAGCTGATTGCTTTGGCTAGGGCTCACACTTACTGTTAGACTTTTCCTTAATAATCCAGGTCAGAAGCCTAGGCCTCAGTCTTGCCTTCCACTGGGCCTTTTCTCCTTAGTTTCTCTAGAAAATACGTTTAGGCTCCTGTAATTTCTCAGGCCTACTAACAGTTTTCTATCTTCCAAATTTTGTAGACATGTTTCTTCTTTTCTCCTTCACATTTCTTCAGTTTTCTCTGTTCTTGTGGGGCTTCCCCTTAATTTATTTTAATGTTATTTTGCAGGGATACCAGGATGGAATACAAACTATCAATTAAAAACAAAAAGCCTTAACTAGTTTTATTTTTCCCTTGGCTTAGAACAATTTGTTATTTTTGCTCACAGTCCTGCGGATTGGCGGGCTTAACTGAGCAGTTCTAACCCCAGGCCTCTCACGTGGTTGCCGTGAGACAGAGGCCGGTGCTCATGTCTTGAGTGGGCTGGACATCAAAGATGGCTCCTTTTCATGACTGCAGTTCGTGCCGCTTGCTGACTTGGGCACTGACCTGTGGCCCCTCCATGTGGCTTGGATGGGACAGGCAGCCTGGGTTCTGAATGGGGAGCATGCCAGGAGCCAGGTGTTTCAAGAGGCCTAAACTAGTTTTTTTTTTGCTGGGCGCTGTGGCTCACACCTGTAATCCCAGCACTTTGGGAGGCTGAGTCAGGCGGATCACAAGGTCAGGAGATTGAGACCATCCTGGCTAACACTGTGAAACCCCGTCTCTACTAAAAATACAAAAAAAAAAAATTAGCCGGGCGTGGTGGTGGGCACCTGTAGTCCCAGCTACTTGGGAGGCTGAGGCGGGAGAATGGCGTGAACCCGGGAGGCGGAGCTTGCAGTAAGTGGAGATTGTGCCACTGCACTCCAGCCTGGGTGACAGAGCAAGACTCCGTCTCAAAAACAAAAAAAAAAAACTAGTTTTTTTTTTTTTTTTAAATGAAAATATATGCCCATGATAAAAATTTAGACTAGAAAGGAGTATTCCATGAAATCTTCCTCCACCTCAGAGCCTTACTTACGATATCTGGAGGCTTACTACTGTTATTCCAGAAATTGTCTGAGTATTCAAGCTTTTATGTTTATATCCCCCCTCCCTTTTTCTTACACAAGTAAGAGTATCTCTTCTGTACCATTATTCCACTTCATATATTAATAGCTTATAGATAGATATTGGCACATCTACATCTATCATTGTATCCATATCTGCAGTTACATCTGTTTTGATATACAGCAATAGCTGAGAGATAGAATGTCAGCATATAAGGTGACTACTGTTTTCCCCTTTGGTTTTGCTATAATTTATGCTTGAGAATAACATCTCAATTGAGTGTGGACCGATAGTGTGGTTCATTTTCTTTGTTGTTTCTTTTTATATATTTTGTCTTTGATAGCCTCCTAACCAGCCCCTTTTTAGTAATTCTTTGTTCCGTGTATGACTTTTGGACTCTACTATAAAACACAATCAATGTTGCGTCTTTTTTTTTTGAAACAGAGTCTCACTCTGTTGCCCAGGCTGGAGTGCAGTGGCACGATCTCGGCTCATGGCAACTTCTGCCTCCTGGGTTCAGGTGATTCTCATGCCTGAGCCTCCCAAGTAGCTGGGACTACAGGCATGCGCTACTGCACCTGGCTAATTTTTGTATTTTTAGTAGAGATGGAGTTTCACTATGTTGCTCAGGCTGGTGTCTAACTCCTGGGATCGTGATCCTCCTACCTTGATCTCCCAAAGTGCTGGGATTATGGGCATGAGCCACCATGTCTGGCCTGGTGTTTCTTCATTTTTCTAACAGTATACTTATTTCTGCCATAGACGTATTTTACCATTTCTTATTTTACACTCTTAGAATCACAGAAACTTACTGAAAGTCATCAAAGTCATTCTTAGAGCAAACATTTCAGTGTTTTCCAAATGCTAGGTACTGTGAATGATGTTGAGGATATAAAGGGAAATGAAGCGATTGTGTGCCTTCCAGGGTCTAGAAGTTGGTGAGATGTGAGTCTTCTAGTTCATTGCTGAAATGTGAACAAGTCCTGGCAGGAGCATGAAGAAGAGGAAGGAAGGCCATGGAAGGCCTTTGAGAAGAGATGACAGATTTCATGAAAAGGAAAGAGCAAGCAGGCAGTTGCCAGGTATCGGATAGTAAAAAAGTCCATTCCAGGCTGTGCAGGCATGAGAATGAGAAAGGATTGCATGTTTTGGGAGGCATTGAAGATAGGGAAGGTAGGCAGGAGCCACATCTTGAGAAAATGTGTATGTCATGGGAAAGGTTTGGACTTTATATCTGGGAAAACATTGGAGGATTTTAAGCTAAGAAATGATATAACCAGATTTGTAATTAAATGAAGTAGGCTGGGAGACATTATCAGGCAGACTAGATAGGAAGCTGCTGCTGTAATCCACACTAAATGTAATAAGGACCTAAACTCTTCCGGTTTGTAGTTAATACTAAATGAGTAATAAGTTAGAAAATAAAAATACCACAGGCTGATCATAGAACCCAACTGCTATTTTATGACAGTCTATGAAAAGTTGTTTATATATCACAAGTTATTGGCTTAAAATGCACTTCTTTGTTGAGGTAATTGCATATTCACATGCAGTTGTAAGAAATAATAGATCCTTTTACACTTTGCTCAGTTATCACCAATGATAGTATTTTGCAAAACTGTAGTACATCACACCAGGATATTGACATCATTACAGTCACGCAAATGTACTTTTTGTTTGTTATTTTGAGATAGGATCTCACTGCTTTCCCAGGCTGGTCTTGAATTCCTGGACTCAACTTACCCTTCTGCCTCAGACTCCTTGGTAGCTGGGATTACAGGTGTGTATTACCACGCCCACCTCTACAGATATACTTTAAAAATGCAACCTCATAGTAAGCTAGGAGCTACTCAGTTAAATGATGTAACTTCCAGTATAAAACAGGCATAGAATACTGTATGTCTATTATCATTTTAAGGGTGGCCTAAAAATGGCTCGGTTAGACCAAAAGCACCCATGGTGTACCTCTCTTGTTTGTTTAATTCCCAGAGCGCAGTGCGGGTCTGGCATTGAGGGTCCGACTATGTATTTGTTGGATAAACGATTAAAAGGCTGAGAACATGCACATCCACACACAGTGCTTCTTAATGATATTTTCTTAGTATCAGTGTTTTGTTTGCTGAGTCTTGAGGCCTTAGTGGCTACTCTTGAAGTGCTTAGCAACATTTGTGAGCTTAGTCCAATAAATGGAGTTAGACTTTGAAACAGGATTATGGAAACAGAGAATGTGCTAACATTGAGATATTTGTACCTTTCTTTCAAATTATGCTGTGGAAATCTTTGGAAGTCTTTTTGTTAAACAATATTCCAAGGGCCCTGTGAAAATTTTAGTTCTGTTATAGTGGTCAAATGACTTCAGAAAATGTTTGTTTTACCAGATTTAAAAAGCAGAGACAGTTTGAACTACTTCTTTGACATTGAATTTTATTTAAATAAAATGTAGGTGTCTCCAATTCTGACCCCCTCATCGAGGTCCATGAAATTAAATGACTTGTTTAATATTATATAGATGTCTCACTGACTAGGACCTAGAAGTCATATTGACATTTAGATAATTTTGTTGCAAAATGAGTTTGACTGATAGCAGAGAAAATGAGGGAGACTGAAAATAATAAGACGAACATTTTCTCTAGAGTCTAGATACATATTAAAAAGAACTCATCAACTTGGTGATTTGGAATTGGGGTTCTTTAGAAACCAGAGCAGTCATGCAATTATATGGTTAGCAGTGACATGTAAACAGACTTAAGGTGTTTGACCCTTAATATTATCACCTTACATTTCTTTATCCAACTATAGTGATGTGCATATTATGTTTAATAATTTTTTGCTTGTATTTGTGCATGCATAGCTATTTTGATTTCTTTAAAATTCTTATGGAGATAATATGACTTGAATGTAATGCTTTCAGTTCAAGAAAATTGATGGACATATAAAACTAAGTTATAGCCAAAATTAATGCATAATTAAGATGTTTTCCCCAAACATCCTGAGTATCTTTTATAACAGAGGATATTAATGAAATCTTTAGAAAAGTATCACAAATAATTCACAAAGGACTGTATCTCCAAAACTACTTAAAATTTCTGAATTAAAGACCACTAAACTCTATGCACATGCTAGTATTGGTTCTAAACCTTAGGCTGAACATTCAGATTAATAGAAAACTTTTAAAAATGTTAACTAATATGATGATTGGTTTGTATGGTAATCTCTACAATGCATATTCATTTAAAACTTTTTCAGAACAACTCGGTTGTAGCCTGGTGTCTGAATAAAGGCACACAATGCAGGGTGCTTTTGAATTTATTTAATTTGATGCTAGAAAGTTTTGATGGTTTAGGCAAGTATAATGAAGAATATAACCAAGCGGAAGAATGGGGGATGAGTCAGAAGCTCTAGTATTCAATCTTGGGCCCATCCTACTGTCTGTTTTTTGAATTAAGGGCTGTATGTATTTACTAAATTTTGACTAATCAATGGTAAATTTAAAAAACAACGTTATTTTTTCTTTGTTTTCGGTGTCTTCAACAAAAGCAAGAGCTCCTGAATGGCAGTGCCTATCTTATTCATTTTTGTATCTTGTTTCTGGCCTATCAAAGGTGCTTGATAAATATTTTTTATCTGCTTTTCTGAAATTCCCTCTGTCTCATCTATTGGGCTTTTCAGTGTCTTGTGTTTTTTCTTTTACTTTTCCTGATCCCCTTAAAAATCTTCATCCTCTTCTTCTTCCTTTTTAAAGAAATTTTTAAAGAGATGGTGACTTGCTTTGTGGTCCAGGCTGGAGAATAGTAGTTGATCATGGCTCACTGCAGCCTCAAACTCCTGGGCTCAAGTGATTCTCCAGCCTCAGCCTTTCAAGTAGCTGGGACTGCAGGTGTGTGCCATCCTGCCCAGCTAATTTTTACTTTTATTTCATAGAGACAGGATCCTGCTGTGTTGCGCAGGCTGGTCTTGAACTCATGGCTTCAGGCAGTCCTCCTTCCTTCGCCTCCCAAGGTATTGGGATTACAGGCATAGGACACTGCACCTGGATTCTCTTGTTCTTTTTGAATATACCTCTCTTTAGTTTGTTGGGTAACTGGTTCTGCCTAATCACTGGAGAACTCTTTGATGCTGGGCAACAAGATGTACGTATCTTTGTACTGAGAACACCAGGCACAATACTATGTAGATAAATGATGATAAGTATAACTTTTATATAAAGAACTATATATTAGGAGGCCTTTTCAGTACTTTTATTTATAGTACTACAACACATTCTGTGATTTTAATTTAGAAATAGTCATAAAAACATTCTTTGTTAATCAGGGAAAAAAAAAACTATGGATCCAATTGTACAAAAAGTGATCCTTTCCACAGATTTATTAAAATATAAATGTACTTTTAAGTATTTAAACATAAAATGTTAATATGTCCTTATAGTTGTGAATGAGAAAGATTAAGTTCATATGTTTCTTTTTTACAATGTTTTTCTTTAAAAAATAATACACAGTTGGCCCTCCTATATCCGTGGGTTTTGCATCCCTGGAGTCAACCAACTGTGGATTGAAAATGTTCTGGGAAAAAAAAAAACACAATGGATGATTGTGTCCTTATTGAACATGTATAGGCTTGTTTCTTGTCATTATCCCCTGAAAAATACAGTCTAACAACTGTTTATATAGAATTTACATTGTATTAGGAATTAGTAATCTAGAAATGATTTAAGATATACAGGAGGATGTAAGTAGGTTATATGCAAATACTATACCATTTTATATAAGGGACTTGAGCATCCATGGATTTTTGTCCTTTGGGGATCCTGCAACCAATCACCCAGGGATACTGAGAGATGACTATATTTAGCCTCAGCTATGCTAGGAAAACACTTTATACCTCCCCCTTCCTCCAAGTCAGAGAACTGTATTATCTTACTGTGTCTAGGAGTCAGACAATTATATCCCATAGGTGAAATTGGATTAGATAAACGTGAGTTGCCAAGGTTGTCCTGGATAAAATGTCCATTAGGAAAATGTTAAATGATTCTACTGGTAATTGTGTTTGAAGAAATGTAAGTAAGAGTGAATGGTGTTATTTCAAGAAAGAGAAAATCATGTATTTTGGAGTAGTATTTGTGAGTAGATAATTCATAGTTAATGATATTGAGAAGTTCCCAAGGCTGTGCTTGGAGAGTCAAGGGGTCTGTTTGGACAGAAAACATGGTTTCTGTCTTGTGTCTCTGCTTTGCCCCTACCCATTGGCCTTTGAACCGAGTCCAGTCCCCGTTCACCTTTAACCATGGATCAGTGGCACAAAAACAGCATAGAAATTATGTTATTACTTGAGCTTCAAGATAAATCTACCTGCTGTAGAAGAAAAACTCAAAAGCAGGAATTTTTAAAGGAATCTTTTATACAATTGGCAATTTTGATGCCATTAATTTCATGTTTTAGTATCTCTCTCTCTCTCATTCTTTCTCTCTTTCCTTCTTTCTCTCAGTAAAGTGACATAATGGCTTTCATTTGTGCCTCCACTCAGAAAATGTTTCCCTTTTGCTTGTGCAGGCCAATTATTTGGATTACCTCATAGATGACAAATAGGAGGTGAGATAGGATTGGGGTCAGTATTCATTCTCTTCATTTTGTCATGGTCCTTTATGCTTTGACATTTCAAATTGATCATCAAAAGTAGCGAAAGGCAGCTGCTGTTTGATTCTTTGCTTGGTGAGAGTAGTAATACCCTTGTTTACTGTACTGGTAGAATTGCCTTGGTAAGTATAACTTGGATGTACAAAGTCTAGTATTTATTTTATATAGAATTGATCAACTGAAAATTCAGTTTCTCTCTTGGAGAACTCACTCTTTAAAGATACTGCAGAGGCTGGGTACAGTGGCTCACACCTGTAATCTTGATACTTTGGAAGACCAAGGTGGGAGGATCGCTTGAGGCCAGGAGTTCAAGGCTGCAGTGAGCTGTGATTGTGCCACTGCACTCCAGGCTGGGCCACAGAGAGATACTTGACTCAAAAAAGAAAAAAAAAAAGATGTTGCAGAATAGAATGCATACATAGCCGTTTATCTGAAATTAAATTTGGTTTATATATTTTCAATATCTACCTCTGTAAAATAAACCTATCTTTAGACGTTTACTGGTATTTTTGGCAAGAAGTGATTCATATTGCCTCCCATTATTTTAGTATGTGATTATTAGATTTCACTTAATTGGTTAGAATTTAATAAATTTTCATTGTAACAAATTTGTAAAATGTAAACATAAATACAAATACTGTTCGTAAATCTTTACATTATTAAGAATATTACATTTTACTATAATTATTGTATGCTTTTGAGAAATTACAAATTGCTCTTAACCTGAATTTTGCTGATCTTAGTTCATGGAACCACGTGACTCTTAAGGGTCAATAGGATTTGAGTGTTTATTTTTTAGCCCTGTGATCCTCAGTAAATTAATAAAGCCCTTTGTGCATTTTTCCTCATCTGTAAAATGGAGCTAATAATGAGTACCTACATTATAGGAATTTTGAAAGGATTAAATGAGTTGGTAATAAAGGATTAATTATCATTAATGATAAAATGCTTAGATAAGAGCCTAGAAAGAGTAAGCATTCAATAGACTTTAGCTGCTATAATAGTTATTATTAATTTTTCTATTATGTAGAGATTGAAAACATTCTGTACATACACTCGATGCATTGTTATAGCAAATAAATACTATTTAATTTAAACTTAAGATCTGTTTTCCATGCCCACATATTAGCAAGGGACTAATTAATTGAACTAATGCAGGGGATGTTTATTGAATTTGTGTCATGGAATGTATTAGGCACTTTGGAGAGTACAAGATTGTTTCCCTCAAGAAACTTACTTTAAATACTTAATACAAGATAGTAGGAGAGATGGCATCTGAGTAAGTAGCTAAAATATGCCTAGCCATGATACAGGAAATTGGTTTATTTGGGCTCAGGGAATCTGAACCCTTTGTACCAAATTGTACAACGAGCACATGTTTTTTGTTCTTGAACAGGTTTCTGCATGTTTGTACTGAGTTTGGTGAAGAAACATTATCGTCTGCAGTTTTATATGGTGTGTATTAACTATTATTCCTTAGTCATTATCTGTGATAAAAACCCTTAACTTTTTTTTTCTGTAGTGAGAAGATACAGTCGAATCTGCTAGCTGTTGTTTTGCATGAATGTGAGGGATATTTGGATTTCAGATGACCATTAGATATAAGCTATTAAAGTTGAGAAGTTTGTGAGGATTTTAAAATTTTAATTGTTTTCAAAGTTTACTAAAAACTTTTTTTTGAATATTTTCAAACGGTGTAAAATTAAAGTTTTTGGGTTCCTTAAATTTGTAGAAATTTGAAGAATTTTCTTAGTCTCCTGGACAGTTACTATGTCTGAGAAACATCTACCATATTGTTCTATGAAAGTAACTATGTTTACTTGCACTTGGCGTGAGCATAAAGCAGCAGGGCATGTATTATCTTGGTGGTTATGGTTAGTCATAGAATTGTGTAATTCTTTTTGGCATAAGATATTTTGTTCAATGTACCAAAGCCTGTCTTAAGAAATGTATCACTTTACATATGAACTTTTTTTATTTTCTTAAACTGTAGCTAGTACGACTGTGCAATGCAATGTAGTATTCAGATCTGTAAATTCATGTGATAGTGAGGCTTATTTTGGACTTGGAATATATTTTCTGTTCTTTATGCTTAGCTTTTCTCCATTAAGACATTCTGCTGAACATAATTGCTGGGAAATTGTTGTGTTTCTTATATTTCTAATTTCAGGGAATCTGAGCATAAGGAGTAAAATTCTTAGAACTTTATATAGAAACAAGACAAGTAAAAACAGTAGAATATCCAGTGAAAATGTAAATGGCATCTATTGAAAAAAATTTAATTATGCATTTTTAAGCAATCAGGGTAAAAGAGAATTGGATCTTTTTTAAGCAGATAAAAATAGAATAAAATAAAGCAACCAATATAATATCGTTGCTTAAGTGGGAAACAGGTTTGTTAAGAATAAATCAAAAGGCCAAGTGCTGATGGCTCATGCCTGTAATCGCAACACTTTGGGAGGCCAAGGCAGGCGGATACCTTGAGCCCAGGAGTTTGAGACCAGTCTGGGCAACATGGCAATACCCCATTTCTACAAAAAATATGAAAATTAGCTGGGCATGGTGGTGCACACCTGTAGTCCCAGCTACTGGGGAGGCTGAGGCAGGAGGATCACTTGAACCCGGGAAGTCAAGGCTGCAGTGAGCTGTGATCACACCACTGCACTCCAGCCTGGGTGACAGAGTGAGAGACCCTGTGTCAAGGGTGGGGGTCCAGGGAGAATAAATCAAAATCTTAAGAATTTGTAAAAGTAATTTTATGAATTTCAATCAAAATTATAAGACTCGTACATGGAAACCATACTGATTATGTTAAAAGTGGCCATCTCTCAGGCTAGATAGAATTGGCAAAACACAAAGGTCTTTAAAAATTTGAAATTGAATACTGTCATTGAACAGACCTGTCATGATCACCCTTCAAGTATGAAAGATAGAGTTTAAGGGCAATTGAACCCTGCTGGTTTGAATCATTTGAAGTTGGAAATAACTCTTTATGGGAAAAAGTTACCATAATAAACTCTGAAAGAAAAGGAATTTTTTGGCATTTTTTTTATAACTGCAGAATGCAGCCAGAGTAAAATGTTCCCCTTTAAATGCTAAACCAACAACAGAAATCTCTCATTATCACTTAAATCTAATGATTCAAGATAATGGTTTATTTTTTATATGTTTTAAAAGTTAGTAGTATATCTATTATTAGAATTCTATTTGTATATAAATTAAGGTTACATTGTTAAATGTTTCCATTATTTTAAGGTTCCAGTAGGCAACAGAATGAACATAATTTACTAACAGTGTTTTTATTTTATATGACTCTAACTTGTGCATTTTGACCAAAAGTCATGGTAGAAATTTGGGTTTCAAATCGCTGTTGCTGCTTCAGCTGCACTGATCAGTTGTGTTCACTAATTTTTGTATTGTTGGGCTATTAACAGTTCGCATGGACTCATGTCACTTTACTGATAACTGTCACTCAGTCACACCTTGTCATCCAAAATCTGTTTGAAGGCATGATATGGTAAGGCAACAGAATTATGCTGCTTTATAAGTATGTCATAGCACTTTTATAGCTCTTTAACACTGGACAGTGTCTTACAGATTTCTACTAAAATGTACTGTTTGTTGTTCTTATATTCCATTAAACTATCTTACTGAGTTTTGCTTACTATTTGACAACTAAAGACAAAAATGCTTCATTAACAACTGGAAGCCATTCTTATTCAAGTTCCAAATATAGGAAGTTCCCATAAAAGACCCAAACAGTTAATTACATTTTCAGGTGTTAATAAATCCTAATGTGACTTTTCACAAAAGATAGACTTTAAATATAATATATATTAAGATATTATTTACACAGAATGCAAAAAAATATAAAACTTTGCCTATTAGTAACTACTGTGAAGAAATGCATGTTTTTCTTCTTCTTTTTTTTTTTTTTTTGAAATGCATGTTTTTCTAGGTGGAAGTTGGGTAGGTTTTCTACTTTGCTCCTGTGTAGGAGTGGGTTTCCAGATTGTGGAAGTTAATTGCTCTATGGCAGTGGCTTGTATATTCAGAAAGCATTTTTGTTAGGTAAAAATATAAAACTTATTACTTAAAAATTAGTTGGAATGGAGAAAAAGCTTAAGATTAAAAAATCTGACCGTATTTTTCCCACACTCATTTTAAACTCATTATTAATTAAAATCTTTTACAGTTGATGGGTTTTGTCAAGATAAATTGTATTCCCTTGACAGCTTTATGTCTTTTTACCAAGGGTGTGGGTGTGTCTTTGTGTGTGTGTGTCTCTGTGTGTATGTGTGTGTGTAAAGTGATTGGAATCATTTTAAGATTGTCTTTCATGTATTGTACAGACTTCATTGATGGGGCAGTTACTGAAGTAAGTAGGTTCTGTGCATTCAGTAGGGTTTACTGAAATCATAAGCTAAGATAGAATTAAAATTAATAATTGAGAATATATATTAAGAGCTCGATATAAATTTATCAGATTATGTTCTGTCTAAAGAAATGACTCATTTTCATATTAAAAGGCTGGTTTTCTTAAGATTAGCTTTCAGTCTGCCTTTTTTTTTTTATTGTAACATGTTCCTCAGAAAACTAAAATGAAAACATCCATAACTGTAGAAATCAATAATTTAATATTTTCCTTAGCAGTATTTTCCTAGCGTGTTAGTTTATTTTTAGATTTTGCTCTGTTTAAATTGGTAAGTGGGAAAATTTGGTTGATATTTATCATTTCTACTGTTTTGGCAAGTGTTATGTTCTGGGTAGGGTGCAGTGCAATCCAAAGGGTTATTCTGATGGTTCATTATGAATCATAATCTTTCCAAGTATCTGCCACTTACTCACGTGAACTTTTTTCTGCTGACTTTTTTTTTTTTTTTTTAAACAGGTTCCTTGTTCCAATATCAAGTGTTATCTGCAATGACATAACTGCTTACCTTTTTGGATTTTTTTTTGGGAGAACTCCATTAATTAAGGTAGGAAAAATTTTATAAGCAAGCCACTATGTAACCTTAATGATTAGCCACTGGAGAGCATTTCCAACAACCTGTGCTGTTGTGCATTTTTTATTTTTGAGGTGCTTTGATTTTCCTTAGCTGCATGGTGCAGAAGCAGCAAACCATATTTCTCAGTACTTCCATCTGGGTTCTTCATCAGCTCTTCTGTTAGCTTCTCAGGAAGGGCATGACTCCATCAGTCTGCCTGCCTGCCTGCCCGCCCGCCCGCCCGCCCACCCACCTTCCTGCCTTCCCGCCTTCCCTCCCTCCCTTTTCATCTTCATTTTATCTTTATGTGGTTTCTTTTCTTTCCTCTTTTTTTTTTTTTTTTTTTTTTTTTTTGGAGATGGGGTCTTGCTTTGCCACCCAGGCTGGAGTACAGTGGTGCTATCATGGCTCACTGCAGCTTCCACCTCCCAGGCTCTAGCAATCTTCCCACCTCAGCCTCCCGAGTAGCTGGGGCTTCAGGTGCATGCCACCACACCCAGCTAATTTTTGTATTTTTGGTAGAGACAGAGTCTTGCCATGTTGTTCAGGCTTGTCCCAAACTCCTGGGCTCAAGCAGTCTGCCCATTTCAGCCTCCCAAAGTACTGGGATTAAAGGTGTGAGCCACCGCCCCTGGGCTCAGTGGTTTTTTTCTCTTGGCCATTGGTGCAGTTCTTCTTTATCCTCCTTTCCAGCAAGCCTATACACAAGCCTTTTCCTTGACTCTCCTCTCCCTTCAACTGTCGCCTTACCTGTCCCCTCCTTTACCAAACTTTCTCAAAGAAGAGATTATATAATACTACCTTCACATCCTCATATCCATTTGTGTGACTTTTTATATCCAAACTCATATCAAAAGAAGATTTTGGGGCCCTACAATAAAATACTAATAAAATACAAGTGATAATGAAAGGGAAAGGAAAATACACATGAGTAGACCATGTTGTTTTGCTATAGAATTGGTTCTATTTATGGGCAATGGAGGTAAAGAAAGAAATGAACTAAATTATATAGTTCTCATTTGGGAGAAGAAATAAACTAATTCTTCATGGAAATCAAATCATTTTCTAGAAGTGATTTCTTCTAAAAGAGCTCTTCTTTATTTTTATTTAGTTTTTATTTGTTTTTGGAGACAAAGTCTCGCCCTGTCACCCAGTCCATAGTGCAGTGGTGCAATCTGAGTTCACTGCAACCTCCGCCTCCTGGGTTCAAGTGATTCTCCTGTCTCAGCCTCCCAAGTATCTGGGATTACAGGCAGCTGCCACCATACCTGGCTAATTTTAGTATTTTTAGTAGAGACAGTGTTTCACCATGTTGGCCAGGCTGGTCTAGAACTCCTGACCTTGAGTGATCTGCCTATCTCAGCCTTCCGAAGTGCTGGGATTAGAGGCGTGAGCCACCACACCCGGCCTAAAAGAGTTTTTCATGTTGGAGTTTCAGATAAGAATCACACATTTCACATTATTGGGCAAAGTTTTTAATAATGTTCTCACAGACATGTTATTACCTGGCTGTTTTGATATTGTTATATGAATGCAGTTTTGGAAGGACTGAGACAATTGTTCAGATATAAAGCCTTCTGTTTGTTCAGAGTGGTATGAGGGTAGTTTAGTATTACCAGAGGAATTTGTGGACTGCCTGTTCTTCCAAAAACCTCTGTAAACTCTTCCCCTCTCGGGGAGGAACTCACAGAGAGCACCTGCTGAAAGCATCAGCACACAGAGAGCGTTGGGCTGAGCTGTATAAGGATAATGGTAAGCAAGCTGTATATTTTTAAAGCGTTTCTAAAGCGCTCCAGAGCACATGATTTACATATTCAAGAGTTCTACCCAGACTGAGAAGTTTTCGGCTTGGGAAGCTGTATTAGTTCATTCTCACACTGCTATAAAGAGATGCCAGAGCTTTAATTGGCTCATGGTTCTGCAAGCTGTACAGGAAGCATGGCTGGGAGGGCTCAGGAAACTTACGATCTTGGCGGAAGGGGAAGCAGGCACATCTTACATGGTCAGAGCAGGAGGAAGAGGGAGAGTGGGGAGGTGCCACACACTTCAACAACCAGATATCATGAGAACTCATGGGACAGCATAGGGGGATGGTGCTTAACCATTAGAAACTGCCTCCCTGACCCAGTCACCTCCCACCAGGCCCCACCACCGACACTGAGGATTACAAGTCGACATGACATTTGGGTGGAGACACAGATCCAAACCATATCAGAAGCCTTCAAAAGGCTGTTATACCTGTGGAAGAATCTTAGCAACTGATTTTGAGCACAGCCTTCTAGTGAATTTATCAGGCTGGATTAGTTGTATAATATACTTAGATAATTGAACAGTTAACCCCTAAATCGATATGATGATATGCATCAATTTAATTTGATAAGCTATCTTTACAATAATCAGCAGGCACTTTTGAACTTGAGTCTGCTCGTACTTCATGGCAGTGATAGTGAATTACCCTAGGAGAAGGTGTGTCTGTCCCTTCTCTGTGGCAGAATTGTTAACAGATTTGTCAAGAAACCATTTCTGCCAACTGTTTTGGTTTGGGGCTTTATGAATATCAGGACAAGAAGTCTATGAAGAGCTCCTATAGGTTAACCCATAACCCATTTTAATCTTCAGAGACTTCATTCTGATATTTGGTTTCTGTCCCTCATTAATGACCTGATGACCAAATCCCCCCACACATCACAGTCTTTATCTCCCCTGGGCAACAACTTTCACTTTCTACTCCGGAGTCTTTTCCTCCTGCCCTGACACCACTAACTTCTAGATTTTTTTCCAGATTTCTCTCCATGAATGGTCCATTGACTGGGCAGCAATAGCCTGAATCCAACACAAACAATATCTCTTCTTTGAAGTACAACATGTTCCTTTCTTCTTGGAGATGGACATAGATTGTGAAAAAAGAGAGAAGGATATGTCAATACTTGAGCAAATACAGTATCTGGGGCTCTGGAGTATTTTGTCATATCAGAAGGAAGTCTGTGTGTATATAGCATATTAGGAATATGTGAAAATTATATGTGCTAAAATGTCCATGTTTTGTTGTGCTGATTCTGTTTTTGGCCAATAGCAGGTCAATACTGACTGTGTGTACTTGGAATGAATATGTCTCATTCTTATTCCAATAACTTACACCAACTATTATCGGGTTTTATATTAGCATAAGAGTCATGGGACAGTTATTTTAGTATAGAGTTTATACTCTTTTGAGAGACAGAACAAATTTAGACCATTTAACATGAACAAACACATGTTCACAGCATGTCAAATATTTGAGGGCCTACTATGTGTTTAAATATTACTAGAGAGATTTTCACTAGTAAATCAAGATCAGAGAAAAGGAAAAAGGGTTTTGAACTATTCCAATAAGAGAAAAAGTAAGGAGAGGTGTACAAATTATTGAGGAAAGAGTTTATATATATATATATATATTGTGAGTTTTGTGAGTGCAGTAAAGCTTTTTAATTTTATTTGCCCTTTTTTAGTTGTCTCCTAAAAAGACTTGGGAAGGATTCATTGGTGGTTTCTTTTCCACAGTTGTGTTTGGATTCATTGTGAGTATTACTAAGATTCTTATTTGATATACATTTCGAAATATGATACCAAGCTTACTGGTCTAATTTTAAACCTAGAAAAATTAAACCACAAAATGCTAATAATGTATTTATTGAAACCTACTGAAAAGAACCAGTTCTGTACCTCAGCAGCCCTTATCCTGGCTACATATAGAATCACCTGAGAAGCTTAAACAAAATCTGTGTCTCAGCCTTATCCCAGGCCAATGAACACCCCCAGGTAATTCTAATGGCCATCCATGCTGTCTTGCTGACTTGCTGACTTGCTGTTGTGCTGTTGTGTTTGGTAGTTTCTAACAGCTATTCTGCCTTAGGTGGGGCACAAGTACTGGGACAGGTGGTGGCCTTGTGTAATAGCAGAGGATGCAAATACTATTGAAAAGCTCTGCCTTCTTAAACACATGGTGGCCACTTGGCTCAGTGGGTGGTTACTGTTGTGGGCCCAACTTGCAGAAACAGTCTGTTAACTATAAATTTTTAATGTTTGCTTTTAGCATGTTAAATAGCTATTGTTCATGTTTTACAAATTAGTTTACAGTTATAGGATTTAGATTTTTATTAAAAGGTGTCTAGTGGGAATGAGAGTATAGTACCATAGCTGGATATAAGATAAATATACAAAAAAGTACTGTCAGGAAGCTTTACTTTTCCTAGTTTCTGACAGTCGTGGTTACATTCTGTATCCAAATCTAGAGTACCTAGTAACAACATGAAGCCTGGAGAGAGTGAATATACAAATAAATGGAAATATGCCATGATCCTGGATGGGGAAACCACCAGAATTCCTCCATTTAATTTATACATTTAGTTCATTTGCAATGAAAATTTTAATAAAATGTGATAAAATTATTCCAATGTTTTTGTGGTAGAATATTGATGAGATAATAATGGACAGATAGAAGAATGCAAAAGGATCCAATCTCATCCAATGTTTTTACATTACAAAGCGAGAATAATTAAACGTTATGAAGTTAAATAGTGTAAGAATTTGTTATTATCAAAGACTAACTTGAAAATACCACAGGAATAGCCATATCATTGGAAGAAAAGTAGGAGCTACCCCATAAGCATGTAATGCATGACGAAATAATGAGGAAGGAAATTTCACATCTATATGAAATTATATACATAATGTATATAATAATATGTAATATATATAATATATATTTTATGTATATAAAATAAACTGGTTGTTTGGAAGCAAAATCAGTTTATATTCATTCCTAGTGTCTTGAATTTCTATTAATCATTCTCAAGCAGAATAATAGAGTGAATGGCTGCAAGCAAAGGACAATAAGCTGTTGTCTAGCAATTTAAATTTATAACAGGATATTTTATTTTATGTATCTTACTTCCAAGGCTGTGGACAGCTAGTTTTAAAAATTGCAGTGATGTGGCCAGGGAAAGAATAATTTAGTCAAAGTTTTCTGGGTTGGCTAAGAACAATGGTGTTTTTCACCTGTACTATTTTGTACTATTTTCATTGTAATTTTGAATTACTGGTTAATTATTAACTGATGAAATTAATAGAAGCTTGTGTGCAGTATACTTCAGTTCTTTATTCTCCTGTACCGTATAATTGTGATTATGCAGAGATTACAGTCTTTTTTTTTCTAAAGGTCTTTTAAGTCTTTTACTAGGATAATTATGACCATTTAACTTTGAAAATACGTAGCAAAATATTAAGACAAAGAAATTCTGGCATTCTATCTCTGGCCTTTCTGATGTATAACTTAAAAGATATATATTTAGTCAATGTGTCATGAACTTTTGCTTTGTTTTTTTTTATTTGTTTTGTTTTGTTTTGTTTTTAACACCAGGCTGCCTATGTGTTATCCAAATACCAGTACTTTGTCTGCCCAGTGGAATACCGAAGTGATGTAAACTCCTTCGTGACGGAATGTGAGCCCTCAGAACTTTTCCAGCTTCACACTTACTCACTTCCACCCTTTCTAAAGGCAGTGTTGAGACAGGTAGAGTAAAAGTTCAAGATAAACATGGTTAGAGATCTTCCACTCTGAAGATTAAGCTTCCTTTATTACTTATTTAACTTATTTATTGTTTTGAGACAGTTTCCCTCTGCTGCCCAGGCTGGAGTGTAGTGGCGTAATCTCAACTTACTGCAACCTTTGCCCAAGTGATTCTTATGCCTCAGCCTCCTGAGTAGCTGGGATTACAGGCGCTCGCCACCACATCTGGCTAAATTTTGTATTTTAAGTAGAGACGGGTGTTGCCATGTTGGCCAATCTGGTCTCAAACTCCTGGTCTCAAGTGATCTGCCTGCTTCGGCCTCCCAAGGTGCTGGGATTACAAGCATGAGCCATTGTGCCCGGCCTGAAGATTAATTAAGCTTTCTTTAAAAGTGGGATTCAGATTTGTACAAGAAACTGATTTCTGTAGAATTTTTAATTCTTTGATATAGCAGTGGTTTTAGTGTTAGCTTAAATCAAATGGATGAGAACGGGTTACAAATCAAATGGATCAAATGGTTTAGAATGTGTTTCTCATATCACTGACATCAATTGACGCAACTTAAAACTTAAAATTCACCAGTTTACCGAATCCTTGATTTTTAGAGGACATTTATTATGGACAGAAAGTTGCTGCTTCTACAAATCAGTTTTCCTTCCAAACACAGTGCCTTCCTTGAAAGGTATCTTGGAGGCCTTACACTAGAGGATGTTGACGTGCCCTCCAGTAGAACCCTCCTGATCTGTGTCATCAGGCCTGGTGAATGGCTGGTTAAAGTGAAGAATCAAATAATAGCATGTGTGTCTGTATCTTTGTGTGCACACATGTACACGTTTGTATCTGAAACATTTTATGTAAAATCCATAATTTTTGAGAAGTAGCTTAACAAATTATTTCTCTCTCTAAGTGCTCAGTACATGGTTTCCAAGAACTTTTTCAATGTCCAAGCCATCTGTTACCTGCTATAAAACTTTTTATACTGCTAGTGTGTGATTAGGAGCAAGGCTATTTATTGCTTTGAGAACAGGTCAAAAAATTGATGTCTCAGCTGGGTACATTGGCTTAACGCCTGTAATCCCAACACTTTGGCAGGCCGAGGCAGGTGGATCACCTGATGTCAGGAGTTCCAGACCAGCCTGACCAAAAGGTGAAACCCGTCTCTACTAAACATAAAAAACTAGCCAGGTGTGGTGGCATACACCTGTAATTCCAGCTACTTGGGAAGCTGAGGCAGGAGAATCACTTGAACCTGGGAGACGGAGGTTGCAGTGAGCCGAGATTGCACCATTGCACTCTAGCCTGGGCAACAAGAGCCAAACTCCGCCTTAAAAAAAAAAAAAAAAAAAATTGATGTCTCAAACATCTTTCTTCAACCAAAATGGGTGCGTTTTGCATTGTCTATAAGTTGTAGTTTCAGATTATTTAAAAAGGAGCAAGAACTACAAATTTGCAAAATAATTTGACTACAAAATTCTTCTCAGTTTTTATGATTGTCTCCCCAAATCTTTAGGGATTGTCTCACTGATGCTCATTTTGATAATAATCTTTAAGCAACTTATTTTTGTGTTTTTCCACAGCATTCATTGTAATTTTAGAGAAAAGTCCAACTTTTCCCTTATTTTATCATATAAAATTAAAGTGAAATAAAATACAATATTAAATTATATAATTACAGAAACAAAGCATTACTAGTTTAAAAAAATTTGGAAAATAACGCAGCTGATTCTTTGTAAGAGGTAAAGTTCCTAGACAACCTGGAAGGTAGACTACCACGCTGCAAGATTTCAGTGTGCCAGTTGCCTGTCATTATGCTTACAGAGAGAAGGGAAAGTGCTGGCTAAGTAGAGGATGGTACAGAAGGCTTAAATAGACTTTTCTTCCTTGATCCTTAAAGTTTGAAAAATTAACAAAAATGTGGTACTTGCTTTGACTTACTATTTATACAATGGTTCTTAGATCAGGTGGTATGCTCAAATACAATTTCAATGAAATTAGCCCCTCTCCTCCCCTTCTTTTTCCTCTTTAGGAAAGAGTGAGCTTGTACCCTTTCCAGATCCACAGCATTGCTCTGTCAACCTTTGCATCTTTAATTGGCCCATTTGGAGGCTTCTTTGCCAGTGGATTCAAAAGAGCCTTCAAAATCAAGGTGTGTGTTTAGATTCTTTGTTATATTATTAGAGAATATAATTAGAGAATGTAACCTAGTTGGAATTTGGTCCGCTCATGATCTACATTAAGCCCCTAGGCCACAACTTTTGTATCCTATTTGTTTCGACCTCACAGAAATGCTGCCACATTGATCTGAATGTATTCTTTCTTTTTAGGTTTGTCATACCATGTTAATACATTTTAAGTGTCATGTCAGCTTCCTTTGTAGACATGGCATGTGTCCTTTAGTGCTGGAATAGACCCAGAATCTTGGTCTTTCAAGTGCTCATCCAAGAATCCAGTCTTGAATCATCTGAAGTTCAGTGTTTTACTACAGTCTCACTTGAAGGGACACGCAGAAGAACCTTTGGCTATGTAGCTGTCCATTCTTCTAAGTCAGGTGTCATCACACTCTTTCTGTAAAGGGCAAACAATACGTTTATTAGGATGTGCAGACCATATATTCTATCACAGCTTCTCAACCCTGAACCCTGCTGTTGCAGTGAGAAAGCCCCCCGTGGACAATATGTCAATGAATGGGCATGGCTGATTTAATAAAACTTTATTTATAAAAATAGGTTGTGGCCTGGATCTGATCTGTGGGACATACTTTTCTGACCCCTGTTCCAGAGACCTAAAATTATCCCTGTGTATTAGGTTAGATCATCATAAAGTGACATGTTATCTCAGCAATTTTATCTCAGCTTCCCTCGCATGGCTGAGGCACCATCTGGGGTTAGAAAGTGGCTATGGAAGGTGGGGTGGTCAGGGAAAGCCTTTCTGAGGAGGTGACACTTAAGCAGAGATTTGAGAAAAGTCCTCCAGAGAAAACGAAGAGTTCCAGAGTGTACAGAGGAGTGGAAGAGGTTAGCTTGTTTGAAGGTGAGCAAGAACAGTGTGGCTGTGGTTGAGAGTAGGAGATGAGACCGCAGAGTTTGGTGGGACCAGATCACACGCGGCCTACAGGTCAGGGAATAAGTGAACTCAGCGAGCATTTGCCAGTGGGAAGCTACTATGTAAGGTGCAATGCAGTATACAAAAATATACAAGATGTTGTTCCTGTTCTAAAGATGCTCACCACCTACTAGGGCAGACAATACACATTCCCAGAGAACTACAGCAACAGCTGTGCAGGATGAGTATCTTGCAATGGCTGTAATAGCAGAGTGGCATTGAATTATGTGGCTCTCTTATGCTTTGACTAGTAAGGAAGAGAAGGAGAGAAATGGGTTGGCAAAAATTAACCAAAGACTTTTTCAGTAATTGTTTTAAAAAGAAAAATGTTATATTTAGAATAGTATTTTCTTTAATGGTCTCCAATCCAAGGTTTTTTGTTAAATGGTGAGTTTTTTTTCCATGTTGGAAACCAAACAGCTATTGCTGTTGTAGTTTAGATATTTTTAGGGTACCTGAGTGAACTAGAAGAGCAGTTAGTCATGTCCATTTCCTGGGCACCCAGACATGTGAATCTACCTGTAAAGGGTCAGTTTTCAGAGGCTTACTATCATTCCCTCAGTGTGGCCATTTAATGGACTAATGTGTCCCAGATGGGCTCACTGTAATTTTATTTTTTACTCTAACACTTAAAAAAAGAAGAAGAAATATTTATCATAGTAGTAAAATGTTTATTTCAGAGTAACAACTATTAGGATAAACAAGTTAGAACCAGTTGTACATCTTTTAACAGCACTAAAATAGCTCCCCAAACAGCTTGTGGTTAAAAAGAAAGCTAGGCTGTAACAAAATTAGATTAGTAATAGCTAATAGAATTTTTATTTAGAAAAAGTTTTATTAACGAAAAAAAGTAAGTGCTAGATTTAATTAACGTTTGATGAATGAATGCTGTGGGTCAATTCGGAATTCATTCTAAAAGAAGCATGTATTTGGAAGATGTGGTTTTAATCTGCTGGATGTGTTCTAATAAGTTTTTATTTAGTGAAAAAAATCCAATAGTAATGTATTTTCATTAGAGTGAGTCCATGACGCCAAAGAGACACGGATAGGAATTTTGTAGCAGGTGATTTTTTGAAAATTTGCTAATATATTTGTTTGTTTCTAAAGGATTTTGCAAATACCATTCCTGGACATGGTGGGATAATGGACAGATTTGATTGTCAGTATTTGATGGCAACTTTTGTACATGTGTACATCACAAGTTTTATAAGGTACTTTTACATTTAAGACATTTTTTAGATGATTTCTTTGAGTTCTCATTTCCATCAACATTAGTCTGAGTAAGTTAACTTTTTCTGTCAATGGTAATCTACAATATTAAAGTGAATGGTGGCCGCTGGAATTAGAGTCTTGAGCAGGATAGTTAACTTACAATTGTTTTACCTACATTTGAACAACTTAAAAAAAGATAGTATTTGTCATGGTCCTGGACCACATTAAAGACCCAATTAATGTAGATAGTATAGGATTTGAAACTTGAGGAGATTTGATTTCTCAACTGTGGGCATTGCAATGATCATGAATACTAAGAGTTAAAAAGGAAGATAATGAAATGCATCCAGTCTACCAATTATTACTTGAGTGCCTGCCATATTGTAGAATGTTCTAGGGACAAATATGGCAGAGAACAAAACAAACCAAATCTCTGCCCCCATAGCTTCTTGTTTGGAGGTCGAAGGAAGAATGATGAGAAAGAGACAATAAACAAATAAATACAGTTTGTTAGATAGTTCTAAGTGTCACACAGAAAAATAAAGCAGGCCTAGGGGATCATGCCTATGTGTGTAGGGGCTGGCTCGTGGGTGGGTGGATGAATATTGCCATTTTATAAAGGTGGTTTATTCTTGTTATTAAACCTTAATGTTTTGGATCTGCCTTGAAACACCAGTGTGAGTGTGAAGGCTTAACATCAACTGCATGTTAACTTTATTTTCTGTGGTCTCTACTGGGGGCCCAGAAGGCAGAACACTTATTCGTAGTGCCTGAGCCGTAGAAAACATGGATTTCCTTCATAGTACTTGGAAGGAAATTCATATTTAGCAATCCCTAAATACACATTTTAAATATATACCACACTAGTGTGAGAATTTTTATATTAACTATTTTTGAGAGACAGTCTTGATAGCGAGTTTATCAATTTCATTAATCTTTTCAAAAATATCAACTCCAGGCTTTGTTAATTTTCTCTACTGTAAATTTTTTACCTCATTGATTTCTCCTCTCATCTTTGATTTCTTTGCCTTTTTTAAATGTTTAATTTGCTGTTCTTTTTTTAATTCTGGAGATAAGCTTAGATTATCGATTTTTAGCCTTCTTACCTAATTTATCCACTGAAGACTATTAAGTATCGCTTTGGCCGGGCGCAGTGGCTCACGCTTGTAATCCCAGCGCTTTGGGAGGCCGAGGCGGGCGGATCACGAGCTCAGGAGATCGAGACCACGGTGAAACCCTGTCTCTACTAAAAATACAAAAAATTAGCCGGGCGTGGTGGTGGGCGCCTGTAGTACCCGCTACTCGGGAGGCTGAGGCAGGAGAATGGCGTGAACCCCGGGGGGCGGAGCCTGCAGTGAGCCGAGATCGCGCCACTGCACTCCAGCCTGGGCGACAGCGAGACTCCATCTCAAAAAAAAAAAAAGTATCGCTTTATCCTCTTCCTACAAGTTATGATATTTGTATTTTCATTATTTACATATGTTTTCTGCTTTCCAGTATTATATCTTCTTTAACACATGGGTTATTTAGAAGCATATTCATTAGTTTTCAAACAAATGAAGATTTTCTCACTTTCCTCCCTTAATTCCACTGTGGTCAGAAAACATACTCTATGATTTGAGTATTTTATAATTTTTGAGATCTACTTTGTGGTGCAGCATGTTATCTATTCTAGTACATGCTCCATGTGCAAAGGTGTATTCTGTAGTTTTGGGTTGTAGTTTTGTCTGTGTCAATTAGGTGAGGTTTAATTAAATCTTCTGTACTGATTTTTGTTTATTTGTTTTTGTGTTTGTTTGGTCCGCTTGTTCTGTCAGTTACTAAGAGAGCTTTGTTAAAGTCTCTCATTGTGATTGTAAATTTATCTATTTTTATTTGTAGTTCTACCAATTTTTGCTTTATATATTTTGAGGTTGTATTAGGTATATACCAATTTAGGATTGTCATATCTCTCCGTTGAATTGATCCTTTTGTCGTTATATAATATCTGTCTTTACTGCTTGCCTTAAAGCCTACTGTGTTGAATATTAGAATGGCAATATCAGCTTTCTTTTGGTCAGTGTTTGCATGTTATTTCTTTGTCTCTCGTTTTATTTTTAACATTCCCTTTTCCTTATATTTAATATGTGTTTCTTTTTTCTAGTAAGCATATAGCTGATTTTTTTCCCTGTTTTATTTATAAGACAGTTGATAATCTTTATCCTTTCAATGGGACTATTTAACTTATTTGCATATTATTTATTGATCTATTTGGGTATTAGTAATTAGTGGTTAAATCCTTAGAACTTTGTTTTCAGAATATGGCAGCTTTTTAGGGCATTAACTCATATGCTTTCTTTAAAAAAAAAAAAAAATGCTGTTCTCTCAGTAGGGAGATGTCATGCTGAGCCATGTTGTCCACCATTTGAAAGCAGCTATTTAGACTGTTAGAAGACAGTGAGAGTGCCAGGATGCAACTAGCTGGGAGCACCTGCTGACACAATTTTGCATTTAGCTGAACTTGCTAAAGCAGCCTTCCTTTTCTCTGTTGGTCTCTACTTGGGGTTTATGCTGTGAAGTTGCTGACTCTTTTAAAGAAATGAAATAAGATGAACAGTGTCCTGACCTGAGTGTGAAAGGCATATGGCCACAGTTTTTTGGCAGATGAGTTGAGCCACATGCATGAAGATGACCCTTGGTGGGATGGCTCATCTGGGCTCTTGTGCAATTTGTTAAGTCAGAGACTTTCAGAGTAAATAGTTCCTCTGCTCATCCTCATTGTGGTAACACTAAATAGCAGACATTTCTTTGTTGCTGGGATTTCTACTTCCTATAATTCAATGTGAACAATCTTTATTGTAAGTCATACATTATTTACCCACATAAATGTCTTTCTTAGAATTCTGTGCGATCCCTATACATTACTTGTATGTTGCTTTTTCCCACTGGATTTTAAAGCAGATCTGTTTTTATTTTGTTTTTTATATTGGAGTTTACCTAGGACTGTCTTTGAACAAAGACCATGGCACCTGTATCACTGGTAAGGGGCTTCAGTGCTAGGCTCAGGACTTCTGTGTTCTGACTCTGAATATTCATAACTCCCTGGAGATATTTTTCAACAAAATACCTTTCATCATCTGAAGTTTCTTGGAAGTTAAAAATTTCAATTATATTTTCATGCCCTCTTTTTGGTTTGTCCTATGTTCACCAGGCTCCTTTCCTTACAGAATAGTTTTTGTGTCTCGTTCAATCTCAAGATTTGCCATTTATCCCCACCTTTAACTTTGGTTGCCCTTTCAAGAACTTTTGTAGAACTTAGATCTGTACCCCTTCAATTGACTTCTATTGCTCTTGTGTTTTGTGTTTGTGCATTCTTTCTCCCTCTCTGCTGTATGCTTCTCAAAGCAGAATAGTTCTGGCTCTTTATCCCCTTGACACTAACATTGCACATTAAAGTGAGCTGTTATCAAGAGCTGTTTTAATTCTGTAAAGATTGCTACTCTACACTTAAAGGAATGGTTTGTTTTAAATTGGGGGTATATGCTTCACTTATCCCTATTAAAATAACACGAACTTATCTTCTTTGCCTTATCATTAGGGGCCCAAATCCCAGCAAAGTGCTACAGCAGTTGTTGGTGCTTCAACCAGAACAGCAGTTAAATATATATAAAACCCTGAAGACTCATCTCATTGAGAAAGGAATCCTACAACCCGCCTTGAAGGTATAACTGGATCCAGAGAGGGAAGGACTGACAAGAAGGAATTATTCAGAAAAACACTGACAGATGTTTTATAAATTGTACAGAAAAATAGTTAAAAATGCAGTAGGTTGAAGTTTTGGAGATATGTTTCTCTCTGAAATTACTGTGAATATTTAACAAACACTTACTTGATCTATGTTATGAAATAAGTAGCAAATCGCCAGCAAAATGTCTTGTACCTTTTCTAAAGTGTATTTTCTGATGTGAACTTCCTTCCCCTTACTTGCTAGGTTTTATAATTTAAAAGACTGGTATTTAAAAGAGTCAAACACTATAAAATGAGTAAGTTGAGGATGTTTTAAGATTGCATCTGGCAGTGTGCCTTTTTGCACAAATATTTACTTTTGCACTTGGAGCTGCTCTTATTTTTAGCAAAATGTTTTATGCAAGGCACAATAGGAAGTCAGTTCTCCTGCACTTCCTCCTCATGTAGTCTGGAGTACTTTCTAAAGGGCTTAGTTGGATTAAAAAAAAAAAAAAAGATTGTCTACTTTTCAAAGAAGTAACCATTTGCCAGGGGAAAACATTCTGCTTTTAGGTAGTTTCAAAATTCAGGGGAGGGAGCCTGAAATTTTTGCCATGATTGGTTTGTTAGAAAGAGCAGGCATCAAACTACTTCTGATAAAATTGTTTGGAAGATCACGACCTCGCAAAAACTTTTCAAGAGCGACAAGGAAGAATTCTGCTGTGAAGAACACAGTGTATGGATCCTCCGCAGATTATCTCAACACAGGACAGTAGCTCAGGAGGCAGCGTCAAACAGTGACCTGTGGCCTGGGCCGTCTCTTGGTCATGTGCTTCACTTTTCCCTGTTTCCCTGTGAACTGGCTTCCATGGTTCTGTAGGGTAGTGAGTCGGGGTTGTGGCTGCAGCAGAGCAGGAGATGCTTGCCTGAGTGGGAGCGACCCGCCCCCGTGTCCCCGATGCCTCACTCCTGGCTTCTAGTGCAGCCCTTTGTAGACTCACCTTGCAAGAAGGAAGATCTGCCTGGAGACCTGATCCCAGTCCAGCTTTTTGGCCATAGGTCATCTTTGTCCCATTGCTCTTTTGCATCATGTCATAAAATTTGAGGATATCAGCTGATTATTTTTTCTTCCAAGAATGAAAATCAAGCAGAATTGATTCCTACACGAAAAAAAGCACACGAATGCCAAACCTTTCCTTTGGTGGACTGGACACTAACCAGATGAGAGTAAATTTCTTATCCGTGGACGTATATAAGCTACTGCTGCTTTGTGCTCTTCACAGCCATATTTATTGTATTAAACAATCAGCACTAAACCTTCAAAAATTGCCCAGTGCTCCTAGTTAAATGTTCAGAGGGGAGAAATAGATATATTTTAAATAATGTTTTGCTAATGAAAAGAGTAAATATTTTTGTTTAAATCAGCAAAAACTTTCCATTATTTTATATTTCCGTCTACTATACCTAAAACAAAAGATTGCTGCTATACCTGGGTTCCGCTGATGCAGTCAGCCAGCACCTCCTCACATGCACACATGATTAGACATAGGTGCACCTGGTACCAAGAGTCCATTTTATGGTCCAGCATATACTCCATTGATTCATCATCACTGCATGTGTTCAGCCAGTGTATCTCACACTATCTATACAAATCTAAAATTGACACTGGAAATGTTATTATAGGAGGCAGTGATCACATTTAAAATCAGGCCACCTACAAGTTTAATTTTCAGCATCTCATGTTTTATTTGTCCCATTACAGCTTCAAATGTTGGTCATAAAAAAAATTTAGGCTACCAAAGTTTAAAGAATAAAATGAAAATTTTGTGATAAGAACTTACATTAAAAACTCAGTAGTTTGCATGAGTAAGAACTCCTTGAGATACACAGATCCCACCACATTTGTATTTAAAATAATTGGTGAGGCATTGAAATCCAGAATTATAAGAAAGTATTACTGAATATGTGTGTTATAAAATCAATATTATAAACAAAATAGGAAGCTAGAAATATTTGGGATCACAGTAATAGCTTTTCTCAAATATACTTTTAGAGTTGAATGTACATTATCCTATATGTAAAAAAGCAAATTATTAATTTTAATGGAGCTCTCAATTGACCTTTTTAGCATACTTTTATAGCATGTGTATTAAAAGAATATATTTTAGCAAAAGATTGCCATAAAACCCTGACTTGGCTCATTTTGATATTTGCACTGTGAAGAGGGCTTAAATTCCAATGTAGCAATGTGGTGGTAGACAAATGAAAAACTAGGAAGTTCTTTCACAGTAATGCCTAATTTTTCCAAATTTGCTATATTTTGGAGGTAGTATCAGTTACTTCCTGCTTGACTCTCTGACCTGTGGGATGCACATTCTTCCTCAGCGCTTTTTCCTTGTGGTGGTGACGTACATTCACTATCTGAGAGTAAAAGACCACACACGCCCCTCTTTTTAAAATTATAGTATCTCTTACTTTTCACTTTGGTTTGAGCAAAGATAGTGTCACCTTGTTCCGTGAAAAAGAAAAAGCATAAACAGTGTATATTTAGGGTATATGGGTGATAGCTTATGATATGTGTCAATCAGTTCTCTGAATCTTTTACTGAAACTGAGACAGGAAAATAAAACTGAAACAAATCATATTTCGACTTTGTTGTGCCATTTTCTCATTGGAGAAGAAATATTCAACCAGTGTTTACAAAATAATGATGGGTATATGTAAGTATTATATCGTGTCTATTCCATCACCAGCACCTACAGTGAAATCTTCAGGGCTGGGGATAAAATAAGTTCTGGTGATTACCAAACATCTGTATTTGTTGAGAGGCAATGTCCTCTTAATACAAAGAGTACTGAACTTTTGTGTTATTAGCACAGTTTGTAATTACCTGTGCATTTTTGTGAATCTCTGAGTAATGTGTGCCCCTTACTAGAGCTTTAAGCTATACAGAGGCCAGATGAAGTCTGTTTGGGTTGGCCATTGCATACCCAGTGTCTGGCATGATGTAGACTCTCCAGCTTCTGAAATGCACAAGCTTGGAGCTTGGTCTAAAGACCCAGCTGTACACATTGCCTCTTGTCTCTAGGACATCTCCTATCCCCTTCCCCAGACCTTTTATTTCGCAGAGTTCTAAGGTGGGCCTCATTATTCCTAGCTAATAGGGTTGTTTTAAGGATTCAGTGAAAACTCATATTGTCCAGCATTGAATAGCTGATTAGTAATTCTTAAGTTTCCTTCCCTCCTTCCTGTCTGCTCCTCTTCCATTGCCTGTCCGCAGTGGGAAACGACAGGTTATAGGACTGAGCAGAAAAGTAACCACTGCTTTGGCCATGTCTGTTTCAGGTGATGGGTAACGGAAGTGTTCCATGAATGATAGACAAACCATTGATCCACTTCAGCAAACCCGAAATGTCTACCTGACCCAGCACCGTGCTTTGTTCTCGCATGAACAAAACCTTAGAACTAGTAGTTTTCTGCCTAGTCACAGAGACAGACAGGTACAGAAGTAATGTCTTTTGAAGTGGATATTGATCAGAGTGATGACAGATATATAAACCAGGTGTGTGGGAACACAGGTGACCACCGTCTGACCTCCGTAAGACCTATCTTTCCTGACCACAGTCCCTAGCCAGATCTTTCTGCCCCCCTCTTGAAACTTATAAAGTTTAAAATTCATTCCTTGAAGAGGGGCTGTAAATTCATCCCTTGAAGAGGGGAATCTTTAGTAGCTGCAAAGAAAAATCAGGTCTAGATAATTTAACCAAAATCAGAAGCCATTCCTACCTTAATCTCATCATTTTCCTGTACAGAAACGGAGAACTTTCTTAAATCATCAGATATGCATCAATAATCATTTAGTAAAAGTTGATGAATGGAACATTTCCTGATGATGGCAAAGTGAGTTTCCAGAAGGAATGGAGAGAATCCAGCCTGTTCTCTACCGTGTACAAAAGATAGGGCTGGTGAAGCAAGAGCCTTGTCACTCAAGAGAGCGAAAGATTATTGAGGGAGAGTGCACCCTAAGGATCGCATTGTCCTCTAGTGGAAGTGAAATTTCAAACTGCTGTCTCTCAACTTCTAACATGAACAGGGTATAAGACTTGGAGTTTAACTCTCAGACCTTCTGCTGTGCATCTGACTTGAGTTTAATGTGTCCGGATGATTTTCTTTTTTCTTTTCTTTTTCTTTCTTTTCTTTCTTGAGACAGGGTCTCGCTCTGTTGCCCCAGGCTGGCGTGCGGTGGAATGATCACGGCTCATTGCAGTCTCAACCTCCCAGGCTCAAGCGATCATCCCACCTTTTAGCCTCCTGAGTAGCTGGGACTACGGGCACATGTCACCATGCTTGGCTAATTTTTTTTTTTTTTTTTTGGTAGAGATGGGGTTTCACCATATGGCCCAGGCTGGTCTCCAATTTTTGACCGCAAATGAGCCGCCTGCCTCTGTCTCCCAAAGTGCTGGGATTACAAGCATGACCTGGCCTGGATGATTTTCTGTTCGACAATTCAAGCTTCAGATGAGGCCTAAGCAAGTGAGGAGTTTGGGAACATTCTTGAGTAATCTATTAAATATATTTTTCATTGGTTTTAGTAAATCTCAAAAAGTTTTGTGAAGAAAAGGAAACAGAGGCTTCAGCTAGTCCAGGTAAGACAGATACATATGAATTGCCAGAAACTCCATTTGTTTCTTCCCCCAACAGCTTTACTGAGATATAATTTACATACCATAAGATTGTGCCACCACCACCAAATCCAGTTTGAGAGCACTTCCATGATCTTCCAAAAAGTTTCCTGGTGCCCATTTGCAGTTAATCCCCACTCCAAGCCTCAGCCTTTGGCAACCACTGATCTGCTTCCTGTCTGTGTGATATTTCACATAAATTGAATTATACAGTATGTTTTACACCTGGCATGTTTTTGCATGTATTAGCACTTCTCCTGTTTAATACGTTTTGCTAACTCATCAGTTGATGAACATTTGGGTTATTTCCAGTTTGAGGCCCTTATGAATAATGTTACTATGAATGCGTGTAGACATACATGCCTTTGTGCAGAAATTTCTTCAATTCTCTCCGGTAGATGGCTAGGGGAGGAATTGCTGGATTGTATGGTAAGTTTCTTTTAAAGAAATAACTTGCCGGGCACAGTGGCTCAGGCCTGTAATCCCAGCACTTTGGGAGGCCGAGGCAGGTGGATCACCTGGGGTAAGGAGTTCAAGACCAGCCTGGCTAACATGGCGAGACCCCGTCGCTACTAAAAATACAAAAATTATCTGGGCATGGTGGCGTGCTCCTGTAATCCCAGCTACTTGGGAGTCTGAGGCAGGAGAATCGCTGGAACCTGGGAGGCAGAAGTTGCAATGAGCCAAGATTGCGCCATTGCACCCCAGCCTGGGTGACAGAGCAAGACTGTGGCTCAAAAAAAAAAAAAAAAAAGAAAGAAAAACAAACAGTTTTCTAAAGTAGCTATACAATCTTACATTCTTGCTTGTGATATGCAACGGTTGTAGTTTATCTGCATATTTACCCAAACTTGCCATCATCTGTCTTTTAAATTATAGACATTTTAGCTGATGCATAGAGGTATTTCATTGTGATTTTCATTTGCATTTCTCTAATGGCTCGTGGTGGTGTGTCTTTTCATGTGCTTTAGTTCTCTTCTGTATATCTTCTTTGATAAAAATATTCATATCTTTTTGCCCATTTTTAATTAATTTGAGACAGGGTCTTGCTCTGTCACCAAAGCTGGAGTGCAGTGGCGTGATCTGTGCTCACTGCAACTTCTGCCTCCCAGGCTGAAGAGATCCTCTTACTTCAGCCTCCTGAGTAGCTAGGATTACAGGTGCCTGCCACTATGCCCAGCTAATTTTTGTATTTTTTTGTAGAGATGGGGTTTTGCCATGTTGGCCAGGGTGGTCTCAAACTCCTGGGCTCAAGTGATCCACCTGCTTTGATCTCCCAAAGTGCTGGGATTACAGGCATGAGCCACTGCATCCAGCCTCTTTTGCCCATTTTTAAATGGCATTATTCTCCTTCTTATTGGGTTGTAAGAAACCTTATCAGATATATAACTTGCAAATATTTTCTCTCAGGCTTTGGCTTGTCTTTTATTTTCTTAATGGTGTCTTTTGAAGTTTAACATCTTTTAAATTTGATGATGTCCAATTAATCAACTTTGTCTCTTGAGGCTATGTCCAGCCTCAGGGGCAGCCAGTAGTGGAAGTGTTGCCCAGGTCTCCTCCGCACCCACATGCGTCCTCATCTAGGAAAGCGCTTGGCCCAACCACACAGTTCCCAGCTTGTGGTACCATTAGCCCTCCCATCTCATCCTCTGAGATTGTCACTTCCACTGACTTCTCTGGGTATGGGTATTGTCCACTGTTGCAAATTGAGCAAGTCCCATTGGACTGTCGGAGTCCTCAGAGTCTGTCCTGCCCTGGCTAAAGCTCTAACCCAGCTGAGCTGGTGGGGGCATGTGTGCAGCCCTAGGAAAGGATTCCACAAACACCCACCGTGCCCCAGTTTTTCAAGCATAAACCTTTTTCATAGTGTATACCTTTGTTCAATTTCTAGAGTGCGGAAACGTACATTTTGTCCAGGTTTTAATAGATGTTTTTTGGGGAGAGGATTTGCCACCCCCTACTCAGACATAGCTGGAAGTCCCACCTTGACAATTCTACTTGATAGCAGGAAGAGAAGGAACAGATCTTAATCCAAATCCAAATATGATGACATCACTGCTCCTCAGCTGAGGAGTAGTGACCAAGTGTATACACTAATAGTAAAACATAAAAGTGAGGCCAAAATAACCTATGGAAGTTCTAAGTGAGAGCCCTCACTGAAGGAAGGGGCAGCTTGCTCCCTTGCCCCATTGAGCTCTGGACCCCAGGAAAGCAAAGGCAGGAAGAGAGAGGGCTTCCTACTGATTGTGGCCCCCTCCGTCTTTTTCACAATACATAGCACTTGTCGGCACCCTGAAAAGGTGACTCAGTTCTAAGATCCAGCTTTCAGGAATTTCAAGAGGGTACGTTTTCTTTGAATGTAATATATACTGCTAGAAGTATGAATTACCACCACCCCCAGAACCTCAGTTATTCACTAAATAATGGATATCATATGTCCTCTAAACATGGATATAGAACCATATTTGAATGAGACATCATTTTAGTATTTGAAATAACTAAATATATCCTGTTCCCTCAAAAGAATGTGCAGATTAGCTGGAGAGAAATTGTAGAAGGTGCTGTGATTGTGGTCACCTCAGGAAGGGTTGGAGCTCTAACCTGGGCTGGAGCTAGCGGGGAGTGAGGCAAGGTGGTAGGAACAGTCCAGGCAGGATCAGAGACCCCGGCTCATTCTGAGGCTGCTAGAAGAGGCTGTCACTGTCACTACTTTCTCACCAGATACCTTCTTAAAAGTATATTGGAAAGTGACCTGTCCCCAAATAAGAGTGACTTACATTTTAATAAGCGCTTGAAGGGGGCACAGAGGGTGTACAGTTTGGTTGGTGCTGTTCCCTGAGAATAAAAGCTGATTGGATACATTGCTGGTTTGAATGTAAAATCATGCAATGGCTTTGGAAAACAGTCTGAGAGCTGCTCAAAATGTAGAACGGAGTTACCATATGATCCATATGATATACCCATTTCTTGGTATATACCTAAGAGAAATGTAAACATTCATCCATACGAAAATCTGTACATGAATGTTTACAGCAGCGTGATTCACAATAGTAAAAAAGTGGAAACAACCTAAACACCATGTGCTGAATGGATAAATAAGATGTAGTCTATCCATACAATGGGCTACTACTTGGAAATCAAGAGGCATGAAACGCTGATAATGTTGTGATACAGATGAAGCTCAAAAATGTTAAGTGAAATAAACCATTCACAAAAGACCACATATTGCATGATTCCATTAGATAAAGTGTTCAGATTGGGCAACTCTATAGACAAAGTAGATCAGTGGTTGGCAGAGGCTGGGGGCAGGAGGAGACTAGGGAGTAACTGCTAATGATAAGGGGTTTCTTTTTGGGTGATGAAAATGTTCTGAAATTAGATCGTGACAATGGTGATGTATTAGTCTGTTTTCATGCTGCTGAGAAAGACATACCCGAGACTGTGAAGAAAAAGAGGTTTAATTGGACTTACAGTTCCACCTGGCTGGGGAGGCCTCAGAATCATGGCGGGATGTGAAAGGCACTTCTTACATGGTGGTGGCAAGAGAAAATGAGAGAGAAGCAAAAGTGGAAACCCCAGATAAACCCATCAGATCTCATGAGACAATATCACGAGAATAGCATGGGAAAGAGCAGCCCCCATGATTCAGTTACCTCCCCTGGGTCCCTCCCACAACACATGGGAATTCTGGGAGATACAATTCAGGTTGAGATTTGGGTGGGGAGACAGCCAAACCATATCATTCCACCACTGGCCCCTCCAAATCTCATGTCCTCACGTTACAAAACCAATCATGCCTTCCCAACAGTCCCCAAAGTCTTAACTCATTTCACCATTAACCCAAAAGTCAACAGTCCAAAGTCTCATTTGTGACAAGGCAAGTTCCTTCTCCCTATGAGCTTGTAAAATCAATAGCAAGTTAGTTACTTCCCAGATACAATGGGGGTACAGGTATTGGGTAAATACAGCCATTCCAAATGGAAGAAATTAGCCAAAACAAAGGCGTTACAGGGCCCATGGTCTTGGGCAGCGCTGCCCCTGTGGCTTTGCAGGGTACACCCTCCCTCCTGGCTGCTTTCACAGGCTGGTGTTGAGTGTCTGTGGCTTTTCCAGGTGCATGGTGCAAACTGTTGGTTAGTGGATCTACCATTCTGGAGTCTGCAGGACAGTGTCCCTTTTCTCACAGCTCCACTAGGCAGTGCCCCAGTAGGGACTCTGTGTGGGGGCTCTGATCCCATATTTTCCTTCTGCACTGCCCTAGCAGAGGTTCTCTGTGAGGACCCCGCCCCTGCAACAAACTTTTGCTGGGGTAACCAGGTGTTTCCATACATCTGAAATCTGGGCAGGGGTTCCCAAACTCAATTCTTGACTTCCACGCACCCGCAGGCTCAACACCACATGGAAGCTGCCAAGGCTTGGAGCTTCCACCCTCTGAAGCCACAGCCCGAGGTATACATTGGCCCTTTCAGCCACAGCTGGAGCAGCTTGGACAGAGGGCACCAAGTCCCTGCGCTGCATACAGCATGGGGACCCTGGATCTGGCCCATGAAACCACTTTTTCCTCCTAGGCCTCCAGGCCTGTGATGGGCGGGGTTGCTGTGAAGGTCCCTGACATGGCCTGGAGCCATTTTCCCCATTGTCTTGGGGATTAACATTAGGCTCCTACTTATGCAAATTTCTGTAGCCGGCTTGAATTTCTCCCCAGAAAATGGGTTTTTCTTTTCTATTACATAGTCTGGCTGCAATTTTTCCAAACTTTTATGCTTTGCTTCCCTTATAAAGCTGAATGCCTTTAACAGTACCCAAGTCATGTTTTGAATGCTTTGCTGCCTAGAAATTTCTGCCAGATACCCTAAATCATCTTTCTCAAGTTCAAAGTTTCACAAATCTCTGGGGCAGGGGCAGAATGCTGCCAGTCTCTTTGCTAAAACTTAACAAGAGTCACCTTTACTCCAGTTCCCAACATGTTCCTCATCTCTGTCTGAGAACACCTCAGCCTGGACTTTATTGTCCATATCACTATCAGCATTTTGGGCTAAGCCATTGAACAAGTCTCCAGGAAGTTCCAAACTTTCCCACATTCTCCTGCTTCTTCTGAGCCCTCCAAACTGTTCCAACCTCTGTCTCTTACCTGGTTCCAAAGTTTCCACATTTTGGGTATCTTTTCAGCAATGCCCCACTCTACTGGTACCAAATTACTGTATTAGTCCGTTTTCTGCTGCTGATAAAGGCATACCGGAGAATGAAAAGAAAAAAGAGGTTTAATTGGACTTACAGTTCCACATGGCTGGGGAGGCCTCAGAGTCATGGCAGGAGGTGAAAGGCACTTCTTACATGGTGGCAGCATGAGAAAATGAGAGAGAAGCAAAAGCAGAAACCCCTGATAAACCCATCAGATCTCGTGGGACTTAATCACTCATGAGAAGAGCATGGGAAAGACCCCCCCTGGGTCCCTCCCACAACATGTGGGAATTTTGGGAGATACAATTCAAGTTGAGATTTGGGTGGGAACACAGACAAACCATATCAGGTGGCAAAACTCTGAATATACCAAAACATACTGAATTGTAGACTTGATGATTTTTACAGTAAGTTATCTATCAAAGTTGTGAAAATATCTGATTGGAGAATCTGTAATGATGGGATATGGTGAGCAGGCAGGGATGGGATGGGGGAGTATTCTAGGACTGGGTATGGGACAGGGAAGGGCTGCCCAGCTGACCCCAAATGGGAACCTCACAATAGGTCCAGTAGCCCCTCCTGGATCCGTCTGCTAGGCAGGGTTGAGGGGTGGGGGCTGCCCTGGAATATTTCATCCTCCCCAGTTAGGCTGGATGAGGAAAAGGAGGGGAAGAGGCTTTCTTCTCCGGCATTGCTACGAAGACCCTGTGGCTTCTATCCTGGGGTGCTGGGTGGGTGATTCCATAGGCAGAGGGTGCCTTGCTCAAGGTAACTTCAAGGAATGAGGAACTTTCAATGTTTAAGACCAAACTCTAGGCTGGGTGTGGTGGCTCACACCAGTAATTCCAGCACTTTGGGAGGCCAAGGTGGGAGGATCGCTTGAGTCCAGGAGTTTGAGACCAGCCTGGGAAGTATAATGCGACCTCATCTATTAAAAAAAAAATTAACTGGGCATGGTGAATGTGGTTCCAGCTACTCAGGAGGATGAGGCAGGAGGATGGCTTAAGCCTGAGAGGTCAAGGCTGCAGTGAGCTGTGGATAGCGCCACTGCACTCCAGCCTGGGTGAGAGAGACCCTGTCTCAAAAAATAAAAATAAAGAATAATAAAAACCAAACCCCAGTGAGCATTTCAAGCACGTGTTCAGACATGTGGTATATGAAAGCTCAAATTCAACACAAGAAAGATGATGTAAGATGTTTACAAAAACAGATTGCATTACAGTTGAGGGCAAGCCAAGGGCTGCCTCTAATTCCTTCATTCAACACATTTATTGAGCAGCCACTCTGTCAGATACAGTTTTAGAACTCCATGCAGCAGTGAGTGAAACAGACAAAAGCATCCATGGTCATGTAGCTTACACTTTGCTAGGGAGACACAAATAAATAGTAGCATAGCACATTGTGGAGGGTTTCAGAGAAGGGTGATTATGAGGAAGTCAGAGGGAGGGAAATTGCAGTTGTAAATACTGTAGGTTGGTCAGGGGAGGCCTCACTTAGAAGGCGACATTTGAGGAAAGACTTGGAGAAGGTGAGGGAGGAAGAGGAGCACACCTGGAGTAGGATCCTTGCAGGTAGAGGGCAGAGCCAGGGAATGGCCCTGCGGCGGAGGAGGCCCTAGCCCAGGATGGAGCAGAAGGTGTGAAGGGTAAGAAGGTGAGGAGCCCTGCAGGGCTCGACACAGAATGGGCAACTGAAGCACATGCACAGTGACTGCTGTGTCACAAAACCCAATCACAACACCTAATCCTCAAACTAAGCAGGGAACAATGTTAAGGAGAATTCACTCACAGTACATCACAGCAAACATAAAGGCTGGACAAGAGTCCACATTTAAAAGAGAAAGAGGAAAATCAATGGCATGACACCTATGCAAAAGGCAGGCAGGCAGGAAGGCAGGACAAAAGTTTGCAAAAGACCAGGAATGCAGTGGCGGGTCAGGGGGTGGGGGCAGTGGAGTGAACAAGGGGGAACAGGGGAGAACCTTTAGGAAGGCCTGGTATCATACAACAGTAATTCAAAAAAGGACAAAGATGAGATAACAATGATATAAAAATGTGGAGTGCAGAGCAAAGAAAACATATTGTGGAAGAAAGTATTACTGAATTAGAAACAGTAAGGAATGGAATACACTTGCTGAAAATCTAATTACAGATACCTGCATGAAGGCAAGCCTCTCATTTATAGGCCAGAAGGTTCTTGGAGAGGGTACTTACATCACTTAAAAAAATCATCTTCAAGGCCCAGCTAAGTATGTATTAGCTCAAACACAGATTGCTACCTCAGAAGGAAAAAGACATCCACATTCGCAGATTTGAACTTGAACCATAGCACACTTGATAATATTGCTTTAGGAGAACTTTGTTTCTTTTTTCCTCTTGGCAGAATCGGTCAGCAGCGGACTCAAAGGATCCTCAAGTTTATAACCGAAGACTGCTTAGTTGACCTTTGCTCCATGGTGGATTTCTTGAGAATCAGTTTGCAAAAGAGTGGCTTCCTTTTATGAAGGGAAACTTTATGCAGGGAAATCACATTTTTAGGATATAGCTTTTGTTTGAAGTTTGTAGTAGGGCCTGAGGGCAAGACCCTAAACAAGTTGTTTTTCTTTAACTCTGTCCTCTGCTCTGGAATGCAGCTTGCAACTCTTCTTTGCCTTTGTTGAGCAGGAAGCATGATAGCTGAAGGCCAAGGTTGAAGTTCGGATGCTTTATCTTCTTGATAAAGAAGGGCATAATTATGCACGGATAATATTGAAATAACATCCGGCCGGGCGCGGTGGCTCACGCTTGTAATCCCAGCACTTTGGGAGGCCGAGGCGGGTGGATCACAAGGTCAGGAGATCGAGACCACGGTGAAACCCCGTCGCTACTAAAAATACAAAAAAATTAGCCGGGCGTGGTGGCGGGCGCCTGTAGTCCCAGCTACTCGGAGAGGCTGAGGCAGGAGAATGGCGTGAACCCGGGAGGTGGAGCTTGCAGTGAGCCGAGATCGCGCCACTGCACTCCAGCCTGGGTGACAGAGCAAGACTCCGTCTCAAAAAAAAAAAAAAAAAAAGAAATAACATCCAAAGTACACTTGCATTGTAGTCATCGAAAAGAAAATTGGGAAATACTAACTGGTGAGCTGTTTGTAAAGAGCCTTGGCCTGGGTGTCACAGGCTTAGGAGCAGAGCTGGGAATTCTACTTAAAAAGTCTACTTTGGACTTGATGACTTTGAAGAGCCCTTCCCACTGTAGCATTCTGCCTCCTGTATATCTGACCGAAGGTGAACTCCCTGCCATTGGCGTTCATTTGGCATTCAGATGTTTCAGTGCATCATACACTGGAATGTACTGACAACATATTTGTCAGGCACTACCCTTCCTATATATATTACCACATCGAATCCTTATAACAATTCTCTGGGGGCAGGTATCCTAATACAAATTTTCCATATAAGGAAACTCAGACCTAGAATGGCTAAGTCACTCACCTGAGAGCACACAGTAAGTGGTAGAATGGGAGCTTAGCCCCTAGACTGACTCTCCTGATAGTTTATTATACTAGTTAGAACTGTATCTAATACTAAAAGATTCATATTAGCAGTTTCTTTTACATTATCAAAATATTAGAGTCTTGAATAGAATAATAATGTGATTTTAAAAGTCCTTATTTGAAACCCCAACATGCTTTTGAGCTGTAGAGGTGGTATCCCAGTAGCTGGGGGTAGCCGCCACAACACTTCAGTGTGATAGGGCCTGGTCTTGCTCTCGGGAGGTTTCAATGGGAGCCCAGTTGAAAGCACTGGATTAGTGATTAGGAATATCATTACTGAATGAGATTGCACGCATGTTACCTTACAATTTAGGTAGCCTCATCTCATGTCTTCTTCTTGGACCAGTGGTTCTCAAGGGGTTTCCAGACCCCCAGGAGTCCTGAGACCCTGCAAGGGTCTCTGCAAGGTTTTCATGGTACTACTAAAACACTATTTACCCTTTTCACCGCATTTGTATTTTTATTGAGGTACAAAAGCAGTAGTGGGTAGAACTGCTGGAACCTTAGTATGGTGGCACCAAACCACTAGTAGTAGTGATCACATTCTTCAAACCAAACACTTGCAGTAAAAACACAAGTGCCTCTTTGACTTAAGAATGACCTTGGAGAAGCAATAAAAATTATTACTTGTATTAAATCTTGGCCCTTAATTAGAGTGACACAAGATGAGAAGTACCCATAAAGCACCTGCATACTGAAGTACAACATTTGTCTCAAAGAGAAGCACTTGTGTGACTGAATTGTGAGCTGAACTCTCTTTCTCATGGAATACTATTTTTATTAAAAGAACAACTGACAAGCTACGGTTCTATGGATGGTATGTTCTCAAATATTAACAAAGTGAACCTACCCCTTCAAAGAAAACAGCAGACAGAATTTATTGCCAATGATAAAATTTTAGGTTTTAAGCAAAAATAAGAATTTTTTGGAGAATTTGTGTCTGTCACTATGACTTAAAATTTTCTGATACTGCTGGTGGTATTTTAATGTATATGATAATGTGATTTTTTGATATTATATAATGAAATATGTCGACATTTAGAAGTTCTACATATACTGTTTCTGTCTCTGGTGCTTGAATCAGGATTTAAAAATAATTTTCTAAATGATCAATGCATGATGCTGTAAAATTATGGATGTGTAAAAAAATAAATTCAAAGTGCAAGATAGACCCATGGATTTTAATGTCATAATATGAAAAGTTCATTGGCATCATTTCAGAGTCCGCATAGTAATTAATCTTTAAGAAACTTAAACTATTAAAAAACTTAAAACTATTAAAAAACTTAAAACTATTATCTTAAGAAGCAATGATCTGAAAAAGCAATTACAATATTCCAGCTCGAAAAACTGAAAGCCTTTCCTTTAAGATCTGGAACAAGACAAAGATGCCCACTTTCACTGTTACTCAACATAGTGTCCTAGCTGGAGCAATCAGAAAAGAGAAAGAAAAAGCATCTAAATTGGAACAGAAGTAGTCAAATTATTCTTGTTTGCAGATGGTATGATCTTATATTTAGGAAAACCTAAAGTCTCCACTAAAAAAAATTAGAACTGATAAATTCAGTAAAATTGCAGGATACAAAATCAACATGCAAAAATCAGGAGCATTTCTATATGCCAACAGTGAACAATATGTAAAAGAAATCGAGAAAGTAATCCCATTTACAATAGCTACAAATAAAGTAATATACCTAGGAATAAACTTAACCAAAGAAACGAAAGATCTCTACAATGAAAACTGCAAAAGACTGATGAAAGAAACTAAAGAGGACACACAAAAAATGGAAATATATTCCATGTTCATAGAATGAAAGAATCAATGTTGTTAAAATGTCCATACTACCCAAAGCAATCTACAGATTCAATGCAATTCCTATCAAAATATCAATGACATTCTTCACAGAAATAGAAAAAATAATCCTAAAATTTATGTGGAATCACAAAGTACCCAGAATAGCCAAAGCCACTGTGAACAAAAGGAACAAAACTGGAGGAATCACATTACCTGACTTCAAATTACAACTACAGAGCTATGGTAACCCAAACAGCCTTGTACTGGCATAAAAATAGACACATAGATCAGTGGAACAGAATAAAGAATACAGAAATAAAACCATACATCTACAGTGAACTCATTTTTGACAAAAGTGCCAAGAACATACATTGAGGAAAGGACAGTCCATTCAATAAATCTAGAAACTAGATATCCATATGCGGAAGAATGAAACTAGACTCCCTATCTGTCACTATATACAAACATCAAATCAAAATGGATTAAAGATTTAATTCTAAGACCTAAAACTATGAAGCTGCTAGAAGAAACCATTGGGGAAACTCTCCAGGACTTTGGTCAGGGCAAAGATTTTTTGGCTAAGACCTCAAAAGCACAGATAACCAAAGCAAAAATGGACAAATGGGATCACATCAAGTTAAGAAGCTTCTGTACAGCAAAGGAAATGATCAACAAGTGAAGAGGCGACCCACAGAATAGAAGAAAATATTTGCAAACCACCCATCTGACAAGGGTGGTTTAATAACCAGAATATATAAGAAGCTCAAACAACTCGATAGGAAAAAAAAATCTAATAATCCTATTAAAAAATGGGCAAATGATCTGAATAGGCATTTCTCAAACAAAGACATACAAATGTCAAACAGGTATATGAAAAAATGCTCAACATCACTAATCATCAGAGAAATGCAAACCAAAACCACAAGGAGATATCCTCTCACCCCAGTTAGAATGGCTGTTATCCAAGAGACAGGCAAGAACAAATGCTGGTGAGGATAGAGAAAGGGGAACCCTCCTACACTGTTGGTGGGACTGTAAATTAGTACAACCACTATGGCCAACAGTATGGAGGTTCCTAAAAAAACTAAAAATAGAACTGCCATATGACCCAGCAATCCCACTACTAGGAATATATACAAAAGAGAGGAAGTCAGTATATCAAAGAGGTATCTGCCCTCCCATGTTTACTGCAGTACTATTCGCAATAGCCAAGATTTGAACTCAACCTGAGTCTATCAACAGACGAATGGATACAGAAAATGTGGCACATACACACAGTGGAATACTATTCAGCCATAAAAAATGAAATACTGTCAGTTGCAACAATATCGATGGAATTAGAGGACATTGTGTTAAGTGAAATAAGCCAGGCAAATTAAAAAAAAGACATTTTGCATGTGCTCACTCATTTGTGGGAGCTAAAGATTAAAACAAGCGAACTCATGGAGACAGAGAGTAGAATGATGGTTATGAGAGGCTAGAAAGAGTAGCAGGGAGGAGGGTGGAAAGTGGAGATGTTTAGTGGGTATAAAAATATAGTCACATAGAATGAATAAGATCTAGTATTTGATAGCACAACAGGGTAACTCCAGTCAACAATTTACTGCATATTTAAAAATATCCAAAAGGGTGGAATTGGAATGTTCCTAACACAAAGGGACGATAAATGCTTGAGGTGGTAAATACTCTATTTACTTTGATGTAACTATTATACATTGTATGCCTGTATTAAAATATAACATGTACCTCATAAATATGTACACTTATGAGCCCATAAAAATTAAAAATATTCACCCCCTTTTCAACCAATACATTTGTGAGGCTGGATTTTCTTCATGCTTCAACCAAAACAAAGTATATTCCTGATGTGACTATAGTAAGGGTGCGATAGACATACTTTTCACAAAATGATAGCTGGAGAACAAAGCTCAGGAAATGAGCCAAAACCATGCAGATTTGTCTTTTTCCACAAATCCAGTCAAAACAAAGTATCACAACAGATGGAATACAGAAGCAGACTTGAGAATCCACCTGTCTTCTATTGAGCCGGACATAGAGATTTGCAAAAAGTTGTAAATTTGCCAAAAAAACCCCTTTTTTTTTGTTTGGAAAAGTTTTTTTTTTTTTGGACACGGAGTCTCACTCTGTCTCCCAGGCTGGAGTGCAGTGGTGTGATCTCGGCTCACTGCAACCTCCACCTCCCGGGTTCAAGTCATTCTCCTGCCTCGGCCTCCCAGGTAGCTGGGATTACAGGCATGCGCCACCATGCCTGGCTAATTTTTTAGTAGAGACGGGGTTTCGCCACGTTGGCCAGACTGGTCTTGAACTCCTGACCTCAGGTGATTCGCCCGCCTCAGCCTCCCAAAGTGCTGGGATTACAGGTGTGAGCCACTGCACTTGGCTGTAAAAGACTTTTTATAGAAATATGTAATTTATGTTAATACATCATGGTCTTATCATTATTTTTAAATGAGTCGACATATATATTTTAAATCTCAGTTTTAATTTCTAATACATTGACTACTGATAGATATAAACCAAATAAGCAAAAGCTGTTCGGTGTCCTTGAAAATTTTTAAGGATCAAAGAGTTCTCAGACCAAAACGTTTAAAGAAGCAGTATCTTAGACCATTCCCATCCTCACAGGCAGCTACTGATATAGGAAAACTCTATGGAGAGAGCGAGCGCTAAAACAACAGGCTTTCTAAATTCCCAAGCTGGTTAAAACTGAAGCCTCAGTGGTAATTCCTAATCAGGGATCGCCAAAACACCATGCTATTGTGGTAGCTTGGCTTGGTGCTGTCTCTAGCAAAAGTAAAAGAAAAAAAAGAGCTTTATAATAGGTGGGAGGAAATGAGAATATTCATAAAGCAAAGAGACTAACCAAGTGCTGGGCCAAGTCCATCAAATGGTCAAAAGTGAGGCGTGGAGGGAAAATTGCGTTGAAGATGAGAAGCAAATGGCAGACAAGGGACTCACTGGAAATCATTTGCATGTTTGTTCTTTTAAACTCTGAATTTCTGCATCTGAGAATTCTGCAGTGTCCATCCTTGACTGCAACCCGTCACTAGAACTGTAAGTAATAAAGCATTAATAACATGGGAGCTGCTCTAAGCTTTCTCTTTTACCATTTTTTTTTAATTTTTAAAGAAATTGCTATTGTTTTAGTTCTTGGCATTCCTTCATCTTCTGCCACTCAAGTGGAGTTGCACTGAGGTAAAATTTGTAATAGGCAAAACATACTCAAATTTGGGGCTCTGCTGTTCAAGCTTAAAATGAATTTAGTATATTTAGAAAGAGGAAAAGTAAAATCATCAAAACAGCCTAAATAAACTTAAAAACTCTTTACAGAAAGGCTATTTTAAAATCAAACAAGCTGATAACAAGAACAATGGATTGTGAGTTCTAACTCTCAGATTGAAGGCTGAACTGGAAAGACGAGCTGCTAACAGCGGCTGCTGTAGTTCCAGGTAAGGGGCAGGACACTGGAATATTCCTTAGGTGACTACAGTATGGGTGCTAAGAGACACACATATATATACACACTGTTGCTTACTTTTCACAGTATTTTGGCTGGAGAATAAAGCTCAGGAAAAAAGAGCCAAAACCATGCAGACAAGTCTTTTTCTACAGGTCCAGTCAAATTTGAGGGTCACATCTCCCAGAAGGGGCTTGCTTCTCCTTACTGCCATCCACATACACTCATTAGCCCTGGGAATCCAGCACAATTGAGAAGCTCAGACTGCAGAAAGCCTGATTTTTAAGGATGAGTCAAACTAGAACTGGAACTGGAACCTTAACAGCCAATACTTCTGCAATCTTATGCAGGTACTTCTGAAAGTATTTACAACTAGAAAAGAACTACATAAAGTTAGGGAGTTACTAGATCTGTTTTTCCTTCCCTGAATAACTGACTTAACAACTTTTCTTTTTCTTTCTTTTGGTGGTAAATAGTAGATATTTATTTGAAATGAAAAAAAAATTACTTAAGTACCTGGACTATTGCATTTAATCATGTATTGTAATTGTGTTACTCTACCTTTTTGCATCAGAGACAAATATACAATGAACATTCAGATATCACAGATTGCACACTAGATAGTAATTCTTCAGGTCTTTTACATAACCACCAAGAAACAGATATTGGTTTCTGCAATATAGTATAAAAGTCCACAATCAATCCAGTCTTAGCCAGTATCTTCAATTTACTTCTGTTGCTGTACAAATAATTGGCCATTACTAGGGCTTACAAGTTAATAACAGGACAAAAAATATACATTGCACTGACACAAAAAGTCAGCTGTGTTAATAGTCATGCAACAAGTAACCAAACTTGCTGAAATTAAAAATACTTTCTAAAAACAGTTTTAACGGCATAAATATTTTATACACAGTTCATTTACCAAAACAAAATGTATTTAAATGATACAAAGCAAAAATAAGTTTCTACCAACTTTATACATAAGAAAGTGCAAAATAACTTATCTAGAGTGTTTTGCTATTATCCAGACGGATGGCTGCTATGGGCAGCTATTCTCTTCTTCAAAAGCATGACATTACAGTTGCACACTACACACAAATGTTAGAATACATGGATGAACAAATGAACAGGTGGATGGATGAATGAACAAACTACAAAGATCAGGCAGGAGCCCTGTGAGGTACTCTCAGAAAAAGAATGCAGACCACACTAAGGTAGATGTACATGTTGACAACAGATGTTGGTAAAGAAATTTACATGGAACACAGAAAGATATCCAGAGAAATAGTTTATGTATGTGAGTGTACTTGTATGTGTGAGTGATTCTGTTGATTTCTGCATTAGAGGCAAAAAGAAAAGAAACCCGATTGAACAAAACAGTTGCCCACAGCACCAGCTGCCAGAGGAAATACTACCACGAGGGTTTTGGTTTCCACCTTCTAGTTATGGAAGTTCTGTTAGAAAGTTAGTAATGAAGTTGTGTCGGAAAGTTTAAAAGTGTTCATCCCATATAGTTTCCTATTACAAAGAGGAATAACCTTTAAGTAACTACACACACACATTCATATATTCAAGTCTTTAAAGAACACCTCTGCCACTGGGTATGGGGTAAACATGATTCATGGACAAAAGGAGGACGCTTCTTTTAAAAAGTGTAGAATAACACTGCTACAATTCATCTAGAGGGCCAGACAGGGGCAAGGCCCACAGTTACGTAACAGCACAATTTCTGCAACTATTGAACATCAGCATTATTTATTAGAATTGAAGATGGTGATGGGGGAGGGAGAGTGTGGGGGGAGTAAGACACAGAAAGGAAAACAGAACACAACTTTTCTTTAAGTTAAAGTATTAATGCCGATAATCCTTTTATTAATAAGTATATTTGACCTTTTAGAAATGGAAGTGTTTTAATCAATTTTGATATGTAATCATAAATAGACTGTAGGCTCAAACCCAGGTAAATAAAGATTTAAATTTAGTAAGCGTAAGGCACTAAAGCAGCCTTTGTATTTTCTCTTGGAGACCTAGTTATCATATCAGGAAGAACAAATTTGTTCTTAAGCTGGTTTCAGCCCATCAGGTACAGGATCACCATTGTACCAAATGCCTATTTTTGAATGCATGTGCATATATGTGCATTTTAGTGCATAAGTGTGCCTCTCACCAGGGCCTAAAGACGGAAAATTGGAAAAGCCAAAGCTGCTGTCCTTTGCATGATGCCTCTGTGAGGGTGTGAAGGCCTTTCCTTTCCCACCTGTGAAGGTGTGAAGGCCTATCTTGGGCCATTAATGATTCTACATTTTTCAAATCACAGGGCTTTTAGAATTGTTCATAATATTATCACTAAGTTTCTGAAAATGTTAAAATCTAGATTGTTTCATTTTTTAATATATATTATATATATATATATGTACATAACACACATTTAAAAAAATCCCACCACCAAGCCTTTTCTCTGTAAACTAATCTCTTAGCCCCTTCCAGCTTTAATCCCCCTGGATTTGTGTGTTCTGTATCCAACTAGTAGAACAAATTAAATAACTAAATATTAAAATACTGTAATTATATTCATAGCAAAAACAAAAAAATAGACATTGATACAGTATAAATCTCACTGTTTTCAGGTAGATGACATTAAATGGTAAAGGTTAATTTTAAGCAGTTCTGACATGATTCAGTTTTACAACAAAGTTTATATGTTAATTCTGTACACTTTTTTCTTTCCTTTTTTTACCCCTTGTTTGAAAATAAGCTATAGTAGAACATCAGTGTCACCAAAGACACATACTTATTATGTTCTATGCAAGATAAGCTAATTTTGGGTTACATGCAAATATATTTCCATTAGTTGAGACAGGGCTGTTTCCTGCACTACATTGGTCATCTGACCACCGTTCTGCAATGCTAAGAAGGTATTCTTTGACCAAACAGCAGTCCACATACAAGTTTAAAAGGGGCCCTGTTTATGTAGGAACAACACTGAGGTGGTGCGTAGCCAGGTACAAGACGCCCAAATATCTCCAGTTTATCTTACAGCTGGACTCCTATTCTCCCACACTGTTTCCTAAAGAAGGTCCACATTATTTTGGTTACTAGCCTAGTTTAAGTGGAGATACTGTGGGCAACTTGAAAGAAATGACATCAGGCACACAGGCTGAGCTTGAAAGGAAAAAAAGACCACAGATAATGTCTTTGGGGATTTAAAAAAACATATTTATAATTAATTGGTAAGTGAGGGATGTCAGACAAACCATAAGTAGTTCATTGAGTTAGTGGTTTAGTTTGAAGTTTCATGTTACAGGCAGTTAAGTCCTTATTTAGAAAAAAGGCCTTTTATATCTATTTACAATATACATAGTTACTTGCAAAGAAGTCAGATTTACAACCATTTTCTAAAAGCCTTTCTTGTTGTTGGTTTTTCCAAATAAGGATGAGTAGCTCTATAAAAATGAGATGCAAGAAAACAGAGTTAATAAGTGAGGATTTTTCTCTTGGAGACAGCTACTGTCATCAGGGAGAACTGGAGATCGAAAGTGTTGCTCCTAGGAACCACCTCATATTCTTCTTGTGCTGTTCACCTGAATCGCGTCTGCCCCATTCCTGTACTCTACACCCGTTTTATTCAATGATCCCTTTGAATTTTAACACTTCAAACACGTGGTATGAAGAGATGTGTAAACGGAGACTGTTTTCAATGCCTTCCAAGCTGGCACAGGAGAATCGAGAAGGGGTCTACAGACCGTGGTCTCCACTCAGCTTGTTGAATCTTCAACAATTTCGAGGTCCATCTTCTGAACCTCTCTCATGCTGTAAGTTATAATAACAGTTCTGACAAACACGCACCGGGGATGAGATTTTCAAGCGTTTGATTTCAGATTGAAATCGACTGCACCTAAAGGAAAGGAAAAGTCAATTAATTATAGGTCTTCTCCCTGCTTGATCATGGGCACCGGAAACATTAATAATCGAATGGAAAGCTTGCAGTAAAATGCCAAAGGCCATACTGGTTCGTGTTGTGTGGCTGAACAAGGACTAAAAGGAAAGCTGTATTATTTGTTTCAGTCTATGAAGAAAAGCAGTATTAAACCAGGGAAGCTATTTCTTTGACTGATGAGAATTAAAAAAACGAAAACAAAAAAACAGCGTTAAGATTTTCCTATACAATGAGGCCAACGTGTCTGAACAGCGATGTGAGGCCATTCTACCTGTGTAGACTAATTCTCATGACCTATAAGCTTGGGAGGTATGTCAATGTCTTTACTTGGAGCTTGACATATTTCTCTTGGAAATTAGAAAAACTCACTAGTGGAAATTAGAAGACTCACTAATGAGTATCTATTTTCAAGAGAATTACTAATAACTCATTAGTGAGTCTTCTAATTTCCAAGAGAAATATGAGTTTGATCACTATCAAGTTCCATTGTGCTTTTAAACATTTTGATTGATCCACTCTTTAATCATTTCTTAAGCAGTTAGACTGGCTTTCCTTTTCCAGTCCCAACACCCTCATTTCCTATTTATCTTGCTAGAACTGTTTGAAGGAGACTATTCTTAACAGATGTTCAAATTCTTTAAGAAGTATTCAGAGTTCTTATTCCCGGAATAAAGCCAGGTGTGACTCAGGATGTGGTATTAAATCACTTTAGGCTTAGATTTTCAGAAGATTGAAATGGAAATGAAAAAAAATTTTTTTTTTTTTTTTTTGAGACGGAGTCTTGCTCTGTCGCCCAGGCTGGAGTGCAGTGGCGCGATCTCGGCTCACTGCAAGCTCCGCCTCCCGGGTTTCCGCCATTCTCCTGCCTCAGCCTCTCCGAGTAGCTGGGACTACAGGCGCCCGCTACCACGCCCGGCTAATTTTTTTTTTTTGTATTTTTAGTAGAGACGGGGTTTCACTGTGGTCTCAATCTCCTGACCTCGTGATCCACCCGCCTCGGCCTCCCAAAGTGCTGGGATTACAAGCGTGAGCCACCGTGCCTGGCCTTTTTTTTTTTTTTAGAGATGGGGTCTCACTACATTGTCCAGGCTGTCCTCAAACTCCTGGCCTCAAGTGATCTTCCTGCCTTGACCTCCCAAAGTGCTGAGACTACAGACGTGAGCCACTGTGCCTGACCTTGAAGTGGAGATTTATGTTTAGTCCATTAATCTACCAGTAAAAATGTCCACAGAGTAAATTAAGTACTATAAGCTTATGGGTTTAAAGGACTGTCACTGGACCTCTCAGAACCCTCAGGAGTGTCAACTGCTCTCAGCCATAGAGATCACAGGCTGTGCGTTCTGGAAAGCACTTCTTTCTGTGCCTGCTTCATCGGAACTTATCACTGTTTGGTCAGTTTCCAATAAAGCTTCCATCCAACATTTAACAGCAATGGATAATTTAAAGAATTACCTACATTTAACAATATTTTGAAAATTAAACACTACAAAGAACAGATGTGTGCCAGCATACATACGGGAGTGCTAGTACAAATCACTAGATTAATATGATTGGTGTGGAGGCTGAAAACTGTAATCCCAGCACTTTAGGAGGCTGAGGCGGGGGTACTGCTTGAGCCTGCGGCTTTGAGACCAGCCTGGGGAACATAGTGAGACTCTATCTGTACAAAAAATACAAAAATTAGCCAGGTGTAGTGGCTCTTGCCTGTAGTCTCAGCTACTTGGAAGGCTGAGGTGGGAGGACTGCTTGAGCCTGGGAGATGAAAGCTGCAGTGAGCTGTGATCGTGCCACTGCACTCCAGCCTGGGTGATAGAGGAAGACCCCATCTCAAGAAATATATATATATAGGCTGGGTGCGGAGGCTTATGACTGTAATCCTAGCACTTTGGGAGGCTGAGGTGGGCAGACCACAAGGTCAGGAGTTCGAGACAAGCCTGGCCAATATGGTGAAACCCCGTCTCTACTAAGAATACAAAAATTAGCCGGGCGTGGTGGTGCACGCCTGTAGTCCCAGCTACTCAGGAAGCTGAGGTAGAAGAATCGCTTGAGCCCAGGAGGCGGCGGCTGCAGTGAGCCGAGATTGCGCCACTGCACTCCAGCCTGGGTGACAGAGTGAGACTCTGTCTCAAAAAAAAAGAAAAAAAAAAAAAGAAAGACTACACACACACACACACACACACACACACACACACACACACATACACACACCCCTAGTGGCTCTGTGCTTACCCTTATGGTTTTTAATTTTTATTTTTTTTTTTTTTTTTGATGTTCTTGCGCCAGGTGCATGAGTGGATTCGAAAGTGCTGGGATTACAAGCGTGAGCCACCGCGCCCGGCCTATTATCTATTTTTTTGAGATGGAGTCTCGCTCTGTTGCCCAGGCTGGATGGAGTGCAGTGGCATGATCTCGGGTCACTGCAACCTCTGTCTCCTGGGTTCAAGTGATTCTCTCGCCTCAACCTCCTGAGTAGCTCACCACCACACCTGGCTAATTTTTGTATTTTTAGTACAGACAGGGTTTTGCCATGTTGGCCAGGCTGGTCTCGAACTCCTGACCTCAGGTGATCAACCTCCCAAAGTGCTGGCATTACAGGTATGAGCTACCATGCCTGGTCCCATTATAGGTTTCATAGAGCAGGCCTTTCAAAGCACAGAGCCACTAGACAGAATCCTCTGCCAGCCTCACAAAAATTCCCACAGGAAATGGCTGGCTGCAACTTTTTGGGTCCCTCACCTTGAACCACACTGCCCAGCAGAAAAGGTTTAAGGAATCAAATTATGGAACACCTGTTTTGCCAGACTCTGAACTTGGTGCTTTACAACACTCATATATGTGATCTCATTTAATTCTCTCAACCGCTCTAAGAGGACTGGTCTTCTTACCCACATTTACAGATGAAGAAACCAAAGCTCAGAGAGGCTCGGTAACTTGCTGGCATTACGGCAACAGAAAGTAGCACAATGAGCATTTGGTCAGTGTAAACCCAAAGACTATGCCCATACCAGTAAGCCAATGCTGCCTACAAAACCTCAGGAATGGACTCATAATTACACAAGTTGAGAATAATATGCTTTCTATGAAAGAATCTCTGGAGTAAGGCAATATAAGTCTTAAAGTGTACTGTCCATGGAATCCTTTCTGTTGTCTGGCAGAAAAAGTAACGACTGTGGATGTGTATCTGGGACCCGGGTGTAGGACAGAGATATCAACCAAATCTACAGCCATGGGACCACTGACCTTTCATAAGGGGGAAAAATAGATCCTCGCCTCATGTCATACCCCAAAATAAATTACAAATGAATTAAAGACCTAAATGTGAAAAATAAAACTTTGAAACCTTTAAAAGAAAATAAACAAGATTATCTTTGTGATCCTAGGACAGGGAAAGAATTCTTCAGGCACAAAAACGCAAAAATCATAAAGAGTAATACATGTGACTACAACCAGTTTAAAAACTTGTAGATGACAGAAAAAACATATATAAAGTTGAAATGCAAGCCACAGACTGGCAGAACGTATCTGCAAGATATATAAAAGACAAAGGTGTACAGCACAGTATAAAAGAACTTCTCGAGGAAAAAAAAAAAGGGCAAAGTACCCAAAAGGAAACCCAAATAGCCAACAAACATGAAAGATGTTGTCTCACTAGCATTGCAAGTTAAAACAACAAAGCACTATTTTTTAGCTATCAGATTGGCAAAAGTGGAAAAAGTCTGGCAGTACCCAGCATGACTAAGAATTTGGAGAACTTTCATGTCCTGTTGGAGGTAGTATTAACTAGCACTACTGTTTTGAAGAGTAATTTGGCAATATCTAATTAAGATCAAGAATAAGTCTGTGTTCTACCAATTTCATTCCATCTCTAGAGGAATTCCAGCTTGTGTACTAGAAGGGCATTTATAGGGATGTGCATTGTAGCATTATTTATAGTACTGATAAAAACAGAAAAAAAAAAAAAAAAAAACCCTGAGAGGGCATCAAAAGGGAAATAAATGGTGATAAATTCATATAATTAAAATAACTGACGGTAGTTAAAATGAATATATTAGAATAAGATATCTATATAAATGGATTTCAAAAACAATGCTGAGTAAGAAAGTTACAGAAGGGCAAAAACAGTATACTATGTAAAGCTGGAAAGTGAAGCTGAAAACACCAAAATAGTATGATGTAATGTTTACAGAGGCAATACATGTTTCTGAAAGTATAAAAACATGGAGAATGGGGTGATTGGTGAAGGGTGCAAAGAGGATACTTACAATGTATCTATAGTTTTTATAGAATCATTTCACATACAGGCCTCTAAATTAAATACGATGAAATATTAGCATATGTGCATTCTGTGTCATGGATGACAAGGTGTTTGTGACTTCTATGACAGAAAAATTTCCTAACTGTAGTAATAAAGAAGAACAGAAAAAGTGAAGACTGGTTCATACCAACAAGGCATACTGTAGTGGGGACGCCAGGGCAAATCAGAACCTGTGTGCAGGGCATAATTAACAACCTTAGAGCTTAATCAATGTAAATTCAAAAAGCAGATATCTTATCTTACTTCTGGCAGAAGAGCTGACCACAGTTCCTGCAATGGTGTCGTCTTTCTGTGAGTGAAAACCTCACCGAGCAGCCCGAGCAGCTGTCACCGCCTTCATCCTTCACCCAGTGATCAGCAGCAGAACGGCCTGGCTGGTCACTCACAGACCAGCTGAAAACTCGGCCTCGACTGTCACCAACGAGGATCCTACTGTGATCCCTGCAGGAGACACGACAGAGGAGGTCACTGCACGGAAGGCTTCTGTGATCTCCTTCTTGAGGCTCTCTGGATTTTGGTGGATGTGTGTTTTGGGGTCGGGGCTGGTAAAGGTCCTGGAGAGACCCCTTGATTCACTCAGAGATGTATGTGTAAACAGACAAAAACTGAACTGAGCCCAAATTTACACTTCCATTTCAGTTTTCTTTGGATCACCCTTGCTGTATCTTTGAAGAATAGAAAAAGCAGTTTTTCACTTTTTTAAAAAATTCAGAATTTAAATCCAGTGTATGGGCATGGTGGCTCACACCTGTAATCCCGGCACTTTGGGAGGCCGAGATGGGCAGATCACTTGAACCCTGAGACCAGCCTGGGCAACACGGTGAAACCCCGTCTCTACAAAAAATACAAAAATTAGCTGGGTGTGATGGTGCACGCCTATAGTCCCAGTTATTTGAGGGGCAGAGGTGGGAGAACTGCTTGAGCCTGGGAGGTTGAGGCTGCAGTGAGCTGTGATTGTGCCCCTGACTCTATCCTAAGTGAGAGAGCAAGACCCTGTCTCAAAAAAAAAAAAAAAAAAAAAAGAAAAAGAAAAGAAAAATATCCATACACTGACAGGGCTCTTCTTCAAATTTATCTCTTTGAGCTACGTATGATAATACAAATAAAATCTCTTTTCCCCAAAGACTGGGCTGGAGTATGTGGCCCTTGGCTAACCAAATGACTCAGATGGGAAGCGGAGCCGGAAAAAGCCTGACACTTACTTGGAGACGCCCAAGGCAGTGACCTCAGCTGGGTGTGCATTGTCCTTTCGATCAAAGGCTGTGTGCATAGTCAGCTTACTTCTGAACACCAGCTGCCGTTCCCATCGGTACCCTGGAGTGGAGAAGTGGAGGACACGACATAACTCAACTGAGGGAAGCCAATACTGGGGAGAAATACTCTAAGATAGTGGCCTTAAACTTGGGGTACCTCAACATACAGCTACAGCAGCTTTTCCAGTTCTCGGCAGCTGCTGCCTTGGTTGAAAGTAAAGCTACGTAGCTTGACATTAACATGGGCCAGGCTGGAGAAACATCTCACTGAAGGAGACAAACTAATGAGAAGGAGAAATTTTCAATGCAAGCAGATGCATCCAATTTCTCCAATTGAGGACCTTGCCTCTACCTCTATTCTGGGCAAAGTTACCTGCAAATGCAGTTTTATTTATTCATTTTTAATTAGCTTCTGTGATTTAATGAGTTGTGAATAAATGCAGTTTTTGGTTTGAGGTATTTTTCTTTAAAAGATGCCCAGCATATTGCAAACACCATTGTAGGATCGAATTTTTAACTCCACTTTACACTAGAAGAAACTGAGGAGGCCATCTGTGTAAAGAGGCATTCTGTGTTGAGTGGCCCAGGTCACAGGGCACATCCAGAGTGGGGCCCAGGGAGAGCTAGACCCCACCGCCTCAATCCACCAACCCTCACACCACATAGAAGGAGTGAGAAATAGATACCAGACTTCAAGTTACCAGGTTTCAATCTGCTGTAATTCCGCACCTCAATGGGATTGGGGTGGGGGTGGCTAAGGGGGCCCTGCAGATGGGCTCTGGTCTGGCCCTCTGAATAGTTCACAAATATGAAGCCGTCTTTCTCATCTAGACTGAGCTGGTCGGACCAGCGTCTGGAGTCGTCAGAGCCACTGTCAGTACACCAGGCGGCTGTTGCGCGGCAGGAGGCTGCCCGGGGCCTGTGGCTGGTGCTGCTGGGTTGGCTTGGAGTGTCCTTAGGGTCCTGGCTGATGCTCTGCTCATCTGCTTCTGAATCACTGCTGTCCTCATCTTGGGCTTCCTGCCCTGGGTGAAGCATTGAGAGAATTGGAACATACAGAACCATCAAAGTTACACCCAGCTTTGTTCTGCTAGTATTTTTTTTCTCCCAGTTATAAGCCTCTATAGACATAATATTTTAAGCTAAGTGTAACAAAAAAGAAAGTAAGTGCCAGGATTTTTGGCTAGAGTACAGACAGCAAAGAAATAAAAAAGTCGAATTTCTGAAAGAGTTTATTAAAAACTTTGGCCAAAATCCTTAGCTTGGAATTCAATCTCTCACAATCTGGCCAGAATCTGCCTTTGCCGCATACTCCCTGCTGTGCTGCAGCTAGATGGTGTCACTCCAGCTCTCTCCCTGCAGACCTGCTCCTCCAAAGGTGAGCTTCTTCACATGCTGCTGGTGCCGCCTAGACCCATCTTTCCAATCTCTGTGTGTTCCGATGTCACCTAGCTTTCAAGGCACCGCTTAAACATTCCTGTCTCTAAATCACCCAATTCCTTCAGCTCAAAGTATTCTCCCCCTTTTCTGGACTCCTTTAACAGCTCTGTGCCTCCTGAGTTCTTGAAATTGTCATTCTAAATGATTACTTTTAGATATTCTTTATATAGATATATATATGTATATATACACATATATATGTATATATATATACGTATATATACACATATATACGTATATGTATATATACATGTACGTATTTAAATATACATATATACGTATTTAAATATACATATATATATATATATATATATTTTTTTTTTTTTTTTGAGACAGAATCTTGCTGTGTCGTCCAGGCTGGAGTGCAGTGGCACGATTTTGGCTCACTGCAACCTTTGCCTCCTGCGTTCAAGCGATTCTCCTGCCTCAGCCTCGGAAGTAGCTAGGACTACAGGCACCTGCCACCACACCAGGCTAATTTTTGTATTTTTAGTAGAGACAGGGTTTCACTATGTTGGCCAGGCTGGTCCTGAACTCCTGACCTCATGATCCACCCGCCTCAGCATCCGAAGGTGCTGGGATTACAGGCGTGAGCCACCACGCCCGGCTACTTTTGGATATTCTTTCTACAAGATGGTAGAGAAAAGGGCCATTGCATATAGTGGTTAATGACTCAAAGATTAGTGAATTATCTTATTTTTAATTTTTATTTACGTATTTATTTTTACAGACATGGATCTTGCTCTGTCACACAGGCTGGAGTGCAGTAGAGCGATCATAGCTCAATGCAGCCTCAACCTCCTGAGCCCAGGGAATCTGCCTGCCTCAGATCTTCTGAGTAGCTGGGACCACACGTGCATGCCACAACATCTGGCTAAAGATTAGTGAATTATTCTATGAAAGCCTTACTTTGGAATTTTGTTCTTCTTCCTCTTTTCACTGTTATTTTGCATTTCTTCACATCAACTCTCTACTCTCTTGCAATAAAGTCTACTGGAGGGAAAATGTATAAGAAACAAGTATACCTGGCCCTCCATTTCTGTGAGTTCCACATCCATGGATTCAATTAATCTCAGATGGAAAATATTTGGGGAAATAAACTGTGTCTGTTATTGAGCATGTGCAGAATTTTTTTTCCTTGTCATTAGTCCCTAAACAATACAATATCGCAACTATTTACACAGCATTTACATTGTATTGCTAGTAATCTGGAGATGATTTGAGGTATACAGGAGGGTGTTAGCAGGTTTTATGCAAATACTACATACACCATTTTATATCAGGGACTTGAGCATTCTCAGATTTTGGTATCAAAAGGAGGTCTTAGAACCAACTCCTGAGGATACTGAGCCCACCAAAGTTATTTTCTTAGTAAGACAAATACTTTATTTGCCTGCATCCTACTCAGTAGGGGGCTATTGGACTAATGTGAATGAAGTTTTCACCCCAACGGCTTATGATCGTGAGCTCTGAGGTCTGCAAACAAGCAGCTTTGGAAGCGGCTTTAATTTCCAGTGAACCACTAGCTTGTTTCCATTTCACCCCAGCAAGTGCCCACAAATCTCACCACTTCTACATTGTCCAATCCTTCCTGTGGGCTGTTCTCCCTCTCTACCACTTCTGCCAGACTGCCCACAACAAAGACATACAAGTATCTTTCCACCCTGAATTTGACCCCTTCTATCTCACTCATTCATCTCCTCTTCCACTGTTATTTACTTAAAAGCTTTTTAAGGGAAAGGAAAATGACCCACTTCTCATTGGTTCCCTTAATTCAATATCTGACATATTAACAGGTAACCCCCAAACACTTATTGAATTAAACTGAATTTTTATGTCCCCAAACACCCAGATGACCTTTTTGGTGGGGCTGTAATTAGAAATTTACATGTACTAATATAACACCAACATTAAAATGTCCTGCCCAAGGGCTCTTTTTTCTTCTCTGGCATGGAAAGTAAAAGCTACTTTCAGCTTATGTAGAGAAATGACTTGTGTCCTTCTGCTAAGTTTCCTTTATTAACTCTCTCACATCATCAAAGTCACACCGAATTCTCAGTGCACAAAAGCCAATCATGGAGAAACAATCTGAAGGTCAAACTTAAAACCTTGTTCTTTTCCAGGAAGTTCCTTGTACCCAGTGTTCTACATCAAACGGGGTGGCTTCTTCAGTGACTGCAATGCAAAGCAGATCTCAGCCTGGCGTTATGGCATTGCTTTCAGTTATTCTGAGTAGAAATCAATTATCTCTATATTTCACTGGAAAATTTTAAATTGCTTCACAAATAATGGACTATAGGTAACCAGGCTTCAGTGTGAAATTAATGCCCTAACGTAAGCAAGTCTGACTGTGGACTCTGGTCTGCCTCTGTTAATTGTTTACAAACACGATTGTATCTGTCGTCCACACTGAGCCAGCCCCATGGTGGGCAGAACAAATGTGGGGCTGGGGTGCAGCAGGGCTTGTCTGACTTACACAACAGCACGCCCTCTAGGTCTGTTGTGTGTTTTCAGAAGTGAAAGCCAAAGCCTTTGGTACTCTAGGAAGTAAGTGCTATATTTAGTATGGAATGTGGAAGTTAACCACAAGACACCACCACACTGAATGTTGCCCAGTGAAGTAGGGAAAACCTTGCATGTCTGCTCAAAGGAATCACACAACAGGCAGCAACCATGCTTCTCCAAGCAGTGCCCAACCTTGGGCTCCTCTTTATGTTGTTTGGTATAAGTTTATCCATGGTGACTTAAAAGAAATATGAAAACGATTGAGTCATTTTTAGAAGTATTAAATACCTATTTGTGCTTCTGGACAGTCTTCCTGAATTTCTAGGACTTCAGCAGGCTCAGGAGCTGGTGTTTCAGGAACTTGCAAAAATTCCATTCTCCAAAACTAAATTTAAATAAGTACAAAAATTAAAAAGTTAAGAAACAGATTAAGGAACCAATTTACATTACTCAATGAAGACAGACTGTCAGGGTTAACAGATAACTTAATTTCCATCATGTTATACAGTTATATTTCCCATATCTTGGAAGATATGGCAGGGGGCTGCCTGCACACAACGGCTGTTTCAAAGTACAGGGAAAAAGATTATAGTCATATCAGTTTAAAAACATGGTTCAGGCCAGGCGCAGAGGCTCATGCCTATAATCCCAGCACTTTGGGAAGCCAAGGTGGGCGGATCATTTGAGGTCAGGAGTTTGAGACCAGCCGGGTCAACATGGTGAAACCCTGTCTCTACTAGAAGTACAAAAATTAGCCAGGCATAGCAGTGCATGCTTCTAATTCCAGCTACTTGGGAGGCTGAGGCAGGAGAATTGCTTGAACCTGGGAGGCAGAGGTTTCAGTAAGCTGAGATTGCACCACTACACTCCAGCCTGGGCGACAGAGCAACTCACTCCATCTCAAAAACAAAACAAAAACATAGTTCAACTAAGTAAGCTTTTTTGTTTCCTACAAAAACCTCCCAGAGTCTTGCATATGCTAATACACATTATAGATCTCCAAGAGGGCACACAGTGAACAGAATCCCCAGGTGCCTGGCTAGGGAGCTATTTTATGAGCAGTGTGAAATACCACTGTCGAGGAAGCGGACTGCAGGGTGTGTGTGTTTGTGAGTTTTGTGTGTGCACAGATGTGTATTGTGTGAGGTACAGGGTGTGGTATTGGAGTGGACTGATGGCCTCACTGTCTTTCAACATGTGACTCTGACTGAAGAGGGTGGCAATCAGCTGCTCTCTGCTTTTACAAAGAGCACAATTCAAGAAAAACAAGCATAAAGAAAAATCTCCTGAGACAGAAAAACTCAAGTACCTCAACAGACCATAAAAGTGAATACTCCATTGCCTCTATTTTCTGTAGAGGCCCAGCACATAGCAACCTAAGAAAAGGATAAACTACATCTAGGCTTCCGGTGCAGTCATCTGGGATCCTAGCTGGGGACCCTGGAAGTGTTTTCCAGCACTGTGATTCTCTGTAGGGAAGAGACTTATCCCTGCTCACTATGTTTTCCCTACAAAGCCATTTGACAGGCTGAAAACCCAGTACTTCTGCAGTTCGCATTTTGAGCAATCCCAGTGTGACATAGGAATCATGTTTAAGTGACCTCATTGTGTCAAGCTGTCAAATGGCCAGTAGCACTACCAGATCTACTTAATAGGGAGAAAAGAGGCCAAGACACCGGTGTTCCTCATGTCTGATAATGCAGAGGCCAAGGCCTGTCTGAGCTGGAGCGAGAGTTCACTAAACATTACAACTTGTTCAGGTGTTCTTAACCTGTAATTAGCTACAAGTTTCAGGTAAACTAGGATGACAAATATCCTAATGAGTTTTTCTCTCAGTTCACTTACCCGAACCACTCCATCTGAGTGTCCTGTCACTATGACGTTCTGCGTGTCCCATTCGTTCATCTCCGACATGCAGCAGCAGATGATCTGCTGGCTCCTACCTGTGAACGTGTTGACACTCACGATAGGGTTCCCATTGATGCTCCACACATGGATATATGTGCCAGCGCAGGACACAATGTCCCCCTGAGAAGAGAGAGAAAAACGTCATTCTCTTTGCCCCCTTCCAATTACCTTCTGGTTTCTGAAGCAAATTGAATCCCTGGCCTAGTTCTCAAAGAGCCTTTCAGTCCTAAGACTAGTGGCTAATTTCTTGGGTAACCTGAAATTCAGTACTTGCTGACTTAAAAAAAATACCCTGAACAGAGGCTTCTTTAAGAATTCATAGTTGAGTGGATGCAGTGGCCAAAGGGACCACGGATGGAGACAAAGGGCAGGTTCACGTCCCTGGCACACTGCTGAGCAAGGTCTGGCGACACAAGAAAGCTCCCTGTCATCTGAGGAGATGAAGAACTACTCTTCTTCCTCCCATTGTTAACAAAATCTATTACGCCTTTCATCTAGAGGCAGGAATCCACCTCCACTTTTACAAAATGAATCCAACCACTAAAACCATAGGGTAGAAGAGGCATTTTTTAGTCCAGATATAGTTGTGTTTCTTCAATAAATCAAAAGGCACAATCTTGGTAATGCTGTCATATCCTATTTTAAAATCTGTATTCAAAATAGGGGTGGGGGAATGTGGGGGGAGAAAAGGAAACTGGTAAATGGGTCACTTCTTGGCAAACTTAGTAAAAACCAAGACTCCCTGAGCTGATAACTTATGTTTTTATGAGTTCCAAAGATAGAAAAGAACAACCTATTTTCTTAAATTCCACCAGGCTGGGCTCTACCTAACCTGGTGAGAACACAACACACTATAGTTAAAGAAAGGAGGATGCTTTCTGAAGCATCTCCTGTGTGCCAGTCACTGGGGTGGAGACTTCAGATGTTCTAATTAACACAGCAACCTTGTGAGATTATCACTAGCCCTGCTGTAAAGGATGAAAGTGAGGGGCAAAGAACTTAAGTAACTTATTTATCATCAGAGATTTGAAGCCAGCTTTCTATAGCCCCAAAGCTTATATACCATACCGTGCTGCCTCTCTCATTCCTAAGATAGTCTGTTTGTCACAATGCTGGGTATTACCTTTAGAAAAGACCTGGTAAAGTTCAGTACCCTCAGGAGATACATAAGAACCTACATAAGTCTGAAGATGGTCAGCAAAAACAGAGGAGAACTAGAAGCTGCAAAGCAGCATCAACACATAAGAAGGTAAGGTGGAGGAGGCTGGGGTAGGGTGAGGAGGAGGACTGGGCCTGTTCCATCCACAGTCTGTGCTGCATCGTCTGTGCTGGTCTTGCTACTGCTCCTCCTTGCTCCTCCCACCCCCCCAGCTCTTCTGCTACCAAAATGGCAAGAGATAAACCAAAACCCAAACCAAAACAATACTTAGCAAAGCATTGCTGTGTCTACTTCTGTATCAGTTACTGAACCATCTCTGACTATGAGTGTCAGCAGTTGAGTTTTATTTAGTGGCTTTAGTCTCTGCAAGAGAAAATTGCTCCATTCTGCACTGGGCAAGACCTTCTTCAGTTACTCTGAGGCCTTAATTAGAGTTTATTAGAGTAAATCCTGTCCTTATGAGGGCAGAGACATAAGAAGAATTAAAGGCAAAGTAGCTCTGGCCTGAAGTATAACTGAAGTAAAGCAGGCTTGATATTGGTTGGAGAAATACAACAGAAATAGAAATCTTTTCATGAGTTATTAAGATATTACAAAAGCATCTTAAAAAGAAAAGACTGCTTTTGTAGTATTTGCAGCAAATATTGCAATCCACTAGTGTGCACTGGCTCAAATAACAACTGGCTATAATAAAATTATCAGTATTTAAGTTTAGAACAACCCCAAAACAAAGTGCTCCAAATAATGGATTAAGCATCTGACTCAACACTGCTGCATAAGAGCAGTTCTACAGCACCCACATTTTTGTAAAGCTCTTTTGGTTCAAATGTTTGCAGGACCAACCTAAGGTGTTGTTCTGAAAACCTCTTTAAACCTTTCAGACAGAAAAAACGAATTTGGGGGCCGAGGCGGGCGGATCACGAGGTCAGGAGATCAAGACCATCTTGGCTAACATGGTGAAACCCCGTCTCTACTAAAAATACAAAAAAATTAGCGGGTGCGGTGGCGGGCGCCTGTAATCCCAGCTACTCAGGAGGCTGAGGCAGGAGAATGGCGTGAACCTGGGAGGTGGAGCTTGCAGTGAGCCGAGATAGCGCCACTGCAGTCCAGCCTGGGCGGAAGAGCGAGACCCCGTCTCAAAAACAAAAACAAATTTGACTCTTCTACCCTTGCATGTCCCTCACTCATTCTCAACCTGAGTACATCTGCCATTATTAATAAGACACTCTAAGTGATTGACAACTATAAGTGAATTCCTTTCTTTTTCCTTTTTTAATAAGTGACTACAAGATAGTTGACTAAAAGTGTTAATACTGAGTAACTTCTGGTAGAAATCAAAGATGCAGCATCCTTCAAGAGGAAAGCTGTCTGTGTAGGTGATGGTGTGAATGTCACTCAATGACATGGCTAGAACTGTTCTGTGTCATGAAGGATGGCCCTGTGGTAGGTGTGAGGGTAAGGTGGCGATGGACATGTATAGCTAAGAAGCGATGAGGCTTGGGTGGGTTCCTGTTGACTCCCAAGACTGATTTGTATATGGGGCATTACCTACATGCAGACCCACATCATCTACTTACTAATGCGATAAGCTTGTGAGGCCTTAGTCTCTGTAAACCTGCCCTCAAGCTTCCCGTTTCAAGACCATCTTAGCAATGAATCCCCTCTTGTCTGCTTCAGGTAGGCTTGGTATGTGTAGAGGGATCCTAGATGAGGGCATTTATTTTATTTGACTTCTTTCATTTATTTGTATATGAACTATTTCTGAAAAGAGATAGCATCTTTTGATAACTTTTGGATCTGTTTCGAAAATAGCTATCTAAGAATTTTTCTCTTGTTTGGGGACCCAAAGGTCACCCCTTTTACTTTCCATACTCTGACTATATTTTATTAAAATTTTCAACACATTTCTAACATTCTTCTTCTTCTTTTTTTTGAGACTGAGTCTCACTCTATTGTCCAGGCTGGAGTGCAGTAGAGCGATCTCGGCTCACTGCCATCTCCACCTCCTGGGTTCAAGCGATTCTCCTGCCTCATCCTCCCAAATAGCTGGGATTAAAGGCACCCACCACCAGCCCGGCTAATTTTTTTATTTTTAGTAGAGACGGAGTTTCACCATGTTGGCCAGGCTGGTCTGGAACTCCTGACCTCAAATGATCTACCTGCACTGACCTCCCAAAGTGCTGGGATTATAGGCATGAGCCACCACGCCTGGCCAATTTCTAACATTCTTAACAAATCCTACAAATTTCTTGTTTTTTAAAAAAACATATTCTAGAAAGCTTTGTTTTATTTTAATCAAATTTTGTTCTCTCTACTGTATGCAGCAGTGAATGAATTTTAAGACAAAACTGCTCTCTGGATTACAAACTTTAACATCTATTTGCTTTTCAAACAACACTAAATCAAAGAAAAGGTAGTAACTTTTACAAAATGAGTATCTATCAACTTCAAAAACAATGAGTCATTTTTTAGGAGAAAAATTTACTTGTTTTTAAGAGACAGTGTTTTGCTGTTTCCCAGGCTGGAGTGCAATGGCTATCACAGGCACAGCCCACCACTGATCAGCATGGGAATTTTGATCTGCTCCATTTCCAACCTGAGTTGGTTCACTCCTCCTTAGGCAACTTGGTGGTCTCCGACTTACAGGAGGTCACCGTATCGGTGCTGACCTTAGTGCAGACACCTGATGGGTATAGTGCCTACAGCCCAGAAATCCTGGGCTCAAGTAATCCTCCTGCCTTAGCCTCCCGAGCAGCTGCAACTCAGACATGTTCCCCTGAGCCCCACCATTTTTAACTGAGTTTGAACAAGACTACTTGTTTACCTAAACAGAAATGAAGTGGGCAATTTACTACTTACTGTTAATTCATTGATACAAAGAGCAGAAACTGGAGCTCGATGCCCTCGAAGCTGGGTTAGAAATGACAGTTTGTTCAAATCCCAAATGATACAGGTTCGATCACGGGATCCACTGACAATTATGTGATAGGCTAATGATGCTGTGGCACAGGTCACGGTATCAGTGTGGCCCAGTAAGGCCTACGAATGAGAACAAACAAACAAAATCAGGTTGGTCTCAGTGACAGGGTTCCACAGTGACTCCAGAAGCTCCTGGATGCATCAGGAAGCAGTGGCACGCATGCTGGGTAGTAGGTGACTCGAGCAGTGGTGTCTGGAGAGTCTGGAAGGCAGACCTCCTTTCTCCTCCTGCTGACTGCCCTTGCCTCAGCCCATGGGGGTAGAGAGAAGCCTGGAGCACTCTGGAGGCTCTTCTCTCTGTTTTCACATTACTTCTTTTCTGGAGTTGGGCCAGGATCTTAGAAGGAAGAGGGAATGACAACCACAACCCAGCTTGGGTTTCTTTATACCATTTTTATGTAGAGATGTACTGATTATGGGCACCAAAAATACAGAATTTCAACTCTATATCTATTCTTTTATGCCACAAACTCCTGTTCAGACCATTCTAAGGAATTACAATTGAATGAATTTTTTTTTTTAATGCATAAACTGTGAGAACCACATGGTTGTAGCACGTGGTCTACAATAGACAAAGGGAGAATGTAGTCCTGAGGTGTCAACATGCTGAAGTCCTGCTGCCAATGGGAGATATCTGAGTATTTGTGCCTGAGAGGAATTCTTTCTTTAAACTAGAATAAGAACTTCCCTCTTTTGCTGGAATATGAAGAGAAAAAGGACCCAGGGAAATGGCAGGATGTGAAAATAAGTAAATATTCTGAAGAAAAAGATTTAGATTACGGTTAGTAGTTCCTAAGTACTCAGAATGGGCCATCTGCCCTGGCAGAAAAATATATCCGCTTAATAATGAGTTGGCTTCATCTGCCGCCTTCCACACTAGGATGTAAGAGGTTGCCTCCTATTGTACATTTGGGGAAAGCCTTGGGTGTAAATCAGTGTAAACTTACAGGAGAGATTTTTCTATCATGTAGAGTAGGTATTTTTTATAGATTGAAGGTTGAACAATTTTTTAATACTTTTGAGAGAGAAAACTATCTGTGTATACACATGAAATATATATATGTGTGTGTGTGCATAATATAAAAAAATGAGTTGGCTTAAAATTTTGGTCATATAGACATCTTTATTGCATGCTTAGCAAACCCCAGGAAACTATTTTAAGTAGGCAGTCCTTTTTCCTGGCACATTACTTTCAAAGTGCATTTTCTAAATGGAAAATATTTTTAAGCAGAATTTAGATCAGCAAAATGTACTATTAACCTTGTAATCTGTTCACTTCAAGACTTTCTCCCTCTTTATATGGCTTGCCTCAGGACCCAGCAACTCTGTGAAGTTTCTGGCCTATACAGATGATTCAGTTTTATACTGAACAGGGGTTCAATTTTTTTTCTATAGGTATTTATGACACCACTGTTTGAGTTTGGCTTTATAACAGCTTTGAAGTCAGACAGAACTTAATTTAAATTATAGCTTTACTGCTACATGTGACTTTAGACTTGTGTCTTGACCACTCTAACCTATGTGTTTTTCAGGGGTAAAATGGGGCTAATAACTACCTTGTAGAATTGTGTGGACTAGAGTTTTGTATTTGTAGAATACTCAACACAGTCCCCTGAAATAGAGGTGCTCAATAATTGATAAGTAGTATTGTTACACTATTTTTCAAATTTATATCATTAAAAATACTTAGATATATGCTCCTTATTTAAAAAAGACCTTATGGTAAGTTCTCTCACAGATCAAATATTAAGAAATGGCTTAATTATAAAAGGATTCTTGCTTTAAGTAAAAATTAATAATAGAGTCATGTATGTAACATGCAATCAGAAATACTTGTTAATTAAATCATCAAGGGCTCTACTGAATATATTCATGAGTTTGGCATATCCTTAAGTATATGACAAATGAGAAAAGAGAAAAACAAAGAATAAAGAATTTAGTGGCAGATAAATGGAAATCACCCTGGAAGGAAATTAATATGAGTCAATAGCAAACATAATTCAATTTAGACTTTTGCGTTTATATTACTTAAATACACTGAAATATATGTTACCTAAAGATAACTTTCTTCAGATTTTAACAAAGGGACTGGCTTAGATCATTGTTAGAAACAGCCTATTCTGATTTCCTTTTTTTTTTTTTCAAAAAAGTATTTCTAGCAACAGAACATCACTTTGGTTTTGTCCATTATATCTGAAGTACCTCAGAATTAAGGAAGCTTTTTACTTCCTACAGGGTGTAGGCACAGGAGATGGAATATGTCCCTCTTAGCATTTTCTATGTTCTCTCTTACCTGTTTGAGGGTGACGGTCTTGGCCTTTTCTTTGGAGGTGCCCATCTCCCACACACACACAACCGTGCTTGTTCCACCCGTGATGACCAGCTTGGGGTTGGGGCAGATTGCACAGAGAATCTGGCCCCACTCAGACAAGCATTCATAAACAGTCACGGCCTGTAAAGTAAAACGGATGTGAGACACACATGCCGTTAAGTACTACAAACTTCTGAAACTCAAGGAGTAGAGCTGAGTGAAGGTGCAGGCACCTCACCAGCAAACAGCGGCTCATGCTCTGAGCTAGCTGTAGTTCAGAAGCATATCCACGGAATCTCTACCCTGAACTACCCCTACCGCCTCCAAACTATTGTTGCTGCTGAAAGTCATAACCAAAAAGGACTTTGCTTATACTGGGGGTCTCTGATTTCTCCAGATTGGGAAAGTGATGCTCAAACTGTGTGACCTATGGAAGGTGCAGGGGACAATGTGGCAAAAGGATGCATTTGCTGTAGACAGAATGTGAAAAGAGAGCATGACTGCTGCTAAGGAGAACATCTACAGAATGGAATCATGTTACAAAGCAACATAACAGACTATGCAGATTCTTTTCGTCTTGCATTTGGGAGGGGACTGTTGGAAGGCAAACACAGGGCACTAAAGGATCACTACGGATCATCTCTCCAAGAGGTACTTATGGGACCCAAAACAGTTGCTGTTGCTTCTTGTGGGATGGAGCAACAGGTTTTCTGCCAGCTTGTTTGGAGCACTAAAATGAAAAGTAGGCCAGATGGTGACTCATCAAAAGGAGGCTATTCTGGTTGACAGAAATGCTGAGCACCTTGCTGGCTAGGATCTCTCGGAGGAATTCTTTGAGTGAGAAGGAAACTGCTAGCCCCTATTACACAACTTTGCAAGAGAGGCTTGTTCTGCAGGGAACATGACATCTCTATGAACTCCTTTTTCCTGCTCTCATTCAGTGAAGCTCTCCTTTCCCCAAATAGGAAAGCTCACTTTTCTTTTGGGGTTTGGAGGAACAGCTGACAAGCCCTTGGACTGGGTTCTCCCCAACCCTATTAGTCATATAGGATAGTCAGACCACAAAAGAGCAATATTAAATGAGTAGGCAGGAAATAATGCAAACCTTGTCTGACTCATAGGTTCCCAGTCTGCAACTGAGGTCTGCATAGCCCCAAGCAAAAGTTTTATTCCAGGTTGGTGGGATAAGAACCTTATTCTGTTCCACCGCAAGAATACCTTTATCTGTACATACGATTTGTCCCACAGGTTCTTTGAGTTCTAGAAAAAAGAAATCATGGTATTAGGACAGGAACAGGAAAAACTAACGTCATTATCTCATAGAGCATGATAATTTCAAATATTCATATAAATCAAGCATCCTGACACCTACATTGAGACAAAATGAGCTCAGAAACAGAGCTGGGCTTTTGAATCTCCTACAAGACCTGCTGGGTGGAATGTTGAACCTAACAGGTCCTCTGCAGGACTTTCCTCCAGCCTTCCTATTTCTGGGCACTCTCTGGTTTAGTTACTACCATTCAGGTCTGCCTCCCTAGGGTTGTAGAGAGTAATCTGGGATGCTCCCTAGAATGTCACAGGGACACAGATTATCAACAAACCTATGTCTTTAGTACCTCCCAAGTTATAGCCAGCCCTTAGACTTCCTCAAGGAAGGTCATGTCACTCCCTAGAGGAACGGACTCCTTGCTCCACACCAGCACTCTGATGACCACATTACTACTCCAGAAGAATCGCCAGCAGTGACTGATGCTGGCACAGAGCAGAGTCTGTGTAATGAGGCCAAATGGCATAGAATGGCACATAAGTTAACCAGACTTTGTTCCAATTCTTGGATATTTTTAAGCGACAACTTCAAGATTTTGCAGAACTTTTTTTTTTTTCATTCTAAGGGGAAAAAACCTATTTGAAAAAATATTTTTAGATATCCCATTATACCATTAGATAAAAGACAGATGTCTTTTCATTGGTACACTAAAAATATGTTCTTTTACTAATATATCGGATAGGCAGAATATATTTAAATGAGAATGAAATTATGAAGACAAATTTTTTTTTATCTATAAAAGTTGTATTTACAAGATTTTCTTAAAGAGGAGAGAGAAGCCTGTTTGGTTCTTTGATACGAAGTCCAACAAGCCAAAAAAAGAAAACAGAGAAACAAAAGCAAAAAGAGAAAATATAAATACTAGTAGGTATTTAGTAATTTAACACAAAATGTATGGCACTTATTAAACAAATTATGCTATTGTCAAAAGCAAATCTGTTATTGTTAAACTGGGATTATTAAATAATCCCATTAAATCATAAATCAAAAGTTTATTTCTCATTATTTTACCTTTTACAGGTGTTAGAGAAGGCCTCAAGTTGTCTAGATGATGAAAAAAGATCTTGTCACTTGTAGATCCTGGTAGGACAGAGATTCCTGCATTGTCTCCATTGAGTCGACTTCTCACTCGCTTTGGTGGATGAGGTTTTTTAAATAACTGGTATGAAAGAAGATGACTCACTTTATAAGGAAAGATAACACTTACAAGCCCTTTTATATGCCAGGCATTGTGTTCGTATTTCAATTAAGGTTCATGAGAACCATTAAGTACTATATTATCCTCATTTTACACCTGAGGAAAGAGATTCAAAGAGGCTATGAAGGTGGCCAGAGAACTCACACCTGAATAAGCAGGGACAGGACTATGATACTAAAGCATGGGCTATTGTCTTGTTCTATGCTAAGCTGAATTCACAATAACTTTCTCAAAGAAAGTTAATCTACAGTTGATTGACAATTATTTTCCAATGATATTCAGAAGTTAACTCTTAGTAGCCTAATACCATTCTGTGCCATTGAAGGCAGGCAGACATTCTATCTAGCTGGATTATTTCTGGTTTCAATGTGGCCTTTATGTGATTTAGAAACATCATTTTGGTGTCCTAAAAAGGTGCTACTGATTTGCTGAAAGTGTGAATATTATCATCATCTTTGTGCTTTGCAATGTTGTAAAGGGAAAAAAGAAAATAAAAATGTGCTACATCGTCATTCAGTATTTCTACAGGATTAAAAATATTAATGGCTGGGTGAGGTGGCTCATGCCTGTAATCCCAGCACTTTGAGAGACCGAGGCAGGCGGATCATGAGGTCAGGAATTCGAGACCAGCCTGGCCAATATGGCAAAACCTGTCTCTACTAAAAATACAAAAATTAGCTGGGGGTGGTGGTACACGCCTGTAGTTCCAGCTACTTGGGAGGCTGAGGCAGGAGAATGGCTTGAACCCAGGAGGCGAAGGTTGCAGTGAGCCGAGATTGTGCCACTTCACTCCAGCCTGGGGCAACAAAGCGAGACTCCGTCTCGAAAAAAAAAAAAAAAAAAAAGGACATTTAACATTACTATTTTTCAATTATTGTAAATCTTTGAGACAGGCATAGAGTAGTTTCTGTTGGAAAACTAGTATTTGAGGAGGAGATCTGAAAAACTTTAAATGAAATGAGATTTAAGATGAATACAACACCATCACACTTTGTAAATTAGATATTTGCAGTTTCCAAGAGAAAACAACAGAAAAAATTCTTTGTGAAGAGGAAGATACACATTCCAGACTCTCAAACCTTTAAATGTTTTATTCCTATCTTATCTACATAAAGGACTGTAAGATCAGGCTTCTATAAAGATACATAGTTTTAAAGCACATTCATGAATGTGCATTTACTGAAGCACTTTTACGTGAGGACCTAAGGACAGAGCACTGCACCAGGCTGCGGGTATATAATGATGTATGGAGATGATGACCATAAAACCTACATTTTTGAGGATGGCTTCACTTGAAAGTACCCCCTATTACTCAATGTATGTCCCAGAAATATGTTGGCATCCAAACGATACTTCCCAGACTTCTGGCCTCTTCTACTTCAAAGTAGCACAAAAATCCTACAACAGTGCAAGTGTCTTGATTTTTATGTTCAGAATATGTATTTCCCCTAGGGTATGAAAGGTGGCTCCAGCCCTTGTAACTCTCAGCAAAAAGAAAAAAGTTAACTAAATAAAGGTATAGCTAATATTCTTCAACTGTGAATAGTTTATCAGCAAGCATTTTGCTTTAAAAGTAAACATGGCCAGGCGCCATAGCTCATGCCTGTAATCCCAGCACTTTGGTAGCTGAGGTGTGAGGACTGTTTGAGTATAGGAGTTCGAGATCAGCCTGGGCAACACAGTCAGACTCTATCTCTATAAAATAAAAATAAATAAAAATAAAAGTAAACATGTTTCTTTTATTAGGGGATCAGATTGTTAGGGGATCAGTCTGCATTGTGAATGGTACATTTACAGCATGTCCTGCTATCTATCTTGGCTTTTCTATATAAAGAGATGAGCCATTGTTTTGTGTGTTCTCAAGTGTCAACCCTGGAAACCTCAAGTTAACCTACAAAAAGGGAGTCCGTAGACACATCTAAAGCAGGAACAGAGAAGGTAGCCAGGACCAAAGTATGAGCCACTGGTACTTAGTAAAGGTGGGTGGTCTGACCAGCTCGTCAAAGTGTGCCTTCTCCACACTGTGGAGAAGTGCTGCAGTTACTACTGGTGCACCCAGTCCTCCTGCCACACCTCGGACAATGGGGATGAGAGAAGGGATGAGGTCTCTTCATGGAGGTTTGCTCATCGCTGAACATGAAACAGGCCTACAGTATCTGGGTGCTGAGAGGCTTAGATCTTGGTCTTCCTCTCCAAGTTCCAGAAGGTGGTGAGAGCAGCTATTGCATGTCCTAGGCATTCCTATGGCACGTGCTCTCACAGCACAGCACTTACTATGCCTATGTCAACAATCTAACCCAATCCATCATATCTGTTCCCTGAACTACTACAATAGCTTTCTTAGTGGTCTTCCGCTCCCCATTTGGGTCCCCAGTGTGTGTGTGTGTGTGTGTCAGACACACACATACAGAGAGAGAGAGAAAGAGAGAGAGAGAGGCACACATAGAGTAGTTTATTCTGACTGAGGCCAGAATGAACTTCTAAAGTTTAAATATGACCATGTCATTTCTCTGCCTAAATTCAGCACTGGTTTCCCACTGGCCTCCAGACAAAACCTTGTCTCTGTGTATGTGGCCTATAAGGCCCCTCCTGTTACGTCTTATGGAGGTTTAAGAAAAGCACACCCTGCATTAGTCTGTAAGGGATAATTCTCTTTAAACAAAAATTTTTATTTATCTGGACTGTGAGAGTGAGAAAAAAGCAACAATCTACGAATCTATTGAAATACTAGGTGATATTTATGGCTCTTTATTAAGTTAATCTAAACTTAATTATTTTGTGGTCATCTACAATCTAGAGAAATGTTACAAAATGAAACAGAGTATATCAATGATAAGAAAAGAACACCCATACCTGTTTAGGGATCTGACCGAAGTTGTTAATGAACCCAATTGTGGCTGTCTCCTTTAGTGGGTCATTGATGTTGTAGATATCCACTTGACCCTCATAAAATAGATGATGGAAGACATTTACAGCTTCTACTGCAGCAGGGCCTTGCTGTTTATAACCGAAGATTAAGTCAATCCACTCATGTAGATGGGCACTCACGTAATCACACTCCAAAGCCTGTAATTTCAAACACAGGTTTAGTCACTGGCTGACTTCTATTACTTGCTCAGAGACTAGAAAAACCTTGGTTAAGTGGTTAATAGGAACTAAAATAACTAAAAATCATAAAAACAACATAGTAGTCCCCTCTTATTTGTGGTTTCACTTTCTGAGGTTTCAGTTACCTGCAGTAAACCATGGTTTGAAAATATTATTATATTTATGAGAGTGAGAGACAGAGATGACACTCACATAGCTCTTAGTAGGTTGTTATGATTGTTCTATTTTATTATTATTCTTAATCTCTTACTATGCCTAATATATAAATTAACCTTTATCAGAGCTATATATGTATAGGAAAATACATAGTTATATAGAGTTTGGTACTATTCCTGGTTTCAAGCATCCACTGGCGTTCTTGGGATGTGTCCCCTGTAGATAAGGGGGCCTGGCTGTATTAGTAACAAACAGGTGATACTCTGCTAGAGGCCCTGTCCTTGTATTATGTTCAATGACCAAATGAAATTCAACTTCAATTGTAAAGTGTACTTCCATTACCTCACGATGGACTCTGATGAATTCTCGTGGGTCCCCTTTTGCCCAGGGTGGAAGGATAACATCTCCAAGCTTGGTGCCATTTTGTTTACAGCCTATGCAATTGGATACATTAAAATAAAAAAAAGAAAGAATGGGATAAATGGTAACTTTATATTAATCTGACAGAGAAATGGTGGGTTAGATTCATTACCAGAATGCTAAAATTGTACACCAGAAAGGACTTCAGAGATTATCAACTCTAACATCCCTCAAGACTGCTCCTCAGATCACTCCAGCAGAAAGAGTTACTAAGTCAGCAAAACTGAGGCCCTCACTGCCAACGTCTTCAGGAAATGCTGAGTTATACAAAGTGAAACATGCTTCTTTCTGCAGTCTTGAGGGCAGGACTCCTCAGAGGTTTCATATGCTAACATGCACTGCCCTTCTCTAAGAGGGATATCAAACACAAAATGTCTGAAATTTAATTGACTGCAGGACTCCTTTTCAGCAAAACATTTTGCAGGGTTACTGTCTTGAATCTCCTGGACACAGTCTCCTGTAGATATCTGTAATACAAGAGGTTTCTCATATCGCTGACTCTTAGGTTCTCAAAAGAGCTCTGTAGAACTGGCATGTATTTTGCAGTAAGCATTCTCATTTAAAAAGCAAAATCTGAAATGACATAACTTTTTGCTGTTATTGCATCATTTAACAGAAAAAATATTTGGAAAAAGTATAGGGCTACCTGTCAAAAACAAAAAATAACATGTTGTGATAAAGCACATAAATAATATTTATTCCATATAAACTTATTTTAAGTGATAGCCAAGATAATTTCTAAAATATAAAAGAAACCATTCACTATGAAATCTATCCACATCAAAATATATTAAATTTGGCTGCATCTAAGCGAAAAGGGTGTTTTTCTTCTTTTTTTGAAATATACCAAAAAAGTCACTTTAGCTTACAGAGTTTTTATTGATACAAATCAGATTATCATTGTAAAAACGACTCTACAAACAACAATGTTGACTCACTAGTTTAATAGCAGTTGGTTAGATAAATACTTGTACTGGAAATTTTCATACAGAAATGCAGTTGTTCAAATTTCAGAACACAAAGCCAATTCCAAGTGAAAGCGAATAAAATATTTCCCTTAGATACAATCTTGCCTTTATCATTGCTAGTTGATGGTTTATTTACAATGTGATATTAAGTGAGTGGTACAAATGTTAAGTGAGTGGTACAAATATTAAGTGAGTGGTACAAATAGTTGATGGTTTATTTACAAGGTGATATTAAGTGAGTGGTAAAATATTGTTTAAAGGAATGTCTTGACTTGGTTGGAAAGGTTACCATATGATTTAAGACAGAAATAAATCAAGTTATTACAACCCTTCCTCCTCAACCACACACACTACACGCTCTGTGTTGAATCCCCCTGAAATGCCCACTAGGCCTAATTTTTTGGTAATAATAAGCAGGTAAAAAGGCTACTTGAGATAGAAATTACTTTTCAAAATTTTGCTATAATCCTTGAATACTTATTTGATAGAATTTTATTTTATGAACACTATATGCAATTTTAAAATGACATATAAAGGTAACATAGTCTGTAGGAAAGCCTTTGTCTAATTCTATATATATATATATATATATTTTTTTTTTTTTTAGACAGGGTCTTGCTCTGCTGTCCAGGCTGCAGTGCAGTGGTATAATCATGGCTCACTTCAGCCTTGAGCTCCTGGCCTTAAGAGATCCTCCCACCTCAGCCTCCCACGTACAGGCACGTGCCACCATGCCTGGCTAATTATTTTATTTTGAAGGGACGAGGTTTTGCTCTGTTGCTCAGGCTAATCTTGAACTCCTGGACTCAAGTGATGCTCCTACCTTGGCCTCCCAAAGTGCTTGAATTATAGGCAAGAGCCAGTGCCCCACCCTTAATTTTGCTATTCTGAAGCTCTCCTCCATGTGTATCCAAGGATGTATGGACAAGAAGACCCCAGGGTGAATATTACTTATCTCACAGCAAGGGGAAAAAAAAAATCCAAGTGCTTTTTCTTTCTTTCTTTTTTTCTTTTGAGACAGAGTCTTACTCTGTTGCCCAGGCTGGAGTGCAGTGGCGTGATCTTGGCTCACTGCAACCTCTGCCTCCCGGGTGAGTCTTGTGCTTCAGCCTTCTGAGGAGCTGGGATTACAGGCACACACCACGACGCCCAGCTAATTTTTGTATTTTTAGTAGAGATGAGTTTTCACCATGTTACCAGGCTGGTCTCGAACTCTTGGCCTCAAGCAATCTGCCCACCTCAGCTTCCCAAAGTCCTTGGATTACAGGCGTGAGCCACTGCGACCAGCCCCAAGTGTGTTTTCTTTTACACCATTTACTATCTTTTCTGTGTGAAGAGGCAAACTGTTTTTTTTTTTTTTTCTATTGGGGTGAAATTCACATAAAGTCAGCCATTTAAAGGGAACAATTCAGTGGCATTTAGTTCAGACACAATGTTATGCAACCACGATTTCTATCTAGTCCCAAAGCATTTTTATCACCCCCAAAGTAATCTTGTACCTGTTAATCAGTAGCTGCCCATACTACTTTCACCCCAGCCCCAGAACACCAATCTGTGTCCTTTCTCTGCGGACTTACCTATTCTGAGTATTTCCTATAAATGGAAATGTACAACATGTGACTGTTTTTGTCTGGCTTCTTTCACTTTGCATAATGTTTTTGAGGTTCAATCACATTGTAGTATTTATTAGTGCCTCATTCACTTTCATGGACGAATAATATTTCATTGTATGTATATGGTACAACTGGTTTATCCACTCATCACTTGATAGACATCTGGGCTGTTTCTGCCATTCGGTTATTGTGAATAATGCTACTATGAACATGCTCACACACATACTTACTTGAGTTGCGTTTTCAATTCTATACACCAAGGAGTGGAACTGCTGGGTCATATGGTAATTCTGTTTAACTTTTTGAGGAACTGCCAAACTACTTCCCACAGTGGCTGAACCATTTTATGCTCCCACCAGCAATGTGTGAGGGTTCTAATTTTTCTATACCTTTGCCAGCCCTTGTTATTTTTCAGTTCTCCCCACCCCATTATGGTCATCCTTGTAAATATGAAGTGGTATCTCATTGTGGTTTTGATTTGCATTCCCCCAATGATTAATGATGTTCAGCATCTTTTCATGAGTTTACTGGCCATTTGTATAACTTATTTGGGAAATTGTCTATTCAAGCCCTTTGCCCATTTTCCAACTGGGTTGTTTGTCTTTTTGTTGTTGAGTTATAAGAGTTGTTTATATTCTGGATACTAGATCTTTATTAGATATATTATTTGCAAATATTTTCTTCCATTCTATAGGCATCTTTTCATTTTCTTGGTAACATTCTTGGATGCAGAAACTTCTAATTTTGATTAAATCCAATTTATCTTTTGTTGTTGTTGCTTGTACTTTTGATATCATATTTAAGAATACACTGCCAAATTCAAGATCATGAAGATTTACCCCTATGTTTTTTTATAAGAGTCGTAGGATTTTAGGTTTTAATATCCAAACAGCATTTTGTCTTGTTTTGTTTTGGAGACAGGGTGTCACTTTATCACCCAGGTTGGAGTGCAGTGGCACGAACATGCTCACTGCAGCCTCAACCTCCTGGGGTAAAGTGATCCTCCCACCTCAGCCTCCTGAGTAGCTGGGACTACAGGTGCACATCACCACGCCCAGCTAATTTTTGTATTTTTTGTAGAGATGAGGTTTTGCCATGTTGCCCAGGTTGGTCTTGAACACCTGAGCTCAAGTGATCCACCTGCCTTGGCCTCCCAAAGTGTTGGGATTACAGGTGTGAGCCACCATGCCCGGCCCAACCACTGTGTTTGAAAGTATGCTATTTCAAGGAGGGAAGATAATTTGTTATGAGGGTGAACATGACAAAGATACATCCTCCTCTTTTATTTACTTATTTTAAAAGTAGATTGGTTAGTTGGGTTTGTAAGTGGTCGGTCTGGAACACCTTTGCAACATGGATTATCATAACTGATAGATGTTTCTGGAAGATCATGAGCTATCTCCTTCTTTCTGCACCTCTCCATATTTGTCTCTTGGACAGTGGTATCCCTGGGGAAGAAGGCAACATTCTCCAAAGTTGAATTATAAGTGAACATAAGAAAACACTAAGGTGGCTGTGCGTGGTGGCTCACGCCTGTAACCACTGCACTTTGGGAGGATGAGGCGGGCAGATCACTTGAGGTCAGGAGTTCCAGACCAGCCTGGGCAACATGGGGAAACCCTGTCTCTACTAAAAATATGAAAAAGAATTAGCCAGGTGTGGTGGCGCATGTAATCCCAGCTACTTGGGAGGCTGAGGCACGAGAATTGCTTGAACCTGTAAGGCGGAGGTTGTGATGAACACGAGAATTGCTTGAACCTGTAAGGCGGAGGTTGTGATGAACAGAGATCATGCCACTGCACTCCAGCTTGGGCAACAGAGAAAGACTCTGTCCCAATAAAAGTAAATGCTAATGTGCATTCACAGTCAAAGGCTATAGCAGGTATTTGTTGATTGTTCTTGTTGACTATTCTATTCTTTTGGGAAAACCCATCACTTTCTCTAATTCTAGGTCCTAAAGTTGTGTCTTTAGCTGCTCAAGGGTGAGCTCTAGGCATAATTAGAGGTAATGAAAATCAATTTCAGACTTTTCCTGGGGCTCTGGAGACAGCCTTGTTATCTTTCCCATTAGATCCCATTTCACAAAGGCAGAATTGCTGATGGACAATTAAATACATAAAAATTATCTTTAGAAAACTTCAAATAGAAATATCTTTCATATGTATAGGATACAAACACTTCCCCTGTATTTTCTGTTCATGAGAATTTGGAGGTAGTACAGTTATAATTTATGTGCTAACTCTTATAAAACAGTGGAAAATACAAGGAATGAAAAAAATATAAAACAACAAATATCTGGCAGGAATATTCTAACATGGAAACAATGAAATTTTGATATGCTTTGAAAGAATACTCAAAAGCATAGATCAGCAAACTGTGTTCCAAGAAACTGTAACCAAAGTCAAATCCACTTCCTCTAACAGCCAGATAATATAAAAACAGCACTGTTCGAGTTTTTCTTGTTTTTATAAATGCTGATTTGGTCCTGTTTTTCTAGAAAATAGAGCCCTTAGAGGATAAAGAAAAGGGATTTACTTAAAGTTATTCTGAAGTTCTAATTTTAAAACACATTAGCATATAAACCAAGAATGTATTAGGCAATAAACGAGATTAAAACAATACGTGGAAAATTTGGATATACCACTCTTAGCTATTAATGGGTTTCAATAGTAATACTTTTCAAATAAATTTTCACTTCACCTTTGTTTTCATCAAAACAACAAAATTCTAAATGTTGGGAGTAATCTGTCTCAATATTTATTTATTTAGAGACGGAGTCTCGCTCTGTTGCCCAGGCTGGAATGCAGTTCACGATCTCGGCTCACTGCAACCTCCACCTCCCAGGTTCAAGCAATTTTCCTGCCTCAGCCTCCTGAGTAGCTGGGATTACAGGTGCCGCCCACCACCACCTCCGGCTAATTTTTGTAACCACAAAAATCACATGTAACCACACCCAATTACAGCAAATGACTGCAAGAAACTATAACGAATTTTTTTCTTGTTAATGTGTGCTGCAGACAATCTTCAGAGAAGTGACTTATTTCTATTGGACTTTTCCTGGCTAACATTCCTAAGATAGTGCCATAGCTCTACGTACCTAGATCAAAGTTGTTGGAATTGAACAGGAATTCAGGTAAATAAAAGAACTCTGGGATAAGTTCTTTGACATCTGCCATGTTGTGCTTTGACGCTGAATACCAGGCCTCGCGCACACTGTGAAACATCCGGTCAGCCAGGTCAAAGTGGCCACCCTGTGGGCAGAATGAGAAGACACCTCTCTATTAGAGAACCGTTCCCACCTTACAGCTTCTGTCAAGTTCAAGAGCTTGAAAACTCCAACTATAGTTGGTGACGTTTCAATTTCCCATTATCCTACATTAAATACACACAAATTTTTAATAAACATAAAACATCTAATTCTCTTTGGGGTAATCCTTACAGACGGTTCTCTCTGCATTTGTTTTATAATCAAACTGAAATCCAAATGTAAAGATTTTAAAAAGTCATCCAAAAAACAGTAGATTTTAAAGAGACGACAAGGCTGTAAGAAATATGAGTTCTTCCATAGTTTGATGATGCCATCACAGGAAAAGATTCTAATGTAAATCATCTACAGTTGGAAACATTCAAATTATGTTTGGCTAATTTTATAAATTAACATGATATGCAAGTTCTCATACTAATGAGAATTAAATGGAGAATTAGAAAAGGTGATCAGTTACAGACTGATAAAGCAAATTAAAATAGAAAAGGGATATTTTTGACTACGCAGCCTCATAGGTACACTACCCATCTTCTACAGTCAAGCCCCCTATGCTGCTGTGTTTTAAAATTAACATGGTGTACCTGTCTTATGATGCTCACTGTGGGAAAATGCCAAAGTCCATGCCATGGCTGCTAACGTCTGCCATACAATCTAGCCTGTTTCCTTGTTGACCTCTTCCCCTACAACTAACTTTCCTCCTTACTTACTCTATTCTGGACACACTGGCCCCCGGGCTGCTCCTCGAACATGTCAGGTACAAGACTGCCTTAGAGCCCTTGCACAAGCTCTTCCCTCTGCCTGGAACACATATCTCCAGATGTCTGCAGAAGCAACACCCTTACCTCCTTTAGACTTTTTTTCACAGGAGACCTACTCTGACCACTCTACTTAAAACTGCATCCCACCTTGCCCAACCTCCTGTTCTCCCCACTTCCCATCCCCCTTTCCGGACCTATATCTTTCTGATAGCTTTTATCACATTCTAAAACACCTTACAACTTTCTTATTTTTGATGTTTGGCTGTCTCCTTCAACTGAAATACATAAACTGCACAGGTAAGCCTTTTCTCTTTATTAACTGAAGTCTTCCCAAGTACCTGGAACAGTGCCTGGCACACAGTAGGTATTTATTAAAGATTTGCTGAATAAATGAATGAGAATGTACAGAAAAGCAATTATAATCGAGGAAACAGAGAATGAGCTGGAATATATCATGTTTTTATAAAATAAAAATTGTTTAATTCAACCAGTTAGGGCTGGTTGAAAAATGTATGCTACTTATGTATTTGATTAAAGGATGCTGGCACTTACTTGTTCTAAGCGAATTCTAGTTCATTAATCAATTTTGGTCCAGCAAAATTCTACTTTAGTTATGTAACTACTTTGTCACTAAAATTTCTCAGAGCTTCTTATAATAGAAGATAATGTTTTAAAAGGTGACATTTTAGATAGAAGTAGGCTTGTATAAAATAGAAAAACCCCAAATTTAAAGCTTTACCTGTAGCCTTAAGAATATCTGTGTGAAAGGCTCCATCCTTACAAGGTATGAGGCCACAATCATTGCAGATGAATAGTGGGTCCCATAGTGGTATGCAGGAGTTTCTCCTGTTTAAGAAAATTAAAGCACAATTGAAATCAAAAGAAGAAATATGAAAAATAAAACTGGTATTTACATTTGAAAATGCTAGCCTATGTGATAACTGTGACACTAAATGCAATTAGTACTGGCATTTGCAGCAGGAAAACTTCATGACACCACTATCCCTCTCTTCTACATTTGACAGTAAGTAGTCCAGATTAAGTATAATTCAATGGCCTATTCCCACAAACTTAGTATGTCTACCAATTTCATGTTTTGAGGCTTACTATAATAGTTAACCCTTAATAGTAGACCATCTTCCACTAAAGCAGGATATTGACTTATAGTTTTTATTAGGTTCTGGCTTTGCAATTATATATTTCTCTAAATCATTGTTTATGAATATTAAGCACTTTTATGTATTTTTACTACATATTCTCCTTGGCGGAGTGGGGGGGCGGGGAAGAGCTCACATAGGACTACAAGCTTAGGCTTTCTTTCTCCTTTGTTTGTTTTGCCTTTTTGAGGGAGAAACACAATAAACATTAAACATAATAAATAACAAGTAAACTATAAAGTTTTAGAGTATAGTAATTTTTTTTAAATGCAAAAGGGTTCCAAAAATTGCCTCAATAAAATTAAGGAGGGACAATAAATTAAAGTATGGTTCCTGAACTAAACATGATTAGAGACAGAGGCAGATTATGATGGGAAATTTCTGCCCTATGCAAAGCAGGAATACTTAGTTTTCCACCAATACTCTGATAAACTATTTAAAATGCCTTCTAAGCATGGCCATAAGTTGGCAGGCAAACCTGATTCCTCTGCTATAATAATCTGCATATATGTGTGGACATATAATATATATAGATATGATATATAAGCAATTTGAAGGAGGACGTAAGAATGTCAGACTGCTACATAATGACTTACTTTTGAAACTTGGGTACAAAGTCCAATGACAGAAAAAGTTCCTTACCATTAGGATCCTCCCAGTCTTTATACCGCTTCTTATACTGAGCTAATCGTTCATCTGTTTGTGCTCCCATTGGCTTAGCCAGGTTTCTAAACGTCTTGGGATTAGTAAGATCCACCTCCTAAAATACAAAATGTAACTCAATTCCAAGTTACTATACACTATCTAGCCTCACTAATGTAGATACAGTGGCTGTAGTGGACGATGATGATTTATAAACGCACTAGTATCTGTGGGGTCAAACTGGTAATAACTGGACTCCAAAATAATGCTATGTACGTACTGTTTATACACACTTTATAGACAGGCACATGGGAGTTTGTTAACCAACTCAGTTGGAAGACAAGTGCTTTGGAAATTACATGTTTCACAGAGGAAGCGAATCAGGATCCAGGTTTAGGGGATGAGGATTAAGAGGGAAAATGCTTCCAAGTCTTAGCAAGGACCCAGCAGGAGACTGTGGACACAATAGCTCCAATTCATCGATAACCTCATCACTCACATAATTGGAGGATCAGATCTTCCTTGTGTCCTCCCTCCCTCCACCCCCACCCTGTCTCCCTCCAACGTTACTTCTGAGCATTTTCTTCTCAGAGGTGATCTGGAAGTGATATAAACTAGAACACTCAGTAATTCTTTCACCTCTAAAAGATAACATCACACCAGATCAAGTAACTTCCCAATGAGATGGGTTCTTCTAGTTTACCAGAGATTACTTTAAAAGTTGATGAGTTGACCTAATTCATATATTTAAAAGGAAACTAAAATTTACTCCCTGAGGATTTTAAAAGTGGAAATTTGAAATATGTGCCTGTGGCATATTTGTGTCCTTTTTATAGGACATCATGAATAACCAATTTTGCCAAACTTTTATTTTTAAAAATCTTGGGCAGGAGAAACTGATCTACATTTATGAATGTAAGTCAGTTAGCATATTTGTTATCTCAAAGTTTATAGTAAAGTACCTTGTTTATATTTTCTGGTTAATTCAACAAATGTTAAAGTATGTACAAAGTACCAGGTGTCATCCTATGGGCTGAGAGTTGAGAGAGACATAAAATGGATTATGTGCTCAAGGACCTTGACCCTACAATTGAGTAGGATCAAATGAATAGCAGGACAATGCTGTAAAAGAAAGCTCCCTGATTAAAATGGTGAAAAAAAAAACCCCAACATAGGTACCATGTTATACAGCTATAGGGCAGTGTGGGAATAGAAGGCAGAGGAGAAAAAGAACAGAAGGGTCCCTATCACAGGGCTGGTACTTGAATGCCTCCTGAAGGATGAAGTGGAGCTGGTCAGTTGAGTTAGCTGGTGGAGAGAAGAAATGCACGATGGGCACCGGGCAGGTCAGGCTGTATGTGAAAAGCCACTAAATTACAGGAGAGGGAACTGGGGTGCTCCATGATAGCAGTTCTGGGAGTACATGAGGAATATATACACAGGGGCTACACTGAAAAGGTTGCTATAGTGAGGTTTTTCAACTCTCTCCCAAATTATGATGGTGATTCACTGAATAATTTTATTATTTATTTATTTTTACTTCATTATTTTATTTTTTTTTGAGACAGCTTCTTGCTCTGTTGCCCAGGCTGGAGTACAGTGGCACACTCGCAGCTCACAACAATCTCACCTCACCAGCTCAAGTGATCCTCCCATTTCAGCCTCCTAAGTAGCTGGGACTACAGATGCATGCCACCATGCCTGGCTAATTTTTTGAAGAGACGGGGTTTGCCATGTTGCCCAGGCTGGTCTTGAACTCCTGGACTCAAGCAATCTGCCCTCCTCGGCCTCCCAAAGTTCTGGGGTTACAGGTGTGAGCCACAGCACCTGGTCACTGAATGATTTTAAACAGGGGGATGACTCAATTAGTGTTCCTGAAACTGGCTGCAGTGTAGAGGGCACACTGAAGGAAGGAGAGACTAGAGCATTAAGCCCAGTTAGGAGACTGCTGCAATGGTCCAATAAAAGATGTGGAGGGCCTGAAACAAGACACTAGGTACACTGATGGAGACAAAGGTAGACATGCCTTGGCCACTGAGCAGACATGGACAGTAGGAAAAGTATAATTTCCAGCCTGTAAGACAGCATGGATGATGGTGCCGTTTCCTGAGATGGGGAATATACAGTGAGGGTCAGAAATGCATCAGGACAATGAGGTAGAGAATTGAAGGTTCAGTAATGGGACCTGCCATGTTCCCGTGAGATACATATTCAAATATGAGTTGACAAAGTACTCCACTCCCTTCTCAGACAACCACATTTCTTTTGGACTTCTTGTCTCTTTAAAAAAAAATCTACATTTTCTAACTTTCCTTGATTGACTTAAAGAAAAAATATTTTCATTTATCTATCTTTACTCCTGATCTCTTCTTTTCCTTTTATTATTTATTTATTGTGCATTAGGTATGCAAATTAACTATACAAGCAAATATATAGATTCACATATCAAATGCACTAACGTACACCCATGCATATAGGGTGGATTTCCTTTCATTCTTTCATTAGACCAAAATTTTCTGAGGATAGAAGCTTTATCTTTCTCCTTAATATGTTGATGTCTAAAATTTCTGAAAGGATAAGCAGCCATGATTCTAGTGAATAATAAGGTTCAATGAATTTCTGAATTTTAAAAACAATCTTTTTGTTTGTTTACCTTAGGGCTAAGTGTCTTTTGTTTTGCCTGTTATGGTTCATTTCTGAACTAATCAGACGTCTATCAGACAGGAGGCAAAGGAAGAGGGGAATCAAAATATTCATATGCATCTACTTTTTCTTGATTTTGAGACTTCAGTCATGTACATGTTGAATTGTTGGAAATCTTCTACCAAGGCTTCTTGGAATAGTATAAAAAATTTCCTTTATATGGCAGGAATATTTTGTAGAAGAGTTACTTTGTGTTTTCCTAACAAACACTTCAAACTACACAGATGGATTCTGACGTCCACCAATAGATGCAAATTAATCTGCACTTAAAGAAACTGAATAGATATTATGAATTAATGGCCAGTACTCAGTAAGTGGGTCAATTATCCAAACTTTTTACATGTCTGTGCTAAATGCTTCTCATCTATTTGAATTAAGTGCCTTTGCCTATTGAGAACATTAAACTACAAACCAAATAAAACATTTAGGCAACTGTAGTTTTGTTTTTTTTTTTTTCTTTTTGGAGACAGAGTCTTGCTTGGTTGGTCACCCAGTCTGGAAGGCAGTGGCGCGATCTTGGCTCACTGGAGCCTCCACCTCCTGGGCTAAAGCAATCCTCCCACCTCAGCCTCCTGAGTAGGTGGGGCAACTGGGGTCTGGCACCACACCTGGCTAATTTCTGTAATTTCAGTGGAGACAGGGTTTCACCATGTTTCTCTGGCTGGTCTCGAAATCCCGGGCTCAAGTGATTCACCTCTCTTAGCCTCCCAAAGTGCTGGGATTTTAGGGATGAGCCACTGCACCCCGCTTCAATTGTTGTATTTTAAAATTATTTTTGAAAACGTGTTCTACTTAAGCAAAATGACTTAAGATTTACCTCTGAGTCGTAATCTGCAAGGATCCAGGGGAAGACAGGATACTGCATGAGATCATTATATGATCTGCCAGCCAAAGTGTTCAAATGCATCAAATATTGGAAATTGCTGATTTCACCTCTCTGGAAAAAGATAAATATTCATTTTTGAGCAATCTTATTTCCACTATGTTCAGCTTTTAAAATTTTATATGCAAAATGATATAAAAGGACAGTTTCTTTTTAACAGATTTCAGAACAATGAAATACTTTTTTTCTTCTAACAAGAATGAAAATAAAACATTTTCTCTATGGTATACATTTTATGGATAATTAAAGTGCTTTTAACTGTATGACTTCTACTCTAACTACAAACTTCTAAGGAAGCTCATATATTCATTAAACTTACCTCCCATCTCTGAGTCACAGACTTCTCTCCGACCAAAGTGCTAAGCAACCCAGATCTAAAAGCAATACATAATACAATAAATTACAAGCAATAAAATTTTAAATCTGAAAAATCATAAAGTTGAAAAATTTAAGTCACCTGGTCCAGGAATTTTTCAAACTATGGAGGATCTATTAGTGGGTCATAAAATCAGTTTAGTGGGTTGTGATTAGCATTTTGAAATATGAAGTAACACAGAACTGAACTGAAGAAAACAGAGGACATCAGAAGGCATCACATATAGTAAGAAAAAGTATTTTTTTGTGAATTTTGTTTGAGTATTTATAACTCCATTTATGTGTCTTGGGATGAATGTAATATGTATTTTTTACTCTAGGTCATATTCAAAAGATTTGGAAGAACACTGATCTAGTTCAACTTTGTTTTTTTTTTTTTGAGACGGAGTCTCGCTCTGTCACCCAGGCTGGATTGCAGTGGAACAGTCTCGGCTCACTGCAGCCTCTGCCTCCTGGGTTCTAGTGATTCTCTGGCCTCAGCCTCCTGGGTAGCTGGGATTACACGCACTCGCTACCACGCCCAGCTAATTTTTGTATTTTTAGTAGAGGCATGGTTTCACCATGTTGGCCAGGTCTCAAACTCCTGACCTCAGGTGATCCTCCCACCTCGGCCTCCCAAAGTGCTAGGATTACAGGCATAAGCGACAGTGCGTGGCCTTCTTTTTAAAACTATTTTATAATTTATTTTTTGTAGAGATGGGGTCTTGGTATGTTGCCCAGGTTGGTCTCAAGATCCTGGCCTCAAACGATCCTCCTAACTCGGCCTCCCAAATGATTAGGACTTCAGGCATGAGCCATACTCTAACCATAGTCTAACTTTCTTATTTTTACTATAATCACTAGGTAAACAGATCCAAGCATACTTAATTAGAATAACTGAAATATTATATAATATTCTGTACATAGTAGGTATATAATGCATTAAATAAGTGAATGAAAATATGAATACTGTATAACAGGAAAGTCATTGCTGTCCAGGTCATTTAAAATTTAAACATTACTTTTTTGGGGACAGCAGACTTCCTTAAAATGTTATAAAATCCTATTTAAGGTTTATCAGCTTTATAATATTGATAATTAATAATTGGTCATGGAACCAGGAGAAAGTATTCACATATTTTCTTTTCTGAAAGGAAATTAATACATTTGTAAACCTTAGATCCTAAACACATCCAGCTCCATGGTACTATTTTCCACTTTGAGATAGTCTTTCCATCAGGCAAACTGAATGTACAAGATACTCTCTTTGGAAAAATAGCCATGATCACTCTTCAACATCGTAAGAAAGAGGATAACTGAAATGGAACATTAAATTGGAAATGAATTTCTGTTTCTTGCCTCTGAGCTCTTAAAAGTTCTTTAAGAACTGCCAACTCAGCACAGGCAGTAGCAAGAACAAAGAAATAGCAAGTTTAAGATTATCTAGGAAGCAGTAGCAATTCGCTTACAAGCAGAAAAAAGGCTCATTATGTTTTTAAGGAAATCTTTCACTTCCTGTATTTATGTTAACAACAACACAAATGATTAGGAGCAGAACATGTTTCTGGGGTTAACAAAAGCATATATTTAGCATTGTATTTGTTAAGGCTTGGCTACAGAAAAATAAAAACAAAACTTAAAAGAGAAATACACAAAGTATTTAGATGCACACAGACTAGAATCAAATTTATTTACAAATTACAGAATCTCTAGAACTTGTAAAAGTCATTTTCTTGCATGCTCTAATAATTAATTGACAGCCCCAAAGCACTGCTTCTTTCCAGTTGATTATAAAGGGCTACCAGTCACTGAGTGATATAAATGGAACTGGGTCTATAGATTCTTGAAATGGCTATGTTATCTAGAAGGCCTCGGTAAGATGAAGCACAGCTGTAAGAAGCATAAAGGAATCACTGATAGGTCAGAATACATAAAAACAGAAGTTTAAATGTAAATGTCAAAAAGCAAAACTTAGAGGAAAACTGGGAAATCTGCAACAAATATGACAAGCAAAGGAGTAATATCGTACGGTAAAAAAATCCTATACAAATTGATAAGATCTCAAAGGAAAAATAGGCAAAAGATACGGACAATTTACAAAAATGATTTTAAATGGTTAATAAACATATACAGAGCTCATGTTTACTAATAATCAAAGAAACATACATTTAAAAAATGAGAAAACATTTTATAAAATCAATAAAATAAAAAAATTAATATACAGGCCAGGCGCAGGGGCTCATGCTTGTAATTCCAGCACTTTGGGAGGCTGAGGCAGGCGGATCGCGAGGTCAGGAGTTTGAGAGCAGCCTGGCCAATATGGTGAAATCCCATCACTACTAAAAATACAAAAACTAGCCAGGTGTGGTGGCGCGCACCTGTAGTCCCAGCTACTCGGGAGACTGAGGCAGAAAAATCACTTGAACCTCGGAGGTGGAGGCTGCAGTGAACTGAGATCATGCCACTGCACTCCAGCCTGGGCAACAGTGCAAGACTCCATCTCAAAAAAAAAAAAAAAAAAAAAATAATAATAATAATAATAACAATATACAAAGTTAGCAAGTATCTATTGAGACAAACTTATCCACTAATAGTACAATATAAACTTGAATAGTTTTTATGAATATCAAGCTGGTTTTGTGTATTGAGAGCCTTAAAATTCCCACTCTTTGTTTTATTAAGGGGACTCTACTACAATAAAATAGTGAAGAATCATAGCCGGGCGTGGTGACTCATGCCTGTAATCCCAGCGCTTTGAGGGGCCAAGATGGGTGGATCACTTGAGGCCAGGAGTTTGAGACCACCCAGGCCAACATGGAGAAACTCCTTCTCTACTAAAAATACAAAAATTAGACAGGCATGGTAGCACATGCTTGTAATCCCAGCTACTCGGGAGGCTGAGGCTTGAATCAGGCTGAGAAGTGCTCAGCCTGATGCTGAGAATCGCCTGAGCCCAGGAGGCGGAGGTTGCAGGGAGCCAAGATCACACCATTGCACTCCAGCCTGGGTGACAGAGGGAAACTCTGTCTCAAAAGAAAAAAATTAAAAAAAAAAAAAGAAGAATCACATTTCCAGTCTTATGATAAGAAAACCTGATAAATGCCAGGCGCAGTGGCTCACGCCTGTAATCCCAGCACTTTGGGAGGCCGAGGTGGGCAGATCACCTGAGATCAGTAGTTTGAGACCAGCCTGACCAACATGGCAAAACCCTGTCTCTACTAAAAATACAAAAATTATCCAGGTGTGGTGGCAGGCACCTGTAATCCCAGCTACTCGGGAGGCTGAGGCAGGAGAATCGCATGAACCCAGGAGGTTGCAGTGAGCCAAGACGTGCCACTGCACTCTAGCCTGGTTGACAGAGCGAGACTCCATCTCATCATAATAATAATAATAATAACAACAATAATAATAAAGCAAAAACCTGATAAAGATGAAATATCCAAAAATTACATGATGTTTTATATATATGTGATGAATAGATAGCAAATGATAGTTATGTTTCTGAATAGTTTTTAAAGACGAGAGGGAATATTTAAATATAACACTGAATAGAAGAAGCAGCATTTAGAGTGTAAACTCAATTATGCACACAGCAATACTCATGCTTTGAAGAACAGAAGGGAATTGATCAAAATGTAAGCAGTGATTTGACATAGTGATTATACATACCTTTTTTTTTTCTTCCTTTAGTTTTCAGTATTTTAAAAAAAATTTGCAACCACCAGGGGAAAAACACTCATCTAAAATGTTAAATAATACTGTCCAGATATGAATCATCCCAACTTCACTATTAAACTGTAATATGCAAGGAACAAACCACCTACCCCTGCTCCACACTCGTGTTTGGTCGTTGCCCAGATACAGATTCTGAACTGTCTGTTAGAGATGGCACTACAGCCAAAAACCTGAAAAATTTAAAATAGCATAAAATTGCAAGTGAAGCCTCAGTCACGATCTAATGGGAAGCCTAAGAAAGGATGATTCATTTAGATTTTCATAGTTGCGTCTACCCTCCCATAACCCACTAAATGGCAGGCAAAAGGAATATATAAATTTTGGACTTCTCTGAATAGGAAATAATTTCTTAGCACTGAAAACAATAGCACCTTTAGAAATTAAAAAATCAGATAAGTAAAAGTGAATCTCAATCACTTTACTTAGCTCTTCCCATATGTGAAAGGAGTTTTGGGTTACCAATCAACATCCACAGGCCCTTTATTTGAAGAACCACCCTCATTTCCCAGGTGCTCACAGGTAATATTACTGTACTGCAATGAGAAGCAATGTTGGATGGTTTAGTTATTCCTCATGGAAATAATCTGAAATACAAAATTTTCTATAATGGAGGGATTGCCAGGATCTATGTCACCCTTCAAAGAACAAGAGAATGCCTCTCATCTACGTGGTTAATTCAGAATAGCCTTATTATTCACACATTCAAGAGAATTATCTTTAAGCACCAGAGATGTGTGTTTTTTTCCTTTTTTAAAAAATTTATAGGCTGTGTGTGGTGGCTCACGCCTGTAATCTCAACACTTTGGGAGGCCAAGGTGGGCAGATCATGAGGTCAGGAGATCGAGACCATCCTGGCCAACATGGTGAAACTCCATCTCTACTAAAAATACAAAAATTAGCTGGGTGTGGTGATGCGCCTTGAAATCCAAGCTACTTGGGAGGCTGAGGCAGGAAAATTGTTTGAACCCGGGAGGCGGACGTTGCAGTGCGCTGAGATTGCGCCATTGCACTCCAGCCTGGTGACAGAGCAAGACTTTGTCTAAAAAAAAAAAAAAAATTATTACCTTTTTTTGAAACTGCCTTGCTCACTCAGGCTAGAGTGCAGTGGTGTGATCGTGGCTTACTACAACCTTGACCTCCTGGGCTTAAGCAATCCTCCCGCCTCAACCTCCCATTACAGGCATGCGCCACCATGCCCGGCTAATTATTTTATTTTTTATGGAGACAGGGTCTCACTACGGTCCCCAGGCTGGTCTTGAACTCCTAGACCAAAGTGATCCTCCCTCCTTGGCCTCCCAAAGTGCTAAGAGTTATGAGCGTGAGCCATTGCACAGCTTGGCCTGTTTTTCACTTAAAAGGTAAATTTTAAATATAGTTTATTAAAGATAAAAATATGCTTAGATTAGATTAACTGCTTTATTTAGCTATACTACTTTTTCAAGGATGAAGGTATCCAACATCCCTTCCATGGCCAGAGAAAAGTCCCACGTAAATTAAATTTACTCAGTCCTTGCATTCAATAGCAAGAAACTGCATTGGCTTCATTTTGGTAAATACTAAGAAAGCTTATTTTGAAACTAAAGTTTTATTTTTGGCTGGGCACAGTGGGCGGCTCACGCCTGTAATCCCAGCACTTTGGGAGGCCGAGGCAGGCGGATCACAAGGTCAGGAGATCAAGCCCATCCTGGCTAACACGGTGAAACTCCGTCTCTACTAAAAATACAAAAAATAAGCCGGGCATGGTGGCGGGTGCCTGTAGTTCCAGCTACTTGGGAGGCTGAGACAGGAGAATGGCGTGAACCCAGGAGGTGGAGTTTGCAGTGAGCTGAAATCACGCCACTGTACTATAGCCTGGGCGACAGAACGAGACTCCCTCTCAAAAAAAAAAAAAAAGAAAAAAAGAGACTAAAGTTTTATTTTTAAAGCTACAGTTTCATCATCCTTTGTATTTAGAGACACAGGACTTAGTGATAAAAGTAGTTTTTGATGATCTCTACTATAAGTTACCAGGAGGAAAAATGGTATGTCACAACAGAATTGCATCATTTTAAAAGTTAGAAGAATAATTGTTTCAAGAGGCTGGCAAAAATAATACAAATTATTTTCTTCAAATATGTTGGCTCATTGATTTAGATTTTTAAAAACTAGCAAAACTGAGAAAAGATTCCCCCTCCCATATCTTCCCATAATAGTATACAAAGTGTCCCTAATAAACAAGACCTTTGATAGACTTTGTTTCTAATTCCTTTCTGAAAAGCAAGGAGGTAATTCCGTCCATCTCCAGAGAAAACTTCCACAGCAATAGGCTGAAATGATCAGAGAGAAAAACATTAAGAAAAAACAGTAGTTCACAAATAAAATTACATATTAACTTTTCCACTATAAATTTCTACAATGTTCAAGAAGTTAATTTGCAGCTGGGCACGGTGGCTCACGCCTGTAATCCCAGCACTTTGGGAGGCCGAGGCGGGTGGATCACAAGGTCAGGAGATCGAGACCATACTGGCTAACATGGTGAAATCCCGTCTCTACTAAAAAATACAAAAAATTAGCAGGGCTTGGTGGCGGGCACCTGTAGTCCCAGCTATTCGGGAGGCTGAGGCAAGAGAATGGCGTGATCATGGGAGGCGGAGCTTGCAGTGAGCCAAGATTGCGCCACTGCACTCCAGCCTGGGCGACAGAGCGAGACTCCGTCTCAGAAAAAAAAAAAAAAAAAAAAGAAGTTAATTTGCTGACACTTTTAGAGTCATGAATTCCCTGCAGATGAAGCTACACAATAAACAGATATTTCTTATTCTGCTCAATTTATTTCTAAAGTCTTTAATAACAGAATAAAAAAGTAATTAAAATTTTATAATTATAATTTTATAAAATTATCGTAAGGATGTAATTTTCATATTAGAAGAAAACAAAAATGTTGATTTGGATAGCTACAGGGAAAGATGGATAACAAAGATAATTACCCAAATTTTAGGCTGTGTTTAAACAAGAGAAATGCATTATACAAAATCAGGCATCCATGTGACCTGAGTCTGTCTATAACCAAATCTAAGGATTATTCTAAATGCAGATCCTGGCCGGCCACGGTGGCTCACGCCTGTAATCCCAGCACTTTGGGAGGCCGAGGCAGGTGGATCACGAGGTCAGGAGATCGAGACCATCCTGGCTAACATGGTGAAACCCCGTCTCTACTAAAAAACACAAAAAAATTAGCTAGGCATGGTGGTGGGCGCCTCTAGTCCCAGCTACTCAGGAGGCTGAGGCAGGAGAATGGTGTGAACCAGGAAGGTGGAGCATGCAGTGAGCCTAGATCGTGCCACTGCAGTCCAGCCTGGGTGACAGAGCAAGACTCCATCTCAAAAAAAAAAAAAAAAAAATGCAGATCCTATTGAGGGTTTCCATGGCACATATCAATTTTAAAATAATACATTTTCAGAATAAAGAAACAGGATAAAACAGTACTACTAAATTGACTCACCTGCAGGAGATATCTTCTTTTATGAACTTCCTTGATATCTTCATATGCAAAAATGCTGCATGTTCTCTTGAGTTGACTAGGGCCTTGCCTGGCTCCTCTAGGGATAATAGGCTCATGCATACTACAGGCAGCCAAGAGAAAAAGCAAATAAACAAAAACACAGCAAGGGATAAATTCACTGTTCCACAAAGGGTGTGCTAATTTTAAACACATGAACAGGATGGAGGAATAATATATATCAGAATTTTCAGTTAAAAAATACATTTAAAAGAAGAATTTGTTAGCTACCTGAGATACAAGGAACCCCCTTTGATGAATATAATTTTAAAAATCCCCTTATTACTGTCAGGACGAAGTTATCTACCAGACATTGTTAGCACAGTGCCTCAGCTCTTTGGGGCCCAAGAAAATGTCTTAATTTCTTTTAAAAATCAGAAAAAAAATCAACTTCTAGGTAGAAAAACACATTTTAATATATGTTTATATTTATACCATTAGTTACAACATACAATTTTAAATATTTTTGTATGGAAAAAGGACCCACAAAAGACTTCATGTGACCCTGATTGTTGTTGAAAGTAATTATTTGAAATATCTCCTAGGCATGAACTACAGAAACAATGTCTGTATTCAAGGGTGCTAGGAAAATGTTAAAGGAAGAAGAGAAGCAGCCTGTTGATCTTCTAAGCCCTAAGCTTCTTATCTTTCTTCTAGGTTGGTCTGTCTCTTGAGTTTTCCACTACTCCACTATCACTTTCATCACAGGACTGGTAGAAGAAAAGGAAGATGTCTACACCTCAGTCAGCAAATCTCTGCTAATGCTTTAGTCACGCTGTTTCTAGGGTACTCCGAGTACCTGATGACGCTCTTTCATTTTTAAGAGTATTGTTCACACCTGTAATCCCAGCACTTTGGGAGGCCAAGGTGGATGGATCACGAGGTCAGGAGATCAAGACCATCCTGGCTAACATGGTGAAACCCCGTCTCTACTAAAAATACACAAAATTAGCCAGGCATGGTGGTGGGCACCTGTAGTCCCAGCTACTTGGGAGGCTGCGGCAGGAGAATGGCATGAACCCGGGAGGCGGAGCTTGCAGTGAGCCGAGATCGAGCCACTGCACCACTGCACCACTGCACTCCAGCCTGGGCGACAGAGTGAGACTCTGTCTCAAAAAAAAAAAAAAAAAAAAAAAAAGAGTATTTTCTCTACAATTGTATATCTGCTATATTTTTTAAAAGGACAATTTATAAATTCAGATTAAATTTGTAAATATATAGATTATAATATAAATAACTCAGAATGCACAGAAATAAATGTTATTTAGCTTTTATCTTGATAAAGAAGCCAAACATTTTCATTATTACCTTAAAATAACTGAATATCATCTTTGTGAATATGTAATGACAAATACGCACAAACCGAGAGATAACATTACCTAGAACACCATTTTTTGATTAAAAAAGAAAACTATGCAAATATATTTTCTGTCTTCTAAAGATACCATACATTGTCTTCATTCATTTACTTACTTTGGAGGTAAGGTTTCAATATCTCTTATTTCCCTGGTTGCTGTCATGGTAAATCCATCAATCACATAAAAATGCTCTTTACCAAAAAGAAGGAGCCCCTCACTGGTATCTAGGCCTTGGACTCGAGCACAGCGGTACATGTGTTGGATCTATAAAGAAGCCCACAAACATTCATTAATATAGGTTTTTTGTAAAGATCAATTTTTGTTAGACTACTATGGCCTCCCTAGAGCTAAGCATATTAAATCAGAGTTTAAGCATATTGAGAAGATTAAGCTTAGATTACAGTCTGATTTACATCTGACTAGAGTAAAACTAAACAATTCACTCATACCCGTCCACTCATCTGCCAATCCCATCTCTCTCAATATTCTGGGTGTACTTTATGTAGGCCAGGCACACAGGCGCTAGCTTCTAAAAGTCAAGAACATTAGATATGGCTCCTGCTCTCATGAAGGGAGACAGACACAGCAAACTTGGCAGGAAAGGGAATTGAGGCATACATGTAAGGAGATTAGAATAGGATTGTGTTCTATGTGAGGCAAGATGATACAGAGTGAAAATTGCAGGGCCTGCTAACTCAGGGTAAACTTCCAGTTCTGCCACTTTGTAGATTGGGTCAAGTTTCTTAATTTCTCTGAGCCTCCATGTCTTTATTTGTAAATTTCTAATTGGCTTGTTGTGAGAATTAAGTGAGATAATGTACATAATCAGGTTAGGAATTATTGGTTGCTTTCTGTCCCACACAGTTTACCTTCTTTTCCCATCATACTCCCTGGAAATGGAACTGTAGAATTTGTTTCTATTCATTCCCCACCTGGATTCTGCTCCCTGGAGACTAGTGTACTATTGCAAAAAGCCAAGCTTGGCAGAAGTTGTATTTTCCTCATAGGAAGGAGCGTTGCTAAATCTCTCAAAGTAAGTATTGTTTTCTCCCAAAAGGCAGTATCTAATTCTTTGTAAAAACTTTTCTTGCTTAAACTTAGTTCAACATCAGTCAAGACAAAAATCAGCAACCAAATCAGAGTCAAACAAATGTCAGTTTGAATACACTTCCTGCACTATTAAAGCAACTAGAGTAAAAACTGTACTCGTGAATTAAAAGTTTTAAAAATGAAAGCATTGTAATAGGTTTTCTAAAATATCTAAGTCAATTTTCATTGCTACATTTGATCAATCCTGATGTACTTTAAAAGTTTCTCTATTGCAGTATATTTTATGCATATATACACATACATACATACATTATATATAAACACATACACATACACACAAAATGTTTATTTCCTAAGTGTATGGCTGGATGAATTTTCAAATGCTAAAAATCTGGTGTGACCAGCATCCAGACCAAGAAACAGAATGCTCCCCAGTCCCTAGAAGCCTCTCTTGTGCTTCCTTCATACCTGGTGTACTTTTATAGTTACATGATCTTTTCTAATGTATTGTCATTCAATATTAATTAAGGCATACATTTGAACAGAACTGTTTTGATTATACTCCAATTTCTAGTGACTACTTCTTAGATGGTAAGAATTCAAACGTTATACCAAGATCTAATATAATAGGCAAAAGAACATCCTTTAAAAAGGTGATATTCATGACACATTCAAGTCATTCATTCCCTTGTTTATTAAACCAATCTGTCCTTCATTCAAAGGTTTACTGGTTGTCTATTATGCAACTGGACCTGTGTAAGGCAATGAGATAGGGATAAGACACAGTTTGCCTATAAGGAGCTCAACATCTAAGACAAAAGAGAAAGATACTGGAACAAGTAATTATGACATGATAATACAGAGTGATATATATAAGGCATCATGAAAGTATAGAGGAAGGGTATCCAACCAAGCCTGAGTTAGCAAAAGAGTCAAAGAAAGCTTCCTATGTTTGAATATTACAAACATCCAGATAAATGGGATTATAACACACAGGATTTATTAGGATAAAAGTTATGCAAGTAGAAGGAAGAGGGGCATTTTGGCAGAAAAAAACAATATGAGTGACACAGTTTGCATATGTGTCCCCTCCACATCTCATGTTGAAATGTGATCCCCATTGTTGGAGGTGCGGCCTTATGGGAGGTGTTTGGGTCATGGGGGTGGGCCCTTCATGAATGGCTTGGTGTTGTCCTGGTGGTAATGAGTCCTTACTCTATCAGTTCACACAAGAGCTCCTTTTCTCACTATGTGACAAGCCTGTTCCCCCTTCATCTTTTGCCATGAGTTAAAGCTTTCTAAGGCCTCATCAGAAGCCGAGCAGATGCTGATGCCATGCTTGTACAGCTTGTAGAAGTGTTGAGCCAAACAAACCTGTTTCTTTATAAATTATCCAGCCTCAAGTATTCCTTTATAGCAACGCAACATGGACAACCACAATGAGTAAAGTGCAGAGTGGAAAAAAAAAAAAACAACATGGTGGGTGTAATGAACTCCAAGGTGTACCAGGCTGCAGGGGCTCAGGCTACAAGACAGAGTCAGTGGAATGAGACCAGAGAGGTCAGCAGGGTATTGGAGGTTGAGCAAGAAACAGGAAGGTGATGTCTTCTGTGAGTGAAGGAGAGCAGGGGCTAAATAATCCAAGGCCGGAGGTGACAGTCCAGATTGGCTGAAGCCGCTTGTAGGTTATTACTGGAATTATGGAGATGTAGAAAAAAATACAAGGCCAGATTGCTGAATAGACTGTCTACATGGATTTGAAATAGAGAATTACAGCAAGATCTGTGGTATAGAGGAAGAAAGAGAATTAGGTCCCAGTTGTTAATACTGTATCTGATGAAATCTTATGCTGTTTAATGTTTCAGGGTATGAGAAAACCCTTACAGATGAGAAAAGTAGAGTACTGAACCCAAAAGGCTGCTTAAAGCCAAATTTTATTACTGAGGCTAATGCATTTACTTTCCACAGCTACCCTATCAACTCATCTTGTCTTAATAATATGTTACTGAAGTATTTACAATCCTTACTTTTCAGAAGCACAATACCTTTTCTCCTTCCTCTAACAGGCGCAGTAAGGTAGCATTATCTGTTTTCTCCTCCTCTTCTATGGAGCTGCCCTCGGCAATCTGGTCTTGTAGCTGCTCCTGGTTCTCCTCATCTCCTCCATCAGGTGCAGATCGGGAGCGTTTTAGAGGAGGCTTGACCAAACCTACAGTATAATAACCAAGAGGGCCATGTGGCATTCTAAGGACCTTGTGGGGAAGCAGTTTAGTCTCATGTAGTTCCTTCTATAGATTTCCCATTTGAGACAACTCTGGAAGGTATAGGGAGGAAGCACATTCAGTGGTTAAGAACATAGTCCTCTGGAGTTAATGACGTTGGAAAATTATTCAACTTTCTGAACCTTAGTTTCTTATCTATAAAACAGGGACAAGAGCCAGGTGTGGGCAACATAGCAAGACTCTGTCTTAAAACAACAACAAAAAAAACATGGTACAAGTACACTATCTTAGAGGATTGTTGGAGGACTAAATTAGGTAATTCATGTAAAGTGCTCAGCATTATGCTTAATACATAATAAATTCTCAATAGTGTCAGGTGATAATGATAATAGAAAGCTATAATAGTAAGAATGGTATAGCTTAGGTAGGTGTCATTAAGGGGACGCCATGAATCAATAAGCAATTATTGTCACAAAAATAAAGACAGCAAATTATAAACATGATTATGACTGGGTGCGGTAGCTCACACCTATAATCCCAGCACTTTGGGAGGCCAAGGTGAGCAGATCACCTAAGGTCAGGAGTTTGAGACTAGCCTGGGCAACACGGCAAAACCCCATCTCTACTAAAAATACAAAAATTAGCTGGGTGTGGTGGTGCATGCCTGTAGTCCCAGCTACTCAGGAGGCTGAGGTGGAGAATCACTTGAACCTGGGAGGCACAGGTTGCAGTGAGCTGAGATCATGCCACTGCACTCCAGCCTGGGTGACACAGCAAGACTCTGTCTCAAAAAAAGTAAAAAATAAACATGATTAGAAGATATCCCACCTACTTGGAGGGCTCTTGAAGACTATTTCATGCCTCATTTCACAAGTGGCAGTATGGCTTTTCATACATGAATTTATTTGATCAAAATACCAGGTCAGAAAGAACAGAATTCTTTATAATACAGGGACATATAATGTAATTTGCAGATTAAGGAAACATTTTACTACCTACATTTTGACAACTTTTTAATAATCACAGTAGGATAAATTAAAATCAGTTGATAGTAACCAGTGAGGACCCAAAGTATGAGAAGTCCTTAAAATGCATGCCAAATCACACATTTTGATTAAATTAATATTCTTTGTGCCATCCAAAGTAACACTATACCTGCCTGTTACAGCTGCCCTAAGCACTTTGGAAAAGCACAAGTCAGCCTGAGTCTTTTCCTTCGAATATTACTTATCAGAGGTTCTGCTTTGCCTTGAGAAGAGCCTTGTTTTCATATTTGAACAAGTGTAATAAGTAAGCAAGAGAGATCAAATCCTGCAGAGAACATCCACAAAGGGGGAAAGCTTACAGCTGCATTATTTTTAGCTTAATGAATCAAAACCTCCATTTCTATGTCTAGCATAATACCCTGTATATTTGTGCTTTTAGCTCAATTAGAGATTAGGAAAATCAGGCCAGAGAAGTTAAAAGCCAATGACCCAAACACAAATAATCTATCAAACTCTGTGGATTATACCTTGGCTTGTATCCAGCAACAGCTTTGGACCCAATTCAATAACTGTGCTGGTGCAATGTTAACAAAATTAGAAGGTTTTTATCTCTGTCCAACTATGAACAGTTTCAGTGATTTTATGAAAATGTTGGATCAATTATAAAATGTTTAGTAAGTCATAGTCATCACATGAGAACAGGTATGTTATAACAACAGGAGAAACTGATCACAATCTCAGTAGTGTTTTTTGTTGACACAGTCACATACTATCAGTTTTTAAAACAATCTGAAACTCATTTTTAATTTATTAACTCATTAAAACTCATTTTTAATTCATTAGTTTTTAATTTTAAAACTAACTTTTAATTAAAATCTTAATTTACACTTTAGGGCTTTATAGAATATGCATAGACTTTTGAATTTGTGGTGAATCAGAGGCTTAAAAAGATTAAAACAATGGATTGATTTACTTACTCAGTTGAACTGATTGAATCCTCATTCTGTGCTAGTCATGTGTCAAAATTTATAAAGTGAGAAAAAAAAATTTGTCTTTGAGAAAAACTCGTAAATTAGAAAGTGGAAACAGCAGTGAAAAATCACTGAAACTGCTATAATAGACATGAGTGAAGTACTATCAGTGAACAGAGGAGTTGGAGAAGACTTTAGAGAAAGATGATTTTATATATGACCAGTGAGTTTAAGACTGAGTAGGATGTGTTAAGGTAGGGATAATGGAGAAGCTGCAGAAAAGAAGAAACCATTTCAGGCTGAGGGCACCACATGTAAAAGTACAGAATCCGAAAGTCTATGGATAGTGTAGTCCAATTCATCATCTACTCAGCTCCTAAAGTTTAGATTTGGAATAATCTCTCTCAGCTCATAGGAAGAAAGACCATTATTCCTTACTATTGGCTAATATGCACTAATGACAGGTTTAGTAGTTATTTTAATTTCATAAATATTTATTTAGTTATTAAGCCCTTAACTTAAAATATCAAGTGCCGAGGTACATGTTCTCAATACCTCCTGATGCTGTGTCATGAAAAAATACTTATGTATATTAAAAAAACTAAATATCAAGTGCCACTGAGGATTCTGAGAAATACAATTAAAAAACCATTAAGCCAATGGGCACGTGACATTCATTTGTAGGCAATAAACAAGAGCAAGTCTTTTTAGTTCTGATAAAGAAATCAATCTTTAAGAAGGGTGAGATGGTAAAACGTGTATGGATATTTTTAAAGTTGGCCCTACTATTTACAGTTGCTCAAATTTTTGTATGAATTCAAATACAAGAATGTTCCAAAATCACTTTTAATCAAAATCAAAAAGGCAGGCTGACCTTTGACTTTAGCAATAGTGTCTTCCCCATGCTCTGGTTCTTGCTGAGCAGCTTCGCCTTCTGAACTCTCCACAATGGCGTCTTGGACAATGGCGGGATTGCCAGAGGCCAGTCGCATGTAGTACTCTTTACTGTCATAACTTACGGCTCTTCTGTATCGAGCAGGTTTCTAAGAAATGACAAAAGAAAATGACTCCGATAACTATCACCAAGAATTAAAACATAATATTCTTGAGGAAAGGTATGGTGTCAAGGTGTATTACCTTTTTAAATGGGCTTTTCATAGACTGTATGTATATACAGTAAATCCATACTTTTGGGTTAAGTTTCTCTATTTTAAAATTCCATTGATTTTTTTAAAAGACATACATAAAACAATAATATTAGCAGCTCTGTTCTTCCTGAAATAATCTCTAGCCAAAAAACGTTTCTGTGTTAGTGCAGTGTGTCTTCTTTGGTGTATGAGAAAACCTCCCCATCCGGTAAAGAGAATGATCAATGTTGAAGAGCACTGAGCTGCAAAGAGCCTGTCTAATCTGTGAGGAGCCTGGAACTTCACTTCCACCCCAAGTGAAGTAATTAGGTCAGGCCTAAAGGTCCACACACTCAGAATAATCAGTGTGAGTGTGTAGTTCAAATACTTGGAGGTAGAGACTCAACTGGCCTATTCTTTCCTATATTCCCAGGTTTCACTGAGAATGGCCAAAACCTTCTTCAGATCCTTCTGAGAGTCCTGACGCAAAAAGGAATCAAGAAGTTTTATGCCAGGTTACACTCTGGTTAGCTTGCCACTGCAAGCTGCTATCTCCAATTTGCTCATTCTCATTGTCTGTTGTGTAAAGGAATATGATCCATAACTAACTCAACTAAATGAGTATTTGATATACTCATTCTTAATGAACATACAGCAGTCCATTTTGAAGAAGAAATTAATTACCTAGAAACATAAGGATTTGATGTTTTAGAACATGATACATGAACATTTCTTTTCCTGATTAGCCTTTATTCTCAAAACAGGTTGTCCAACTGACTTAAATTGTTTTCCCCTTAAAATCACAGAAGATGAGAAACTAAGATCTAAAATATCCTATAAAATATCAGACAGAGGGAAAAGTTTGTATGCATATAGGTTCCTCGGATCGGAATTAGACCCAGACTATGGATTAATAATATTAAAAAGATGAAATCTGAAACATGCTTTAAAACCTTCCCCTTCTAAATATGACTTTACTTTCCTATAAACAAGAATATATAATTTTAAAAATTATACTACCTGTCTACTCTTCAAACTCAAATAGTCAATATGCATCATTTACAACAATGCCTTTTTCAAGCAACATTTTTTTTAAGTGATTTCCAACTAAAGTGGAAAACAAGTGTCCTTTGGGTGAGACATGTAGAATGAGATACTGAACCAAATTTTTGATAAAAAGATAACTAAGTGAAGCCACATTAACCTTCTTTAACTTCAGGTACAGAGCAAGGAAATAAAGAGAGTTGCCAGTGAACTGAGGAATGATATACAGCAAATGGAGACTGAAAATATTACTTGACATAGGAAAGTATTAAAATGATGTAAAATAATATTACAATGTGGAGGAACTGATGGGTAAACAAACAAGAACACTGCATTATTTTTGAAAATGAAAGGAAGGTCGTAGATTTTGTACTATAAAAATTCTTTTGTGTGAGGTATCTTCAACTCAAAATTGCTAATATTTAAAAAGATAAAAGCATAGTTAGTGATGGGCAAGACAATGAATTAATAGATGAGGGACAGCATCTACTTGATTACTGACTTCATGTACAGATTTAAAATTGACCTACAAGAATTTTTTTCTAAATATTTTGATGTACATTTCTGTGTTCTAAAAAACTACATTTTTAATTAAATTATGTAATTTCATCTTTCTGGAATATAAAAACGATAATTAACTTTTCTACTAATTAAAATAAATTTGTATTTTGAAAAGTGATCACACTTTGTTTCCATTCATTCTGATTGAAAAAAAATTTTAAAAGAGGAGACACTGTTGCATTCTCAAAATACACACTTTAGTATTTAGAAGAATTAAATGACTAAATGAAAAGTTGAAGATGCCAGGCTGCCCATTACTAACATGCCTCATAATTTGTTAGTTTATGTGTGAAGCAATAGATGTTTTTATAGTGAGAGCAGTGAAAACTCAGTCTGTTAGTGAGCGGCATATAAATCCTAAAAAGAGATAATTAGAAAAAGCTGAGAAACAGTAGAACAACATCTCTCAGCCTGAATGAAACCAACTGTTCAACTCTAAGGAACTTATAGGAAGAACAAATTGAAAGCCAATCTTTTAAGTTAGTCTAGTCTACCATGCACTTAAAAAAAACCCAGAAAACAAAAAACAAAACTACAAGTAGTTTATATTCTTTTACTGTAATTTGTGTTTTACCTTTTGAGGAATATCATCGGGTGTCTCAGGCTGTTTACTTGGGATCTCAGACTGAAAACAGGGTATTAAGTATAGACATATCAGAAAAGAAAACATAAAGAAGAACACAAAAATAAAATTTTTCTTGAGGATTGTATGAAATATGAAAGATGTAGTTACTCAAACAAAATTAACATGATAGCCTAAGCAGCTTAAATAATCACTAAGCATCTTGTGGTTACTTTCTCACAGATCAAAAGTAGTTTTAAGTAAAGCTTAAATATGCCAAATGTCTCAGTGCTACTGAACAGGACAGACTCTTACAAATCACACAGGCAAAACTTCAGCACAGGCTGCCATTAACTTGGATGATTTACAGGCAACTCTTTACACTGTTTAAAAAAAAAAAAAAAAAAACCTGAAATCAGGATAATAGAACCTAATGCTAGCTAGTATCTCCCATCTTCCTTTCCCTTGGGTTATCCCTAAATTTGTGTTGTAACAGGGGCAAATGGCTGATTTAAGCTATCATTTACAATACTCCATAACACAGACATCACTCTCTTTCTTTTAAGAATCCTCCCTTAAAAGCATAAGGACCTACTTCCTTCACTACCTTTACCATCCCAGAAACGGTGAAAGCAGAGGGTAGACTGGATCATCAGCCCCCAGATCAGATGTTTTTCTACAGTACTTTTACAAGAATTAGGTAATGGCTTTATATTTTATTTTCAGAATAAAATCCTGGTTAATAAGAAGGCAATTCTGTTGAGCTGTAGCATGTGGCTTCATGTAAGCACACAGGTAGCTACAGACAATAATGCAACCAAAAACCACTTCCGAATTTCCTTCCTATTCATGGTTTATATCTGGTGATGACTTCTGGTACCTTTCCCTATAGTAAACATGAGCAGGCAAAATGTTTTCACAAATGTTTGCTTACCAAGGCAAAACCATGGCCCACTAGGCATACTTACAAATACTTCACACGGTTTTAGTGATTCTTTCTTTTTAAAAGCAAACTTGTAAAGGTATATCTTATATTGAAAAATAATATTTAACATCTAGTCAATGTTCTTTATCTTGGTAGGGATTTAGATGATAAAAGTATAATGTATATATTTGTTAAAACTCACTGACTAGACCATAATAAAATAAAAGTATTTTAATGGCAAAAACAGATCAGGAAATCCAACATTAAAAAAAGAAAGAAAAAAATCACTGAATGGTACACTTAAGATTTGTATATTTCAATGTATATAACATTTCCTTCAAGAAAAAAAGAATTGTAAACAAATACTGAACTCATAATATGCACATTAAAGTGAAGAAAACGGATTCTTCAACCTGCTCTGAAATTCATAAAACAAAACAAAATAAAACAAACAAACAAAAACAAGATAGGACCAGGAGTGGTGGCTCACACCTATAATCCCAGCACTTTGGGAGGCCGAGGTGGGTGGATTGCTCGAGCTCAGGAGTTCAAGACCAGCCTGGGCAACATAACAAACCCCCCATCTCTACCAAAAAATCCAAAAATAGCCTGGCATAGTGGTGCATGCCTGTAATCCCAGCTGCTTGGGAGGCTGAGGTGAGAGGATTACTTGAGCCCAGGAGGTCGAGGCTGCAGTGAGCCAAGATCGCCACTGTACTCCAGCCTGGGCAACAGAGCGATAACTTGTCTTAAAACAAATGAATAAAAAAATAAGATAGACTGTTGGATAGATATGCAACAAATAAATACAACAAAACAGACCAATTACTAATGTCACACCTAACTGTGACATTCACTATATATACTCCCAGCCAGGATGTAGGCAGGGTCTACTAAGTATACTCTTATATTTTTCCTGGCACCATATGATACTGTGCCGATTTAATACATATTTGCTCACTGATTGATTAACCGGTTCTTATTTTACTAAAAGGCTCAACACTCAATAGTAAATATATTATACCAATAATTTTAGCATTATTTTGGCTTCCTTTTATTTAAAAAAGCATTAGATTATTACTATAATTCTTTACATAGAAACCTACATTTTTCAAAGTCAGAATTTCTAGCGAATAATGTTATAGTCCTTTTACTTCAAATTTTTCTATAATGCTGGCAATGAAATTTCCTAAATGAGCTGCTTAGTTTCTACGAGTCTTGTGACATTAATACATTATATAAAAATATATATCGAGACAGCCACAAGAGACTCTCCTAGTTAGAAAAGGAACCTAAAAGTTGACTAGCTTCCTGCCCCTGAGTAACCCCAAATTCATAGGCAGACAAACTCTTCACCCTAATGAACTTTGCAAAGAATAGTAAATGTGTTTGAGATTATTATTCTTTAAAAATAAGGGAATTACAGAATTAAAGCCTAGTTAATATTTAAATATAATTTTTTTAAAATGGCAAAATATACATTATTTTCCTCCCTTAGGATTCAGAGGAACAACCAGATTTTGAATTTTCAGCATATCCCAGGCTTATATCTTACACTATCTATAATATTTGTGTAAAATACAGAATTATAGCATAATTCATTTGTTTTAATTTGAAAATTACTCCGCAAGGAAGGTTACTGTGTGAAGAGTATAAATCATTTTTGTGTGAGAATACAGAATTTTCCATATGTACTTAATTTTTCTTGATATTAATAATTATTACTATTTTTATTACAATAATTATAGTTGATAAAGTATCAATGCTTTAAAGTCTGAATATGTTCCATATTCTATACACAAACATCCAATTTAAAATCAATAAATAAAATTCAAAACTTAGACTAGGTAAGCTATTTGTTATACAGTATGTAATATTATCAAAGTTTAAGAAATAAAACTTTAATTAGTAAAAAAAAAAAAATCACCTTTTTTATTTCTAACAAATCAAAGATTTTAAAACAAGAAATTAACTTTTGAATCACCACTGTATTCTTCAGCTTAAGGGACAGGACAAAAAATGGAAATGTTACTGAGAAATAATAATTATTTTCATCAATAAGGCAAAAGATCAAATCATTTGCCCTTGCACCAGGTAAAGTCTCTTTTAAATATCAAGAGGCTTCAAAAGCAACTTCAGGTTGGCACAAACCTATTATATCACAAAAAGTACTTACTATATTAAACATGCATGCAAGGAGGGCAACAAATTCATGGACGTTTAAAGGAAAGAACTGATTGATCTCTAACTCTGGGAGGCAATATTTTTTAATATAGATCAGGGCAGAGGTGGATTTACTATGAAGTTAAGGTAGTTTAAACTTCAGTGGCTTTCACTTCCATGAGTCCCTTTCAAAACCCTGGAAACAAAGCCCTACTAAGTTTATATTCATAATTTTTACTCTTTTTCTTATAGAGCCCTCTCCTAAACTGCATCAACTACAGGGCCCATAAAATTGGATTTGAGGCCATTTTAGTGGAAAAGTTTTAGATTTAGGAAAATTCTATAGAATGCTAAAGAGAAAGCAAAGGAAAAAAGTCTATAACTTAGGGTAGACAAGAGTGCTGGCAGTTCATTCACTCAATATTCACTAAGTATCAAGCACTTTGTTAGCACTAGAGAGATAAAACCTAATGTGGAATACATTCACTATCAATGGATAATGTCACAAAATGGGCAAACATTAGAATCTTTTCCTTTTCAAAGTGACTCAACTAGGAGACTGTTGAACTATACTCCTACTTTACTACACTACTTAGCAGCTGCAGCCTAGAAGGGGTTCCTTAACTACTCTAGGTTTCAGTTTCTCATCTGTAAAACTGGGATAACAATATTAACTATACTTCAGAGGGCTGTTATGAGACTGAAACAAAATGCATTCAAACTGCTCTGTAGAGCATCTAGCTCAGGAGTGTCCAATCTTTTTGCTTCCTAGGCCATATTGGAAGAAAAATTGTCTTGGGACACACACAAAATACACTAAGACTAACAACAGATGATGAGCTTAAAAATCTATATATATCTCTCTTTCTTTTTTTTTTTTTAGATAGAGTTTTGCTCTTGTTGCCCAGGCTAGAGTGCAATGGTGTGATCTCGGCTCACCGCAACCTCCACCTCCCTGGTTCAAGCGATTCTGTCTCAGCCTCCCGAGTAGCTGGGATTACAGGCATGCACCACCACACTTGGCTAATTTTCTATTTTTAGTAGAGACGGGGTTTCTCCATGTTGGTCAGGATGGTCTCAAACTCCCGACCTCAGGTGTTCCGCCTGCCTCGACCTCCCAAAGTGCTGGGATTACAGGCGTGAGCCACCGCGCCTGGCAAAAGTCTCATTATGTTTTAAGAAAGTTTATGAATTTGTGTTGGGTCACATTCAAAGCCATCCTGGGCCATATGTGACCCATGGGCCTTGGATTGGACAAGCTTGATCTAGCTTATTGTGCTTTGTAAATATTAGCTCCTCTTTTTTGATTTGATGGTAGAATTCAGTGGGATAATAGATACTACCACTTTTTGAAAATTTGTTTTTAACACTGCCAGAATGCATATTCCAAACAATACAAGTCGACATTTAACGGCATTTCAAATTTACAAAAGATGTGAACTACTAAAACCAAAATAAAAATTATTTCAGAAAATTTCATAATAGCAGATTAATCCTGACCTTGATTTGTGCATGAACTATGCAGTATGAATTCTACATTCTGTAACTGTCTCTCCTTCCTGTTTTTTCCTTTTAGGTGAAAGTATCTCCAACATTTCTCAACTGTCTTGTATTTTCCAATATGTAACCCATCTGTTAAAAAAATAAGTTCCATCTGGTGCATACTTATTTATGAGAGTGTCTGTTTCGATTTCATAGGCTGGTGAATTCTTTTGCCTAGGTAAAATGCTGATGATACTACGGTTGTAGGTGTGAACTCTTAATAGGGTACTTTGTTTTTATCTGATATAGATGTTTAGATACACTTTTGTAAACAAATGACATTATTACAAGGAAGGAAAGGAGTATAGATAAAAAATATTAACGGTTATTGTAAAAATAATTCAAAAGTATATGCCTCAGTTAAATCTAAACAGTGAGTTGGTCATATATTTGGGAGAGCATATTTATATTTTAGTATTCTTGAATGGATTCAATTTAAGGATTGACTCAATAAGAAATATTTTATCAAATTGCTAATGGCTTAAATTCTTAATAGATTGTTAGGGAAAAAAGATTAAGAACTGAAAGATCATACTGTTGCTTTGCTCTTATAAAAGTAAGTGCTAGTAACAGGCTGCAAAAATATGGGTGGATTACCTTTTTTACACAGTGCTCCAGAATTAGAAATTATAGTGCTTTAAGGCACAGCTGCATCAAGTATGGCATTCTTGACAGAATTGAATAATTTTGAGAAAAGTAGACTTTAGAGAGCTATCTTCCAAAATCTTAATAACTATCAGCTGGAGCTAAGACCTACGTATATTATTATTTTAAAAATTTTACTGTTTTTTTTTTTTTTTTTTTTTTTGAGACGGAGTCTCACTCTGTCACCCAGGCTGGAGTGCAGTGGCGCGATCTGGGCTCACTGCAAGCTCTGCCTCCTGGGTTCATAAATTATAATTGTTTATGGTGTACAAAGTAATGCTATATGTATATGGTTTGAATGATTAAATCAAGCTAATTAACATATTCAACGCCTCAAATACTTAACAATTTTTGTGCCAAGAACATTTGAAATGTACTCTCTTAGCAATTTTGAAATGTACAGTAGATTATTATCAATTATAGTCACTATGGAATGTAATAGATCTCAAAAAATGTATTCCTCCTGTTTATCTGACTGTACCCTTTGACCAACATCTCCCTGTTCCCCTCATTTTTCGGCCTCTGGAAACCTTCATTCTACTCTGTTTCTGAGTTTGATTGTTTTAGATGCCACATACAAGTGAGATGGATCATGTAATATTTGTCCTTCTGTACCTTGCTTATTTCATGTAACATAATGTCCTCCAGGTTCTTATACGTTGTTACAAATGACAGGCTTTCCTTATTTTTTTAAGGCTGAATACTATTCCATTATGTATACACAGTATATTTTCTTTATCTATTACTCTGCTGATAGACACTTAAGTTGATGCTAAGATCTATATTAGCATCAGGACTGGGGTTAAACCAATCAATATAAGATAAATGGAGCCAGGGTGTTTGTCAGAGAAAAACAAGAGGCATTGGAACAATTCAAGCTGCCTCACCTTATATGATCAGAGCTACTGAGAAGATTCATATGTTCTAATACACAGTGCTTATTCTGGACCAGACACTATTCTAAGTACTGAACTAATTTTAATGAACTTAATCCTCCTAACAGTCCTATGAGGTGGAACTATTATTTGCTCCAATTCAGGCATAACAAAATGAAAACTCAGAGAGGTTTAATGACCTGTAACCCAGCTGTAATAGCAAAGTGGCAGAGTCAGGTCTTAAATTTGGGCAGTCTGGCTCTGGAGTCTGTAATCTAAACCTCTTTATTATGATGTCTCCTTCTTGCACTGTTGCATCTTTTCACTCCGCCTCCACTCTGAAGTTATCAATTTAATGGAGTTTGTTGAATTTTTAAAATTAGCTATTTGAGGTAATTGACTAAATAGAGAAAAAACGCTTAGAAAGGAAAATAAAAACTTGAAAGAGACATTGTGATCATTGAATTCTGCATACTCACCGCCACATTTGTCTCTTGCTCAGTTTCTGGCACGTAAGGGTAATGGTTATAAAACATATCGTTTCGCACCATCTTTTTCCTCATCCTGCAGGGCCCTTCTGTCATCTCCAGCATCCACTTGTCAAGGTGGGAGCCGATGGGAGGGCCCCACAGTCCCCGCTCTCGCAACAGCTCGCACTCGATCTGGCACCACTCTTCTGTCACGTACTTCAGGGCATTCTGCTGACGCTGACAGGAAAGAGTCCAGGTCGGTTTTCAAGCAAAAGCAGGAGTAACATTAACAAGTCTACAAGTCACTGAAAATCAAGTTATTATTTGGAAACAAACACAATCCACACCATTTCAGTTAACGTTATAAAAGTAAAATTACATTTGTTTATGGTTAAACAATGTTGTAGATGGTGGACTTCTTAAAGCATCAAGTAAATGACAGACATGTATAGGGTAGAGTGTGCAATATAGTGAAACAAAGAGTTGAAAGAAGTTTGTTTCTCTGGCACAGGAAAGATGGCAATATTACTATGAAAATATATTGAAATGGTTAGCCCTATGTGCGTTAATAAATATATATGGTAGTTTATGGATACACCAAACTGTAAAATAGCTACCACAACATGTACAGGGGATATTCTAGGAAATCAGATGAAGAAAAAGTGCCAACAGGCTTGATTACTGGTGAACTAGGTAAACATTTCCAAAGATTTTAGATGAAGAATATAAACATGCAGCACTAAGAGGAAACTTGATGTTCATACAAAAATCAAAGAGAAACCATTTTCTCCTGGCCACTGGGATAGATCCAAACCATTTTACTTAAACGGAAATTATGACACAGTACAAGTTCTTATCTATCAAACGACAAATATATAACATTTCAACAGTAGACAGTGATAAATAACTTGCCCAATGATTCATGGAATATAAGTACATACAATTTAAATCTACAAGATTTCTAAAATATAACTGACAGTAAAGATTACTGAGTGAATAATTAAAAAATTACCTATCACAGTAGTACTTGTATGTTCTTTGGTTGGGGAAACTAAGGATCTAGTGTTATATACATAAAATATTGGCAGTTAACCATTCAGAAACCTTTAATAGATCCAAAATAGCTAATCTGAGAATAAAATATTTAAGATAAGCTTCTGAGTAATTATGAATTTACCAAGAGAATTTCAATAAATTTATTTTTCACTGACATAATCACCAAGCACTTGTAGTGTAGTAAAAAATAATTTCATTCAATCTTGTAATTTTTTTACAATTTTAAGAGACTTCTCCGAGACTCTGATGCATATTTTCACAATCTCCTTGTTAAAAGCCTGAAAAAGAAGGCTCATTCTTACATTTTTATTTTTATTAGGAACAAAGACATGTAACATATCAGTAGTGAATGTCAACAGAATTCAGCTGGGCTGATTTTCAGTTAGTTGCTTTTTGAAATGCAGTTTGTTGACAGAAGATTAAAATTTTCCATCCTAAAATCAGTAGCCAAAGTAGCTGATGGCAGGGATAATTAAAACCATCATCTGAAGATGAATGCAGTCCAGCAAGCACCTTAAAATGGGCAGAAAGATACCAGGACAAACAGAGACCTTTCACATACAAAAAATGTAAAACAAACCATTATGATCATTATAAATCCTTACCTCCTGATATTCTTTATATTGTGTATCTACTAAGTCACGAACAACAGCAATGTGAGTAAACATCCACTGTGAAATCTCCTAACAATGGATGGAAAAAGAGTCTTAATATTTCATGGAATTCTGGAGAAAAATAGTTAATTACCCTTGAAATTAATGCTAAATAATTGGTTAAAATTCTGCCAAAAGCACCAAAACAGAAAACTAAAACAAAAAATTCGGAATGAATTATATGCTTGTGTGATGGACACAGATCTGCATGCTGTCCCACCCCCCAAGCCCCTTCAAGGAAGGGCTTGCTGCCCACGTTTCTGGGCTGCTGTCAATACCCTCAGGGATGGCCTTAGCTGCAGAGGGCCGACGGGGTGCCCCACATCCAACGATCTAGGGGTAAGAAGACTCACACATTTCAGCTTAATGGGGGTCAATTATAAGAGGGTATTCTGTCCTCAAAAGCTCCACTTAGTTTGGCTGAGGCTGTCAATAGACCAGCACTGCAGCCTGACTTTTCCCTATGTCCAATCCTGCTTTCTTCTCCCTTCCATAGGTATTGATCCCAAGGGCACCCCCTAACATACATTATGCACACTAAACTCCATCTCAGAGTTTGCTTCCTAGAAAACCTAACCTGATGCATGAGATGGCTGACGCATGCTATTTCTCTCAGACCCTTTTCATAGCTGCCACTTAGATTCTAGGATGGTGAAGGAAGTAGGATGAGGAAGAAGTTAATGCTGGAGGCAGATGAGCTTTTAAAAAACCATAGGTATACACAACAAGATTGTAAAAATTAAAAAAGGCTTGTTCGGCTATTGCCTTAAAATTTATATAATTATTAGTAATAACATTACTGAAAGCTGGGAAAATTGAGAGAAAATTATCCATAGTCTGGTCATATATTAATCTCTAAATATCATCTTACATCCAGTTATAAAATGGGTATAAGTAAATAGCACTCATATATAATTTTATCATAAGAAAATGAAAGAAATTTCCATAGTCTGGATTACTTCTATCTCTATTCTAAAGCAAAAATACAGAAAAGTTTCATTTCCAATTAATTGCTTGTACATGTTAAGTATATTATATAAAATACTACAACTAAACCCTGAAATACAAATTTCTAATAATATCATCAATGAAACTAAAAAAGTACCTGGGTGGAAAGACTGTGTTTATTAAGACCACTTTCTTTTCGATTCCTTCTTGATCCTGTTAACTTGGAAAGACCAAAGCCACTGCTGACACGGGATAATTTGGACTGTGTGGTGGGCGCTAAAGCTTCTCCTCGACTTATGCATTTCTTTTCATGGGCTATTAAAAAATTAAATTAGATTATTTTATAATTTCTCCATGTATTTATGAGTCTTACTTTAAAAACTTCCATATCTGGTTATACACTACAACCCTGTAGTTAACAAAAGCAGCACATATTACAGATGCAGACATTACATTTAGATATCACAAATTTATTTATTGGTAATCTTAAGGGTAATTGCTCGCAAATTGTTGTATTAGCTGAACTTAGAGTTGGTTGAAAGTTCACAGCTCTGTAATAACATGCAAATTTAACTATAATGAGTTTCTATATTAATAATTCATAATTACCTAATTAAAATCTTTGGTGTTGGGTATACTTCGCAACTTAGAAATGTTTTGGATTTTTAAAAGGCTATACAGCTTATACAACACTGTAGATTATATAACGCCACCAGAGAATCTACGGTAATAAGCTATAATTTAATACATCAATATTACTGCAACAAAATGTATGAATATTCCCATACCAAGTAGGACAAAGAAAGATAAATTAGATTCTGTCATAAAGTCAGTTTTGGCACCAATTAATGAAAAAGCAGAGCTTTTTGAATTTCAAAATTATAGTTAAGGGATTGTGGACCTGTAGCCAAGACAGTGACCATACTAGAGCTGTTAGCAATGTATTACATTCTGAATGCATAAATGCCTGATGTATAACACACCTCAGATATTAAAAAAAAAAAAATCAAAGAAAAGTAAGATATCAGTATAATTCTAGAATGGTTGTTCTATTGATTTTCATTTAAGGATGACTTTATAGTATCCTTTTGGGAATGCTGTAATCACATATTTAAAATATACCCAGGCCGGGCGTGGTGGCTCACACTTGTAATCCCAGCACTTTGGGAGGCCGAGGCGGGCGGATCATGAGGTCAGGAGATCGAGACCACGGTGAAACCCCGTCTCTACTAAAAAAATATAAACAAATTAGCCGGGCGCGGTGGCGGGCGCCTGTAGTCCCAGCTACTCGGAGAGGCTGAGGCAGGAGAATGGCATGAACCCGGGAGGCGGAGCTTGCAGTGAGCCGAGATCGCGCCACTGCACTCCAGCCTGGGCGACAGAGCGAGACTCCGTCTCAAAAAAAATATATATATATACGTATATATATATACCCATATATGATAGCCACATGTAAATCTCCTGGTCGTATGATCTCTGTAGGCCTTACCCAAATGATTCTGCCAGCACTTCAGGGCAGCTTCTTCAATGAGTGGCCTTGCTGTAGCTATGTCCACGTGGCCCCTTTCATTCACAGGTAGAGTTACTTTGAAAAGTTCCTCTAAGACTTGTTTCTTACTATGTATCAGTTCAGTCCAAACTCTGTTGACAGCTTTTATGAGAAGCTGACGCCCTAGTAAACAAACAAACAAACAAACAAAAAAGTAAGCAAATGATCAAAACACAGTACAAGGTTAGTTTTTATTTTTCTTCATGTTTATATGTGGGAATTTTGACTACAGTATTTAATGTAGAAAAAAAAAGCTCATGTTGTATCTAGCCCAGTGAAAAGGTTAGACAACTAAAACTGTGGTTGCCTATTTAGAAAACATTGAAAAAACTTTATATTCATATAAAAGAACTACATTTTTATTTATAAAATTGGAAATTATATCTATGTAATTAACTTTCTAGATTAAAAACTTATCCCCCATTTAAAAGTAATTTTTAAATCTGAATGTTTAAGGTGAGTTCAAAACTAAGTTAGTATTCTTGAATATTTTGCACAAGAAAAGAAATATTTTGAAAAGCCTTTTACTATTAAATTCATTCTTGCTTTGGATTCCTTGTTTGTATGCCTGACTCCTCCTCCAGACCAGTTGGCCCTCAGCAATCACCTGAGGGTCTGTCATAACAAGCTGCTAGTCCCTCACCCCAGGGTTTCTGATTAAGTAGGTCAGAGTAGGGCAACAGAATCTGCTTTTCTACCAAGTTCCCAAATGATATTGATGTTGCTATTCTGAGGACCTTGCTATAACCAACGCCAGTTCCTCAGGGGGTGAAAATAACAACCGCATTTTTGGTGTTTAGGGTTCAAAACATTTTGGTGAAAGAACAGAGAATAAATTCATGTTTAAATGAAGGAATGAAATTAAAATGAGTGCTGGGCTTCTCAACAATGAAACCATATGTAAAACTATCGTACAGTATTTCTGGGGAGACAAACACCACCAGAGTGATTTCTCTTTATCACTAAACATGTGGAAATAAGAAATCAATCCATACAAAGACTTCAATATGCAATCCTTACAGGATCAGTGGGAAAACCAGATTGAAAAAAAAAGAGAGGGGCTGGGCATGGTAGCTCACAGCTGTAATCCCAGCACTTTCGGAGGCCGAAGCCGGTGGATCACTTCAGGTCAGGAGGTTGAGACCAGTCTGGCCAACATGGTGAAATCCTGTTTCTATTAAAAATACAAAAAAAATAGCCAGGCGTGGGATGTGCACCTGTAGTCCCAGCTATCTAGGAGGCTGAGACATGAGAATCACTTGAACCCGAAAGGTAAAGGTTGTAGTGAGCTGAAATAGTGCCACTGCACTCCACTGTGGGCAACTGAGCAAGATTTTGTTTACAAAAAAAAAAAAAAAAAAGAGAGAGCATATAAAGAAGAATAAAAAATAGCATTATTGATAACCTGTCTCAAGCAATATTTGCCTACTCTAATGTGATATGCCTGGCATTACCATTGGGCAGTTCTCTTTATAGTTAATTCCAAGATAGTATTTGTACTTCTACTTCAGCAAATGTAAATATTAATACCACCACCAAATCTCACAGTGTTACTAAGAAATGATGAGCTTAGCAATATTACTGGTTAGTGCTTTATTGTTATTGGCATGAGGAGACTCTTTGTCTATGTACAGGTTGCCCTACTGGCAGAGTTGCTATCAATCAATGCTGGCAGTTTCTGAAACCAATGTGTTGGTTATGTCTTAAAAACTGGAGATAAAACAGCCACAACAATTTAAAAACATCCCAAGTCAAGGCAATTACCTTCACTAATATCTTGGCTGTAACTACCATCTGGTTCAATGTCCGAGGGGATCATAATGTGCCATGTGGTCATGCGGGCTTCTGCTTCCAGTCCAAATCCATCCACATTGCTGAAAAATTCCAGTCAGTTTAAACTTTATGAAGGAAATGATTAGCTGAAGACTATAGTAACTAAGAATTACTCTATTTCCATTACCAGCAGACACTGAAAGTCTACTCAGCAGATGCACAGAATAGAACTCTAGTTTGCCAGGAAGATGCCATTTTTAAGAGGTGATCAAATAAATCCACTTGACTAAATGTAATTAGACTAATCTATAGCATCAAGATTATTACCTTAATATTTAACATGCCTTTTGATTATTGTGAACATTTTTACCTAACATTTACAAAATGTTCATTCAACTAAGAACATTTTTCTAATATGCCTGTGTCCTCTCTCCATCTTATATCTCACTACTCTGCTCCTGTAGTGAAATAGTTGCAGTTCCCCTGAGGTGCCACACTCCTTCTTCCCTCTGGGCATTCATACAGACTGTTCTTTCCTCCAGTAGCAGTTGTCTCCATTCCCTTGTCCTCCCCAACCAGGTCTCAAGCTGCAGCTCAGCAGGTATTTCTTTCAGGTTAGGGGCCCCTCTTATGTGCCTCCAAAGCACTGGGTTGTTCCTAGCAGATCACTCAATACAGCTGACTGGTCTTGCTTAGCTGTTTCCCCTCAAGAAGGCTGCCACAGGGTCTATCATACTCACATTTTGTCCCAGCCCCTAATTCAATGCTTGGCCCCGGCAGATTCTAATGAAATATCTGTCAAAGCAATCAACTGAAAAATACTAATTTTACTCATTTAACATATAACACTGCATTGAGCTTCACTTTTTACTTCTCTTAGACTTCAATGGTATGTATTTTATTTGCTTTAAAAGCAAACTTCCTTATATAAGTGACACATGGTGATAATGGAAAATTTTAAAGGTGTAGAACACTAAGTTAAAGGAAAAAAATACCCATTATTTCACTGCAAAAATGCAACACTTGCCCTTTACCTTTTTGCATAAAGGTTTAAATAAAACAGAGTAAGGGTAAAATACATGTTACTATCAAAAAAATAAAGAATTTCGTTGGAATAACATCAAAGCCAAATTTAACATGGCAAACTGAACCTAAAGGATTTACCTTCCAACATGCAGATTAATCAAGCAGTGGGCCAGACAGCTAATGAATTCTTGATCATGGTTCCCAGGTCCCAGGATCAAGTTTCTGTTTACAGTGAGGACCCTGAGTGAATCAAGCAGAGCTACTTGCTGAGGAACGGTTTTGTGTGCCCGGGAGAACTGGTACAAGATGGTCCTATTGAGGCAATGATAGACTGCATCCAGTGACAATCCCTGTGATCTTCTCTTTGACTAAAGACATGAGAGATATGTTTTTAGTACAATAGACAAAAGTAAAACACCTGTTAATCATTCATACATGAACTTTTATTAGGTCTATTATATACCAGATGCCATGTTAAGTATGAAGGTGCTAAGTTAAAAGATACAAAGCTCTTACTATTATGGATTTCAGAACCCATGAGACACATCAATACCATTTAATGAATGATATGAGGGCTACATAAAAAAAAGAGCTCCCAGAGGGGAGAGCCACTAACGATGCTGTGGGGCAGAGCAGTCTCCCTGAGAACATGAGGATGTGACAGCTAGGGGAGTCTCCTCACAAATATATTTTGTTAGGATAAATGATCTGTATTCAAAAGTACTGAAAAAAATTAAGATGTTACTAAAATCATTTTTTTTTGACATTCTAATTTCATCCCCTCATTTGAGAATTTTTCTCTTTGGCTTAAATACAAATATATCCCTTTAAAAAGTCTTAGGTGACATGACAGAGCCTATGTATCTGTGTAGCATATGCTAACAAAACACATAATAATTATTTCTTACTTTCTACATTACGTATTAAATAAGATTAATCAATTGTGCCAAACCAGGCCAAACCCTTAATTAAAAGAACTGTGAACATGCACAAAAACTAACAACTTCAAGAGAATATAAACTACAAGGAACTTCGTAAAGATTCAACTGACAAGAGAATATTCTTTTAATATCAACTCTTCATGCTGTGTAAGCCTTTACACATGGATGTAGTATACAGTACAAACCTACCAAACTGTATTAAGGTATTTACATCTATCTGGGTAGCAAAGAATAATACCTAGGCAACTTTACAAAGGACACATTGGCACTAGGCAATTGGTAATAGGGGAGGGGTTCAAAGTCTGTATCTCTATTTTTTTTTTTTTTTTTTTTGAGACGGAGTCTCGCTCTGTCACCCAGGCTGGAGTGCAGTACTGTGATCTTGGCTCACTGCAACCTCCACCTCCCAGGTTCAAATGGTTCTCCTGCCTCCGCCTCCCAAGTAGCTGGAATTACAGGTGCGCGCCAACATGCCTGGCTAATTTTTGTATTTTCGGCAGAGATAGGGTCTCACCATGTTGGTCAGGCTGGTCTCCAACTTCTGACCTCAAGTGATCCACCCGCCTTGGCCTCCCAAAGTGCTGATACTACAGGTGTGAGTCACTGCGCCTACCTGTCTCTATTCACTTTTAATAAGCTTAGCTTTTTATTAAATGTTAACATTCATTATCTTATTAGTTACATTTAATTTCAACAATTTTGACACCATAGGCAAAACAGGAAAACATGTATTCTACAACTGATAGTGACAATGGATTACCTGTGCAATTAGTTGAATTATAAAATCTATAAGAAGTTTAGATTCTTTGTTGAACATGCCTTGCCAAAGCTTGTCCACCACACGCTGTGTGAAATAAAACACATTGTTCACCAATACCTGGTAGCTTCCTCCACTGGTGATAGGCAGAGATGCGTCTTCCCCTAAATTCCAGTAGGAAAAAAATGTATAAGAAAATTGATATCTACCAACACAAGACCAGATCCTCAAAAAAAAATCAGGCTAAGGTAAAATAAGTGTATCTACAACATGTAGAAATATGACTACTAGCTTTTATGCATTACTTGAAGAAAATGACATTCAATGGCCATAAATCAGGATAAATAATTTCAGCAGGATAAAGTGTTATGGGTTGAAACTACCCGTGGAGTCTCCTCTTGCCTAAAGAGAGTCTGTGATAAACAAGCAGTTCCTCAACATAAACTGTCAGTCACAGGTGTTCTCCATTTGGGAGAAAAAGGGCCAGTTTATTAGCTCTTAATTGGTTTTGTGTAAGTAATAAAGCGTAAAACTGTGAAACAAAACTCTGTTTTAGTGTATAGCTCTAATAGCAGTGAAGTAACAGAGACAGAAGAGAGCTTCAGGAAAATTGTGAAAAATAAAGTATAATCAATGTTGAGGGGTGTGTTTAGCCCCTCCATCATTACCATCAGCTCTCTCTTTCTAAAGCAATCCGAGTGTTTTCAGTGTGTTTGCCATATACGTATTGCTTTCAGACTAATCCTCCTAGCTCCTCCTCCTAACCAGAATGCTTCCTCTAAGCCAGGGGTCCCCAACTCCCAGGCCATGGACCGGACCACACAGCAGGAGGTATGAGGCGGGTGTGCAAGCATTACCACCTGAGCTCCTTCTGTCGTATCAGCAGCAGCATTAGATTCTCATAGGAGTGCAAGCCCTATTACGAACCGTGCATGCAAGGGATCCAGGGTTGCACAATCCTTCCGAGAATCAAATGATAAATGTAATGCTTGAATCATCGCAAAACCATAATCCCCCCTTGGTCTGTGGAAAAACTGTCTTCCATGAAACTGGTCTCCAGTGCCAAAAAGGTTGGGGACCACTGCTTTAAGCCCTTCCTCCACAGAAATTCTGGAGGTGCCACAGAATTTGATTTTTATTATTCTCACCTAATGCTAAATTGCCCCATTAAGCAAAATTATTTATGTTGTGTCTTTGTGTGTATGACTGCTCTAAACTGATAAGTACAAAAGTGTGACTTGACTTTGAGAGTGCACAGTTGCATGTTAAGACAATACTAAAGATTTCCTGGCAAATTTACTTCGGGAAAAAATTGTAATTTAATAGCACAGAGGTTATATGATTAATATTATTGCTAGGAAATCAAAAGTAGCATATATAGTATACTAACCCATTATATTTCCTTCTTATATAATTCTACTTTGTTTTATACACAAATGGTGGCTTCAATGTAAATGTATTAAGTTTTATATTTGTATTGTAATTAGATACAGACATACAGAAAAAACACATTTCAATGTGTTTTGACTCTATGTCCTGGAAGCCATATTAAAAACATAACATACATATACCTATGACCTAACAATTCCACTCATAGGTATATACTCAACAGATATGTGTAAGTATTGTACACATATGTGGTCTATATGAACATGAATGTTTATAGCAGCTGTTAAAATAATTATCTCAAGCTGAAAACTTTCATATATGTGTCAAGAGTAAAATGACAAATTTATATATTCACATGATGAAATACTATATAGTAATGAAAATAATGGACTCTGCTACATGCAACAAGATAGACAAATCTCACAAATATAATGTTGAGTATGAGAAGCTAGACAAAAAAGGAAAGATAAAAGCTGATGTTAAAAAGTAGTTTTAATTGGGGCTTAGAGAGGTAAGTGATTATAGGTATTTTTATAAAATAAAAACACAGAATTACCTAATAACACATCAGCTGCAAGCAAATGGTCCATCACACTATCCAAAATGTAAGTTTGAAATTCTTTTTGCTGAGTTCTTGTAGACCTTTCAGGGGAAGCCTAATCAAGAAAATTTAGAATTAGAAACAGAACCAGCTAAAACAAAAATATGAGCTCAACCACATTTACATTACCTAATATATTAAAAAGATTAAAAAATCCTACTGATACATTTTTTTTAAATGCCATGAGAGATGGTATACATGCTTATGGTCTTTCACGTATTTTCTGACTACAGAATTAAAAAAAATTTAAAGCAAAGGTGAAACACCATCTTCTTTTGAATCCATTCCTTAAAACATAGTATTCTAAACATTATTATATTGTTATAGTTTATATTATATAATATATAGTATATATAATATATAAAACTATATAAAATATTTTATATTAAAACTGTTATAACAGTTTATAATAATATAAACTACAACAATATAATAAATATTTGACTATTATCACACCTCACTTCCAAAAGAGATATGGCAGTTTACAATGAAATATAGATAAATAACAAATGAATTATAAAGCCATTAAAACAAATACAAAAACCCAAGAATCTAGTAATCAAGAGGGCACGTCAATAGGGAGGGGAAATACATTTGTAACAAAAAACTAAGAACACAATTTAGCTCTGAGCTTCATAGGTGTCAAGAAAAAAATGGTTTACAAAGCTTTTTATTGTCTATAAAAAGAAACACATAGCGTCAAGTGCCTACAGTCCCAGCCACTAGGGAGGCTGGGGTGGGAGGATCACTTGATTTTGAGTCAAGCCTGTGCAATATAGGAAGACCCTTTTACTAAAAAAAGTAAGAAGGAAAGAAAAACACAATAGATTGTCAGCAAAGACATATGTTTTTCCTAAAATTGTTCTGAGAGGAATGTTCTCTGTGGGTTTTTGTAAGAAGGACAGTGAACAACCCTATATAGGTGGTATCTTTGTTGAGTTTTACAATGTACAAAGATGATTTTGAAAATTATCTTATATTAAAGTGTAGAGCACAAAGTTAAACTGTAGTCTACCGACAACAATTCTACTTGTAATTAGGGTATGAAAATCCAGGTGCATAACTTTCCAGTATCTGATCCAGGGAGTAGCAAGGAACTGGGAACAGAGGGATGAGATGTAGGAAAGAGCCTTTTGTCACCCTCAAATGCCAGTAGTTTCAGCCAGGTTTTTGATAGGAGTTGGATATTAAACAATTCAATAAATGTCATAACTTCCTTTCTTAAAAAGAGATCTGTACGTTTTAGATTCAGGCACAGTTTTGAGGTTTTGCAAGTGAAATGGAAGAACCTACTTATTCTTGAATAGAGAGATCCAGGACTATATCTATGACCCTGTTACAAAGGTGGGCTTTTGGAATGCTGTTCTATTTTCCCTTCTATTCTGATTTTCAAGGTGGTCCTGTTAAATGTTTTAAGAAAGTAGCTAGAATAAAAGTTCTATATTGAGAACAAGAATACCACCTTAAGTTCTCAAAAGCCAACCGCTAAACCAAAATTGTAAGGAAAATTGCTCTTTCTTCTGCATAAGACTATTCATTTTGTTTTAAAATGACAAAATATGGGTCTAGTAAGAATTAAAAGAATACCAGTGCTTAGGAGTTTGGTTTGTCATTAAAGTAATTTGGGAAAAAGTGAAGAACATCTCATGTTTTTAATCTTGATAAATCTTCCTGTGTAGTTGAACAGATTAATACAATAGTGAGCAGGAGACTTGTGACCAAGGCCTGTCTAGTCCTTTCAAGCTGATACTACATTGGTAGTCTTATCCCTATAAACTGAAGAGGATGTGAGGACTTTTAAGTGATTAACACAGACTGATAGTTCCAGGAGGCTTTCCTTATAATTATATCAGAGACCATTTTTTCCAATAGCTTGAGTCATAATTTGCTAAGGAATAAAGCTCTCCAGTCACAGAAGGACATAAACACTTTGAAAAAAATGGTACTCCTGGCTGGGCATGGTGGCTCATGCCTATAATCCCAGTACTTTGGGAGGCTAAGGCGGGTGGATCACTTGAGCCCAGGAGTTCAAGACCAGCCTGGGGAACATGGCAAAACCCTGTCTCTACCAAAAAAAAAAAAAAAAAAAAAAAAAGAGGTCTGCCATGGTGGTGTGTGCCGGTAGTCATAGCTACTTGGGAGGCTGAGTTGGGAGGATTGATTGACCTCAGCAGGTCAAGGATGCAATGAGCCATGAATGTGCCACTGCATTCCAGACTATGCAACAGAGCAAGACCCCGTGTCAAAAAAAGAAAGCTACTCTTTCAGGTTCATAATCAACTCAAGGTGGTTAATGAGATAAGTAGTAATGAGTAGGGCTTATCAAATCTTAACCAGAAAAAGTTTTGAAGTCTGTAAAACAAAGGGACTATTAAACATATAGAAGTGCTTGGTGAATGACATTTATTTTTATTAAAATAATATTCTTTCTTATTCCAGAAGGATTTAAGACTGGCTCAGTCATCAACAGGCATTTAATCTTCTGATTCATCTCAATAAAACTGTTACACGAATGATGAGGACCCAGAATTTACACTTGTTACTGGTCCTAGTGGCCTAGTTTCATGTTCTTGCTGAGATGTACAGCAGTCTAACTTTTCAAGGACTTAACATTTTATGAAAGCATGCATTATTGTCTCTGAGGTGTTCTTTTTCTTTTTAAACAATTCACTGGACTACTGTTTTGTGCCAGACACGGGGCTTATATATATACATTATCTCATATAGTCAGGAAAATACTCTTGAAATAGATACTAACATCCCCATTTTAGAAATAAGTTAATTGAGGCTCAGAGAGAGTAAGTCACTTGGTCAAGTCAAAACTAGGATTCAAATCTCAGTTTCTGTGAAGCCAAAGCCCGTGGCTTCACCAGTTATGTCATACTCTCCCCACTCTACTAAAATCTCCTTATGAAAGGTAAAGGCACAAGAGCAAATCTGCAAAGTGTGGGCTACAATCTCTTAATCACTCTTTTAGGTAAGACTGGTTGGCCCACCAGACAACCAGAATGAAGGCAGGACAGGCACGGTGATCTGCTCTGGACTCTGGTGGTCAGATCTGTTTTCCTGGTGAAAACAGCAAAGCCAGTCAACATATCCATCTTTAAACAATCAGTCTCCTTTTTAAGGTCTTGGGGACACTACCCAGAATCTTTGTGTCCCACACACAAGCCAGACAGCCCTTACGCATCTGCTGCCCATGGGCAGACAGCACAGTGGCTATGGAAGTAAGGCCTTTGGAATTCTGTCCTGTTTCTGTAATGGGCTGGAAGCCTTTAAAGATAGGATTTTGAGTTTCCTGATTCTGATTGATTGATTTTTCCTCTCTGAGTTATTTGGTGGTGCTCTCTTTGCCCACTTTGTCATTGTTTTTTGCTTGTTTCCCTGTAGTTCCTCAAGGTGGGTTTCACTCTGATGTATGACAATGGGGAGCTCTTGTAGAAGATGGATGGAATAGAGTCCAGTGAGCTCCTCAGACCACAGCAACGTGCTTATGGTGTCAGAGAAGTGTTGGCTGTATCCCCTCCCAAATCTCATCTTGAATTGTAGCTCCCATAATCCCCACAAGTCATGGGAGGGACACAGTGGAAGGTAATTAAATCATGGGGGTGGTTACTCTCATGCTGTTCTAGTGAGTTCTCATGAGATCTGATGGTTTTATAAGGGGGTTTTCCCCCACTTCATTCTGCACTTGTCCTTGCTGCCACCATGTGAAGATGGATGTGTTTGCTTCCCCTTCTGCCATGACTGTAAGTTTCCTGAGGCCTCCCCAGCCATGCTGAATTGTGAGTCAATTAAACCTCTTTCCTTTATAAATTTTTATTTTTATAAATTTATAAATTGTTAGTTTTATAAATTTATAAATTTATAAAATTTATATAAAGGAAAATTTTTATAAATTTTCCTTTATAAAGACATACCCAGTCTTGGGTATGTCTTTATTAGCAATGTGAGGTTGGACTAACACACATTCCAAGTCGGCACCCTCTCAGTTTCATTATCTTTACCTCCAGGTACACACAAATCTGTTTGAGCTGTTCTCATGCACTTTCTTCCCACTGCCACGCTACTTATTTGCAGCAAATTCATTTGGCTCTCCATGAGAAGTCTGGTGGTGACAGCACAGGGCACTGATAAACAGGAGCTAGGAGAAGAGTCTCTAGGCACCCTTATAGAAGCCAACACAGGCCACTTGGTCAATTTTTTTAGTATGTTTAAGTGTTGGGCACTGTGTTATGAATATTAAATCTTGTTTAGTTTTCACAATAATTCTCAGAGAGAGGTTCCACTTTTACATCATTTTACAGATGTGTAAATTGTATAGATGTGAAGAGAATTGAACTTGGTCAAGGCTACACAGCTATATCCAGCACACATGTAATTCCTCAAAATACTTTTTGTTGGGTGATGTACATGTATTTAATCCTCACAATAATCTTGTAAGAGAGATGGTAAATAATATCATTCTCTAGAGAATGAATTTAGCTTGGGAAGATGAAAATGCTTATATAATAAACAACAGGGCGAGAATTTAAACCCAGGCACTTCTTACTCAAACCCATGCTCTAGCTTTCTGCCACACCACACTACTTCCCTCGTATTTGGCCTCAGTCACACTAAAGCCAGTCTATATGAATGGGAATCTCCTATTTTTACGCTAATGAATTTTACTGCTAATGAAGATAATTTTACATGTTCTTTTGTAGATATAATCAAGTAAGCAGATACTTTTATGATGAAATTCTAACACTCATAAGACTGAAGATGCTCTGGTTCACATTTACTGGACTCAGATGTTCAAGCCCCTTCCTTCACAAAGGTAAATGGTAAATATGTAAGCTAATTCTCTCTCTCTCTTTTTTTTTTTTTGAGACAGGGTCTCACTCTGACACCCAGGCTGGAATGCATTGGAATGCAGTGGTGTAATTACGGCTCACTGCATCTTTGAACACCTGGGCTCAAGTGATCCTTCCACCTTAGCCTCCAGTAGGTAGGATACAGGCACGCACCACAACACTGGCTATGGCTAATTTTTTTGTAAAGATGGGATTTCACCTGTTGCCCAGGTTGGTCTTGAACTCCTGGCTTTAAGCAATCCTTCTGCCTTGACCTCCCAAAGAAGGTGTTGGGATTACAGGCATGAGCCACCATGGTCTACCTAATTTTCTTCTTGAATCTCTTCATTGATACAGACTTCATAATCGTAATTTTCAAAATCATATGTTTATAATTTATTCTGTTATACCATTGGAAGACATAGAATGTTAATATTTCATTAATATAAACTTTTTTGTATATGTATTCTGCATATGTATATTAAATATCCTCAAAATATTTAAAAGTAAATTTCTATGTTTTTTATTAGATAGTATCCTGTCTTCCTGTTTGGGAATTTCCAGGGATGAAGTTAATAGTTAAACGATTCAAAAATACATTAAGCCTTACTTAATGTCATTGACAGGCTCCTGGCAACTGCAACTTTAAGTGAAACAATGTACAGCAGGCCCTCAAATAACATCATTTGCTTCAACATAGTTTTATTACAAGGTTGATGAGGAAAAAAATTTAGTTTTGTTACACATCATTTTGCTTAAAGTTGCAGCTACCAAGAACCTATCAATGACATTAAGTGAGGACTTACTGTACTGACAGAATACACCAAGGCACTGTGCTAAAAGTTGTGAGAGATGAAGGAAAACATGAAAGTTGGTCTCTAAGCAGTTTATAATCTATCTGGAAGCTTCAATCCTGACACCCCCTGCTTTTCCCTGAACTATACTCCTACTCCCCAGTATAATGAAGCACTATTCTACTGCAGGGCAAATTCATCCCCACAACAAAGAGAACCTTACTTCAAGGTTAATACATGTTATATCAAATTCTTCCTACTAAAAAATATAGAAAACAAAAATAAAGGGCAATTATACAATTTATATATGGTTAATTAATTAGCTATTCAGGTTTCAGAAGCTTGAAAATGCTATCACTGTATATTTCCAGTCATTCCATATCTTTCATGTATGTAATTTCCTTTTTTGATCAGTTATGCTTTCTTGCACACATCTCTTCTGGATTTTATCCTATTATTTTCTGATAAACTATTTCACTTTTTCATAAAATGCTTCAAATTTTTACCCTATACAGTAAGATACTGGCCATCTCTCTCCTTAGAGCTTTTTAAAGTCTCCAAAGGGGAGAAGTCCAGATGGGCCTGCTTTTTAATTCTACGACATGCATTAGTGAGGAAACCAATTACTCTCCTGCCATTATTAAACACTGTCGTCGTGGTTAAATGCTTAGCATAACTGGTACCCTAATTACATTAGTGATTTTTTAAAAATTGACCGAATTGAGATACTTTTGCATGAATAAGATAAACATGTGGTTTTCAGGTTGCTATTTATAAGTTAACTGTACTAGCCACTAGAGGGAGCACAAAAAAAAAAAAATCTCAGGTTCAGCTGTCAAACTGCTGTGAGACAGTGAAGTTCCTCAGGGAGAAAAGCAGTCTTTTCTACAGATCTACTCTTTCATAAAACATGTTATTTTCAGAGCCCCTGGCATGGACTGTTTGATCTTATTTACATGAATTGGTCAAAAGAACATTAATGTATATGCAACTAATTACATTGTATTAAATTTTCTCTCTGTGATATATTCAGACTTTTCTAGGTAAACATTTTTTAATGCTTTTCTGGGATGGCTAGTTTCTAGAGCCAGCAATGAGGTCACTTAAAGGCTTAGAGCCACTCTCACTTTCTGATGCATCAGTTGATTCATATCAATTGTCAGGAGAATGTGCAGGCAGGCAACCTAGAAGTTTGCTGCCTTGGGGAATTTAACAAGTGCATCCTGGGCACCTATTCTGTACAATGCACCCTGTCTTAAGCTGCACAGGACACTGACAACAGTAATACCTGGCAATGATAGGTAACAGAAATTGATGTAGGAAATTATAAGGTAAGAAGACAATGCCACTAGGCACTGTTAATGTCCAGGGAAGAGGTTGGCACACTATGGCCTGTGGGCCAAATCCAGCCTGTGCTGTTTCTGTAGATAAAGTTTTATCAGAACAGTGCCATGCTCATTCTCTTATGTATTGTCCATGGCTGCTTTCTAGCTACAACAACATAGTTGAACAGTTGTGACAGAGACTGTGTGGCCCACAAGCTTAAAATATTTACTATTTGGCTTTTTACAGAAGAAGTTCACCAGCTCTTAGAGAAAGGATCATAAAGGACTGAATTAGAGACATCCTTGAGGGAAGGAAAAGAACAAATTGATAGGGTTTAAAGTACATGTGGGATTAAGAACTTTCCACAGCCTATAACATGTTCTGCCTACACATAAACAAGAGGAATTAGAAATCTTTGTTATAGAACTTGCTTGCTTACTAATGTTCTACTTTAAAAAGTAATGCAAAAGAGATGTAAATGCGTTTCTTTTTCTTTACCTCCAACAAAAGATCAATTAGTGGAGTTTGCTTGCTGGCAGGAGTGAGACAGAGGTTGTCTATGATTAAGACCCGCATGAAGTCAAAAACGAACTTTTTAGCCGGGTGATTGGTCAGATATGTCTTGGTGCCCACATTGCAGTACTCTGATTGGCTCCTGTTCATCCCTGTGTCTGTTGCAAACGCTTTAAACTCTTCTGCTGGAGATCCAACTTCATCATCAAGGTCAGTCACCTAGTAAAATCAAGTGGAAAGATACGGTAATCACATTAGACTCTGACATTTTTACTTCTCTGTTTCCTAAAAATAAAACTGTAGCAGCAGCATTTTCTACCTATTAAGCTATTCAGCACATTATTTCACCCTGCTTTACTCGACCCTTCCTTTCAAGGTAGTGATCTGGCACCATATGTCATGGTTATGCAACATACAGTGTTTCTGACTGACCACTAACAATATGTCATCTTTAAGTTGAATTATATGTCTATTGTGGCTAATTGCACTTAAAATATATGGAATAATAAAATGAGGATAAATATGTTTCCATATTTGAACTCTACCCCTACTGTGAAGTCAAATGTCACAGAATTTCAGATAAAAATCTGGCATAATGGTAGCATGTAAGGGCTGATCCATTTTTTATAGGTTAAAAAACCCCAAATAAATTAAAAAAAAACAAAAAACAAATACTGGTGCCAATTTTGAACCAAGTGACAGACAGCGAGACTAGCAAACAAATTATAAGATGCTGATGGCCAGGCACAGTGCCTCACGCCTGTAATCCCAGCACTTTGGGAGGCTGACGCAGGCAGATCACCTGAGATCAGGAGTTCGAGACTAGCCTGGCCAACATGGCGAAACCCCATCTCTATTAAAAATACAAAAAAATTGGCCAGGCATAGTGGTCCATGCCTGTAATCTCAGCTACTCAGGAGGCTGAGGCAGTAGAATCGCAGGAGAATTGCTTGAACTTGGGACGTGGAGGTTGCAGTGAGCTGAGATCGTGCCACCATTGCATTCCAGCCGGGATGACAAGAGTGAAACCCCATCTCAAAAAAAAAAAAAAAAAAAAGATGCTGACAAGGAAAAGACATTGATATATTATCGAAGGTTTTTTTTTTTTTTTAAACCAAAAATAAGGATTCTAAAATTATAAACAAGCCAGGGTATTAAGGTCATGTGTCACATTTGCCTTTCTCCTAAAAATCCCCACCATTTTAGAGTAAGTATTGCACCTTTATACATGGAGAAAAATTAGTATAAAGAAGGTCACTTATCCCAGGTCCTAGAGTATATGGTGGAAATACGAAGAAACATCATGAAATTTTGAAGTACTATGGAGGAATAACTACCTTTTGGGTGTGTTTTATCTATTTATTTTTAAACCTGTTTTATGTTTACAGTTTATTAGCTAATCAACATCAACGTGCAAAAGTAAGTGATAAGTACAAGCCCCTGAAATATGGTTTTGTGTAAACTACAGTAGTTCATTTGTTTTGAAAAGTCATCAATATTTATGTCAACTGAACTATTAGTTACTGTATTTAGACTCTGAAGTTATGAAACTATCCGGCAAGGCCTCTGCAAAAATGTGGTTCAGTGAATTTCCACGTGAATACATTTTCAAAGCAGGAGACAAGGCAGCATATGAAGATGTGATATTGTACATGCTAACACAATCTTTGGGCTTATTTTAAAGGACAAAAGAGTATCTATACTATATGTGATTATAATCTAATAGTTTTTAAGTTAGTACAAAATAAGCAAAATAAAAGTTTAATGAAAAAAGAAAAGTCAGGTGGAAGAAAGGACCAACATTTGCTTTCAACCCTATAATTTATTTGTAAAAGTTAAATCCAGCAAATACCTACTTCCTAAAATAAAAAAATAAATAAATTTGGTCAGACTAGAGTTATCTTAATGGAAAAGAACATTTTACAACTACACAGCTGGCATCGCGTAAAATAAGAAATGAATCAACTACTTGAAAATGGAAATTACTAACAAGCAACTTACAAGAATATGGTGAATGAGAAAAGGAAGTAGAGTTCACTGTGATTTTAGGAGAAAGCAGAAGGAAACTGTGGGGAGCTGGGGACACCAGACAATAATGCAAGAGGTGATGTATAAAGTTATGAAACTGTAACTTGGTCAGAAGCTTAAAAGATTGTCAAAAAAAATCTGCCAACCATTGAAACAGACTAATTCCAGTTCTGACATTTTCCTCCCCCTTTCCTACCATCTCTGAGTAAGGGCGAATATTGAAGGGGAAGACCGTGGCTGCTAATGCACACAGGAAGTCAGGGCTCATCCACATGGAGGCAAGGTCTGGGACGTTGTGATACAAATATCTGAAGAACTGCATCAGGGTCACAGGATATTCTCGGAGCCAAGATCCCTCTTCTTCTGATTGCCAAGGCTGTTATGGGGACATGAGAGGAAACACTATGTTACAGTTATTGACACTGCTATAAATTATTTTAAAAATCCATTACTCCATAGTCTTATGAAACTGGATATATTGACGGTCCAGAACTCTGTAAACCACACATAAGAGCAAACACACATGTACACACACATGCAAAGAAATTTAAAAACTAGCTAAAAAAAAAATCCCCTTAGAAACTGATAGGATCATTGTCTAATCATTGGATTACTTACAGGTCTGCTAACTAGAATCAATGGTTTTGATTATTCATTATTATTACCATGAGTGTTGGTGGTACCAAAGTGGTTGTATTACCATTAATGTTGCCCCATCGTGCATCATGCTAGGAAGTTAGGAGTAAGATAAAAGGTGGGGAAGTTACTTCACCTTTCTGAGCCTCACTCTTAAGCATTATGTAATACAACAATGATGATGATTTAAAAAAATGAATACTGTATATCTGAACAATGTATATCTTCTGATACCTGCCCAGAGAGTATCTTTTAAAAAACTTTTCTTATGTCTTTATAGTTGTTTATGAATAGGCACCAAAACAAGACTTCTAAAACATTCTAAATTAATACATTTAACGGTAATGTTCTGTTCTTAGATGATACAACAACAGTTTTGACTGAAATTAGATTTGTCAGGTACATGTAATTCAAGGAGTCAAGTTAATATTTCCTGTTACAACACAATCCTAAATTGTATAAACAAATCTGGTCATTATTCACAGTATTCCTGTCAGATCAATAGGAACATGAGTTTTGTCTTTTACTCTTTCAATTCTTCATCTCTAAGTTAGACATAATTAGAGCAGAAGAAAAGCAAAAACAAAATCAAATGAAACTTGTATTGTTAACATTTCTGACCTCCAAATGAAAGTGACTTTAAAAGTTGAAATAACATAATACTGTAATAACATATACTACAAATATATACTCATTATATATGTACTCATCATTATATATTTTATTACATTAATAATGTAAGTTAATACTTACGAAGCACTTATTATGTATCAGGCATGTTTATAAGTGCTTTATATGTATACACTATCTTATTAATTCCTCACAAATACCCTAAGAGATGCATTCTATTATCGCCGGCATTTTAAACACCAGGAAACTGAGGCACATAACTGAGGATAATAGATTGGAAGTACCAGAGGTGAGATTTTAACCCAGGTAGGGCTCCAGAGTGCACGGTCTTAACAACTACACAGTCTGTTCTTACGTTAGACATAACTTTGTCTAACATAAGAGTCTGAAGTTCCAGAGATCATGCAGTAAATAAGTAGTCATTTTACCAAAAAATTCCTCTATTTACAAAAAAGTATCCCAGGCAGGAGGAATTCTCAACAGGCCTGGGCATTTGAGTGAACTTACTGAATTCAGCATGCTACGGAGCATTCCCAATAATAAAAAAACAGCTTCTGTGCATACGTTATGGATAGAAGAGACCACAGTTCCGCTGGAGGCAGGAACTCCAAAGATAAATGTCCAAATGGAATCCAAATCAAACTGCAGAGGTGAAAGTGAGCAAATATTAGCCACCACTAATTTTTCAGTAGAGACCCTCATAAGTTCTAATAGTCTAAAATTTCTTCGAAACTAAGTTTTTTGTTGTTTTTAAAAGTAACCAATGATATAGACATAAAGAACTAGTACCCCTCCATCCTACATTTTAAAACTCATTTTTATAGATATAAAAAAATTGAATACTGTGTATCATTCTGTATCCTGCCTTAGGTACCTATGTTAAAAACACTGCTTTCTACCTTTTTCCTAAAGAATATAAAAATAAAATACATGTTAATTAGCCAAGAGATAAAATTATAGAACCAATAAATTTATGCAAGATCTTTTAAACAAAGCACATTAAGCTCACTTCTTTCCCATTCTCAGCAATATTTTAATTTTAGATTACTTACAGATAAATCTCATAAAATAAAAATTAATTTGAGACTTATTAATAGCAGTTTTATATATAAACTTTATGACTATGGTACCATGGATATTGAAAAATTGCATAACCAATACAACTGCTAGGCATGAATCTGTATCTTAATTTAATCTAATGGCACAGACTCAAGTGTTTACACTTAAAAGATTTTGTCAACTACTAGAATTGATTTGAATAGCATTTGGCATTAGGATGGAAGTGTAGCTGAGTCTAAAAGCCAAATTCCCAAGTCTTTGCGGTGCCGCAAACATAAGCTATATATAGACATCTTTAATAGTCTTCAATTAGAAGTCAAGTAAAGTCTTACTGTTTTCCTAATGTGTATGCTATCTATCATTAAGTAATTTTTTTTTTCCTAATCCGAATTTGCACTGAGAATCCTGTCATACCCACTCGAGAAGTGATATTTAATTTATGGTATATAAGCCACTCCTTTCATTTTTAATTCTGCAGAAATAAATCACGACAAGCTGGACACAATGGCTCACACCTGTAATCCCAGCACTTTGGGAGGCTGAGGCAAGTGGATCACCTGAGGACAGGAGTTCAAGACCAGCTAGGCCAACATGGTGAGACCCCATCTCTACTAAAAATACAAAAATTAGCCCAGCGCGGTGGCGCCTGACTGTAGTTTCAGCTACTCAGGAGACTGAGGTGGGAGAATCGCTTGAACCCGGGAGGTGGAATTTTCAGTCAGCTGAGATCATGCCACTGCACTCTAGCCTGGGTGACAGAGTAAGACTCTGTCTCACAAATAAAATAAAATAAAATGAATCATATAACAAAAGAGTTCTTTAGATTACCATTAAATATCATCCAGAGTCTTTATGCATATATAATATACAGAGTAATCACATAGGAAAAAAATATAAGTAGGGACAAAGGACTTTTTGGGAAAATTTTCTGTGGTATTTTCAGATTTTTCTGTCCCAAATCAAACCTTAAATGTGGGGAAAGTGATGGAAATGACAGTTGGTTTTACAGTGATTATCCATTACCCTACGGTGATTCTTTGGAATACATAATTTCACGCACCCCTTGCTAGATAATTCCTACCTGGCAACCCTGCTTACTCCGGCAGCTGATGACAGGCACACTGACCTGCAGGTTCTCAGGCAGCTCACTAACTGGCTGCTGCAGAAACAATGCCATGAGGAGAAAATAGAGGGCAGGGACATTAGTGTGTTTAGGAAGGAATGACTGAAGGACTGGAAAACCAGGAAAATGACAAGCGTCTCGGTTAATCTCCCTGACCGTCGATCTCCCACCAGCACTTCTGCCCACATTGAATCCTAAGAGAAGAGGAAATATAACAGTAAGTGCAAAATTAGCAACTAATAAACATGCTGCATTAACAAAGGAGGAAGTAATTCAGCATGTGTTAACATTTCTATCCAGAACATTCATATTACTATAGGCAATTAAGTATTCAATTGTTGAATTAATCTTCAGTTAAAAGTTTTACTTTACAAGTTGTTTGACTTTAGCAAGCCTGTCTATTAGGATATAGGTTTTGAAACACAGTTGAGACAATAAGATACAAGGAGTTTGAAAATCCTTCTTAAGGTGCTATAAGTTCTACTTATTAAATGAGACCTCAGAAGAGCTCTAGTGTTCTTGGTTTGCAGTTCCCTAAGAAAAAAGTGAAATCCAAAATACAGCCAAAATTTAGAATGCTACAAAAATATAACTTAAAAATATCCTTGTTATAATATATTTATTTTTTTGAGACACAGTTTTGCTTTGTTGCCCAGGCTGGAGTGCAGTACCATGATATTGGCTCACTGCAATCTCCACCTCCTAGGCTCAAAGCAGTCCTCCCACCTCAGCCTCCTGAGTAGCTGGGATTACAGCCATGAGCTACCACGCCCAGCTAATTTTTGTAACTTGTTATAATATAGTTAATATATTTCATTGTCCTAAAATCATGAAAAACTAGTTAACCTTAAATTACCTATGAATTTAGAGATAAGACTAAATGAGTAAGTGAAACAATCTTTACTCACAACATGATCTGTAATCTGTTGGAAAGCTGCTGGGCAGTGGGATGGCATATCCAAGCCCGTTGTGGCTGCAGCTATCCACTGGCTAAACTTAACATCCGGAATTCCCTCTAGAAACCCAGCTTTTTAAGGAGATATTTCTTACTAATGTAGCTTATGGCATCGGTGTTTCTATCAATCTTGTTTCCTCTGTTTTATAATGAAACTCAGGGTACACCCTAGTACACCCTAAACATGTGGTTCACCTCATACCTAGGGAAGTACTCAGTACACAGTGAATGTTAGTCAAATTTTCAACGGAAACTTTTGTGAATAGCAACTAATAGATGAGAATTGATTTCAGTCTGAAACAATTTGTATTTCAAATAGATATTTACATTTATTATTTATTCTTTAATAGATGGGGGTTCACTCTGTTGCCCAGGCTAGAGTACAGTGGCGTGATCGTAGCTCACTTAACCTCAAATTCCTGGACTCAAAGGATCCTCCCGCCTCAGCTTCCCCAGTAGCTAGGACTACAGGCACATGCAACCACGCCTGGCTAATTAAAAAAATTTTTTTGTAGAGACAGGGTCTCGCTATGTTGCTCAGGCTGGTCTCAAACTCCTAGCGTCAAATGATCCTCCTGCCTTGGCTTCCCAAAGCACTAAGATTACAGGCATGAGCGACTGCACTCAGCAAAGATATCCATATTTTTTTCAACTTCTTTTTTTCTGGAGTGCAGCAAAGTACATATTACAACCACTATTTTATATAATAAAGGAAAAATTTATGTCCAGGTTGCTTTTAAAATATTTTATCCTAATCAATTCCTCAGTGTGACGTGAATTAACTTCCAAAGTATGCTCTTCTAATTAATAAAAAAATTATATAGCAATTTAACAAGCTCTTTCCCATATCATTCCTTAATCACAATGAACATGTGAGGTAGAAATAACTATTATCATTTTTACAACATAGAAAACATGATTTGTTCAAAGTCACAATGTGGCATAAGTGGAGGCACTATGATTTGACAACTCATTTCTCCATTTTAGAGTCTGTAAAATTATTGTTTTCTTTGCCCTCATTAATGAAACTGCCACATTTCTGAAAGATTGGCTTAATTAGAATGGCTTAATTAGAAGATCATGCTGATTCTTTTATAGAAATTCTAAATAAAATTATAAGATTAAACAATGTTTTGAGCTCTAAGAAATCAAAAGACATCTCAGCTACTCAGGAAGCTGAGATGGGAGGATTGCTTGAGCCCAGGAGCTTAAGTCTAGCCTGGACCACATAACAAGACCCAATCTCTAAAAAATAAAAATTTTTTAAAAAGTGAAAAAGAAACCAAAAGACATGAAGTGGTATTTTATACATTAAATAGGAAAATAGATTTTGATTACACTGCAAGTCCTAAAAAAAAACAAAAAACTGGCATTCTCATTTTCCTCTCCTCTCACATTATTTTCCCCTATAATTAATCTTAAGGAATACTTAATATACCACGATTAAGCATTAATTTAGATACAAGTTTCAGCTACATGAAAGATTTTTATGGCAGCCATAACAAAGAATGAGTTCATGTCCTTTGCAGGGACATGGACGAAGCTGGAAACCATCATCCTCAGCAAACTAACACAGGAACAGAAAACCAAACACCACATGTTCTCATTCGTAAGTGGGAGTTGAACAATGAGAACACATGAACACAGGGAGGGGAACATCAAGCACCAGTGTCTGTTGTAGGGTGGGGGTTAAGGGCAGGGAGAGCATTAGGACAAACACCCAATGAATGCACGTGGGGCTCAAAACCTAGATGACGGGTTGATAGGTGCAGCAAACCACCATGGCACATGTATACATACGTAATAAACCTGAATGTTCTGCACATGTATCCCAGAACTTAAAGTAAAATTTTAAAAAATCTATTTTTACAAAGAAAAATTTTACAAAAACCAATAAATGTGAATAAAAAAGTAAAAAAAAAAATAGGTTGCTATTCTGATCAAGGAGAAATAGGATCAAATGAGCTGATATGTAGACTTGTTTACATACACAAAAATGTGTATGTGTCAGATAGATATTCAGGGAAAATTAAGTTAAGTGGGGTCAAATTGAAATTAAATTTAAATTGAATACCTAGATATAGGAGCAGCATATGCATGCTCATGCAAGTACCAATGAAGGACAAAAAGATTCTAATGCATGAAATCAGGTAGGTCAGATACAGTGAAAGCACCTCTCTCTAATATTACTAAAGTGATGCAGGACAGAAAAAGCACAGGACTAACAAAAGACAGATTCTTAGAGAGTATTACTGCCTAGCGAACTAACCTTACATAGTTAACAGTCTTAATTTCCTAATTAGAGAAATTAATCCTTACTTTATATTCATTAGGCTTATTTTCTAGAAAATAAAACTTATACGCTACAAAATATATGCCTGTCTCCAGAATCATGAAGGACAAATGAGATGATACATGTGAAATAATTTTGCAAACCACAATGTACTATTATAAATCTCAGGCGTTATTACTACTGCTGCTGTTGGCCTTCAAAATAAGCATTGCTGTCAATTAGCATTTAAACCTTGCATATTCAACAGAACTCACATTCAATTGTGCCTTTCACTGTTTATTCTCCAGTAGGTATTATTAAGGCCAATAAATGAAACTTCTCACTACTAAAATGTTCAAAATAATTATATCTGTAGATTAAATCCTTCCCCAGAGTTCATATAAAATAGTGATCTACTTTTGGAGCACAAAAGTACCTATGATGATCATTTAAAATGTATATTATAAAGCAGACAATTTTCTTTAGAAATCATTTCACAGTGACATGGAAATGATATTACTTTTCCTTTATCACATATAAAGTTTCTTCAGACCTTCTTCACATCTGAAATAACAATACAATAGTACTATGTTGAAAGATCTATCTTCCTATGGCTGGGCGCGGTGGTTCATGCCTGTAATCCCAGCACTTTGGGAGGCGGAGGCGGGTGGATCACGAGGTCAGGAGATCGAGACCATACTGGCTAACATGGTGAAACCCCGTCTCTACTAAATTAGTGGGTGGTGGCAGGTCCTGTATCCCAGTACTTGGAGGCTGAGGCAGAGAATGGATGAACCAGAAGGTGGGTTGCAGTGACAAAAAAAAGATCTGTCTTCCTATAATTTGCTTTCATGTTTGAAGAAGTAGTACAGGCAGCACCTAAACACTGATACTTAAACTTTTTTTTCTATAAATAAATTACATATTAAATTCTAATCCCTATTTTTCCCATCGGACCAAGGTAAATAGATATTCTCAATATCAGCTTAAGATCAAACAACAATTAGATATGATTTACAAGGTAATGTTACATGACAAATGTATTTTTAAAATTATTTAACTGAATGACTTTGCCTTTAAATAAAAACACTACCTTCAAATATATATTTTCCAAAGTAATATTACTAGTATGAATGGAAACATATGAGTTCAAATAAATCTAGCATAAGAAACTGCAATTTTCTAACATTACGTAAATGCTCAGTTATAGGCTGAAAATAGCTATGGTACTAGTGAGCTTACATCCTTGTGTGGCAATATAACATAAATGTTAAAAGCACAGGCTTTGGAACTGAGTAAAATGAATTTGGTTTTCTAATCTGTAAAACAGATATAGTATTTGCACCTCACAGAGTTATTGTGATGAAATGTTATTGCCTGGCAAGTGTTTAGGAACTGGCACACAGTTAACTACTCAAAATAAATATTTATTATTATTATTAATTTAGTTCTACTACTGATAATTTGCTAATTATTTACTTACAGATCAGTAAGGCCTATACTACAAAAAGATCTTGAGGAATTCTCTGAGTTTTCAAATTTTAGTATCTTATCTCTGTCTTCAGTTTGATTTGCCATTTAAAAGGCCTAATTTGAAATCTTCTAAGCTCTTCATTCTATCATTAGTTAAAATTAATGTCTCCTTAATGGTGATCAAACTGCAGAGGATAAGTTTACATAAAATTTAAAAATAAAACAAAACACACCAGCTCATTTTCAAGCAGCTGACTAGAAAAGTCCCATACCTAATACAGTTCCAATCTTATTAGTTAAGACAGAATCTGTCTGTTCAAGCCATCCTCCACCACTGAGTCCTTCTTTAAACTTGATGAGAATAGACTGATTACTTAGTAGGACAACAAGAATCCTCATGGCTGCTGTAACTGTGGTGGAATGTAAGTGTTCCTCCATAAACATCATGATCCAGTCAAAACCCAGTGTCTTCACCAGTTCTTCACAAGCTCTATTCAAAGACAGATGGATTTCAAAAACAAAAAACAAAATTAATTTCAGAAATTAGGATTTCAAATCAAAAAGGAAAAAGAAGACCGAGTTTCATTCTTGAGATACTATAAATTTCAGGGTTAAAAAAATCTATTTAAAGTCAATGGCAATTCCTTCTTTTGCCTAACATGAATTAACTACTAGTAGCAACTGGTATAATCACTTTTAAAAAAGATTTACTTACTGCAAATTAATGCTTGTCTTTTCTTTAGATGTATAAATTAGTTTTAGCAAGATATCCAGAAGTCTGTTCCTCAAAAGTATAAGATTAGCAGATACAAGACCTCCAAACTCCTCTTCAGTTCCTAAAATAAAAATAAATACATTAAGTCTCCCTAGTAAATAAGCTAAAAGAAAATATACAACACAGTTCTTGGAAAGTTTACTGAAAAATATATCTTGTAGAAAACATTTTCTCCAGGACTGCTTTTCACCAACATGGACAAGAAAAAGGGTCAGTTAAATATTTCTCTTTAGAACTCCGAAAATTGTTCACTTACATTTGACATTTCCTAAACTAGTGATAATAAGGCTGTGAGATCTTTTTTACATTAATATTCCCCTTGCCTTCCCAATAGGGGGAAATTCATCAAATGAGGACCATGTGAATAAAAATAATAATCACCACCGACTCTTAACCTCTCAAATCCTTAATTTTTAGTTTCTTTTTTGAAAGTTAAATCTACCAGATTTAAAAATTGAAAATAGGAAGCATAGACTTATTCAGTAAACATAATACATAAAGAAAAGTTAGAATTAAATAGCACAGAAGGCAAAGGCGCACAAACGCATAAAAGAGAAATTAGAGAAGAAAGGAAGAAATGGAGCCGAGACATTCTCAGATAGTACTGCAAGTACACAGAACTGGGCATCAACAACCCAGAGTTCTAGGCCCAGCTCTCCTCCAGCAGAGCTATGAGTTATTGAGTCACAGACCTCACAGAAGCATACCTTTTAACGCATTTTGCAGACACTGCGTTTCTTACAAATTAAAGGGCTGTGGCAACCACACATACAGCAAGTCCAATCAGGCCATTTTTTTTTTCAAAAGCATGTGCTCACTTCATGTCTCTGTCTTATTTTGGTAATTCTTAGAATGTTTCAAACTTCTTCATTATTATAATATCTGTTACAGTCATCTGTGATCTTTGATGTTACTATCATAATTGTTTACAAGTACCACAAACTGTACTCTTATAAGACAGTGAACTTAATCAAAAAATGTGTTTTGACAGCTCCGACTGGCCATTTCCCCGTCTCTCTCACTCTTCTCAGGCCTCCCTATTCCCTGAGACATAATAATATCGAAATTAGACTAATTAATAACCCTACAATGGCACCTAGATGTTCAAGTGAAAGAAAGACTCATGTATCTCTCACTTTAAATCAAAAGCAAGAAATGATTAAGTTCAGAGAGGAAGGCATGTTGAAAGATCAGACAAGCCCAAAGCTGGTCTCTTGTGCTAAAAAGTTAGCTAAGTTGTGAATACAAAGAAAAAATTCTTGAAAGAAAACTGAAAGTGCTACTCCAGTGAACACACAATGATTAAAAAAAAAAAAAAAAAAAGTGAAACAGCCTTATTGCTGATAGAAAGTTTTACTGGTCTAGATAGAAGACTAAATCACCTACAACATTCCCTTAAGCTAAAACATAATCCTGAGCAAAGCCTGAACTCTCTTCAACTCTATGAAGGCTGAGAGAGCTGAGAAAGCTGCAGAAAAAAAGTTGGGGGCCAGGTGCACTGGCTCATGACTGTAACAGAACATTAGGGAGGCTGAAGTGGGAGAATCTCTTGAGTACAACCAACCTGGGCAACATAGTTGGACCCTGTCTCTAAAAAAATGAAGAAATGAACTGGGCGAGTTAGCACATACCTATAGTGCCAGCTACTCAGAAGGCTGATGTGTGAGGATCGCTGGAGCCCAGGAGGCCGAGGCTTCAGTGAGCCATGATTGTTCCACTGCACTCCAGCATGGGTGACAAAGTGAGACCCTGTCTCAAAAACAAATAAACAGACAAAAAGAAAAAACAAAGAAAAGCTGGAACCAGAAGAGGCTGGTTCATGAGGGTTAAGGAAAGAAGCCATCTCCATAACAAAAGTGAAAGATGAAGCAGCAAGTGCTGATGTAGAAGCTGCAGTAAGTTATACAGAAGATCTAGTAAGATAATTCATGAAAGTGACTACACTAAACAACGGATTTCTCCAATAGACTCAACAGATTTTTTTCCAACAGCTTCCTATTGGAAGAAGATGTCATCTAGGACTTTCATAGCTAGAGAGGAGAAGTCAATGCCTGGCTTTAAAGCTCCAAAGAACAGAGCTGACTCTCTTGTTAGAGGCTAATGCAGCTGGTGACTTTAAGTGGAAGCCAATGCTCATTGATCATCTTGAAAATCCTAGGGCCCTAAGAATAAAGCTCAATCTACTCTGCCTATGCTCGCTAAGTGAAATAACAGAGTCTGGATGACAGCACATCTGCTTACAGTACGGTTTACTGAAGATTTTAAGCCCACTGTTCAGACCTACTGCTCAGAAAAAAAGGTTCCTTTCAAGATACTACCAGCTCATTGACAATGCACCTAGCCATCCAAGAGCTCTGATGGAGATGCACAAAAAAATTAATGTTGTTTTCATGCTTCCTAATACATCCATTCTGCAGCCCATGAATCAAGGAGTAATTGTGACTTCGAATTAACTTCAAAGTTTTATTATTTAAGAAATACATTTCTTAAGGCTATAGCTGCCATAGATGGTGATTTATCTGATGGATCTGGCCAAAGTAAAGTAAATCTTTTGGATAAAATTCACCACTTTAGATGCCATTAAGAATATTCATGATTCACGGGAAGAGGTCAAAATATAAACATTAACAGGAGTTTGGAAAAAGTTGATTCCAATCCTTATGGATGACTTTGAGGGGTTCAAGACTTCAGTGGAAGAAGTAACTGCAGATGTGGTAGAAACAGCAAGAGAACTAGAATTAGAAGTGAAGCCTAAAGATGTGACTGAATTACTGCAGTCTCATGATACAACTTTAACAGATGAGGAGCTGCTTCTTACAGATGAGCAAGAAAGTGGTTTCTTGAGATGGAATCTACTTCTGGTCAAAACGCTTTGAACGTTGTTCAAATAACAACAAAGGACTCAGAATATTACATAAACTTAATTGATATAGCAGTGACAGTTTTTGGAAGGATTGACTCCAATTTTTAAAGAACTACCATAGGTAAAATGCCATCAAATAGTATCGCATGCTACACAGAATACTTTTGTGAAAGGAAGAGTCCATTGTTATAGCAAACTGTATTGTCTTTTTTTGCTTTTATTATTATTTTTTTTTGAGACAAAGTCTCACTCTGTTGCCCAGGCTGGAGTGCAGTGGTGCAATCTCGGCTCACTGCAAGCTCCGCCTCCCGGGTTCACACCATTCTTTTGCCTCAGCCTCCCGAGTAGCTGGGACTACAGGCACCCACCACCATGCCCGGCTAATTTTTTCTGTGTGTATTTTCTTTAGTAGAGACGGGGTTTCACCATGTTAGCCAGGATGGTCTCGATCTCCTGACCTCATGACCCACCTGCCTCGGCCTCCCGAAGTGCTGGGATTACAGGCATGAGCCACCGCGCCTGGCCTGCTTTTATTATTTTTTTAATTGACATATAATTGTATACATTCATGGAGAACAGTATGATATTTCAATACATGTGTACCATATGTAATGAACAAATCAGAATAATTAGCATGTCCATCACCTGAAACCATTGTTGTCTTATTTTAAGAAATTGCCACAGCCACCTCAACTCAACCTTCAGCAACCACTCCCTGGTCAATCAGCAGCCAACAATATCCAGACAACACCCTCTACCAGCAAAAATTACAATTTGCTGAAGGCTCAGATGACTGTTAGCATTTTTTAGCAATAAAAAACTTTTAAATTGGAGTTACATACTTTTTTTTTTTTTTGAGATGGAGTCTCACTCTGTCACGCAGGCTGGAGTGCAGTGGCTTGATCTCTGCTCACTGCAAGCTCTGCCTCCCGGGTTCAAGCCATTCTCCTGCCTCAGCCTCCTGAGTAGCTGGGACCACAGGCGCCTACCACCATGCCTGGCTAATTTTTTTGTATTTTTAGTAGAGACAGGTTTCACCATGTTAGCCAGGATGGTCTCGATCTCCTGACCTCGTGATCCGCCCTCCTCAGCCTCCCAAAGTGCTGGGATTACAGGTGGGAGCCATTGCGCCCGGCCGAGTTATATACATTTTTTAAAAGATACAATGCTACTGCACAGATAGTCGACTACAGTATAGTGTAAACATAACTTTTACAGCACTGGGAAATCAAAAAATTTATGTGACTCACTTTATTGTGATGTTAGCTTCATTTGCAGTGGTGTGGAACTAAATCTGCAATATTTCTGAGGTACTCCTATACTTTCCTTCTTTCTAGAACTAATGCTCAGGCTAAAGTTTCATGGTTATATACTTTTACTTGTTTGGGACAATGTACCTTTAAACTGTCCTTTAAAATGCTAACTTAGTACCTTAATCATTGTGGATACTTCAAGCCACCAAGAAGAACCCAAGATCCTCACTTCTTCTAAGAAGACAGAGACTGGTAATTTGCAAATTGCCTTATCAAGAGTATCACAAAACTTACTCTAAGAGCTACTTCCTTTAAATTTTTCTACAATAAAGTAATAATCTAGACAGAAATTAAAATTTTTATTCAACTTTTATGTCTCCTTTTCTTACTGCTGCAGTTTTCATTTTTTAGAACATTATATTATACTCAATAAAGTCTTCAGTGCATATCAAATAAATAATAAATATAATACACTAACAAGACTAGCAATTTGCTTCTGACTTTATTATTTCAAATGACAATAAGCTGATGAGAGTATCAGTCTAACCAACTTGGCATATCAAAAGAAAAATTTACTAATTTATACATCCTTACTTCAATGTTCTATATGAAAGAAAAATTTACAACACTACTATGGTTATTGAATTCAATGGACAGCAAATAAATATGGAAACCAGATAAATATTTTTCCCACCTTTTTTTTGTTTGTTTTTAGAGACAGAGTCTCACTCTGTCACCCAGGCTGAAGTGCAGTGGCACAATTACAATTCACTACAGCCTCAACCTCTCAGGCTCAAGTGATCCTCCCACTGCAGCCTTCTGAGTAGCCGGGTCTATAGGTGCACACCAACACACCTGGTTAGAGATGGAGCTTTGCCATGTTGCCTAGTCTGGTCTTGAATTCCTGGACTCAAGCAATTTACCTGCTTCGGCCTCCCGAAGTGTTGGGATTACAGGTGTGAGCCACCATGTTCAGCCCACGTATTTTTTATACTTGAAATAAATGCATTACATATTTCAGCAATGTTTAAAGAACTTTCACTACCTAATTATAATTAGTCAGCCTATATTAATTTAGAACTTAGAAATAATCTTTGCATTTGGTAGGAAAATGTAGTAGTTAAAAGCTTAGAATGCTTGTTTGGACTACCTGGGTTCCCATACAGTCAATGGTATGATATTGGATAAGTTTCTTTTACTTGTATCTTTTTGGGCTGCAGTTTCCTCCCTTGTATAATTGGAATAATAGTACCTATTTCATATGGTTATTACAAAATTATATAGAGCACTTAGTAAGCATTCAATAAGTGTTATTCATTGATGTGATCTTTATACTTCTCATCCATTGCTAATTTGCTTCACCAGAGAAATAGCAACATCATTCTAAATGAATTGGCAGTATGTAACTGTCAGGGTCCTGAACCTGTCACTAACATACTGTGTGATTTGCAGCAAGTCACTTGGTTTTCAAATCTCTCCATCTCTCCTTTGAAAATAGTAAACACACCACTTTCTCTTACTCATGAAGCACAGGAGAGGCTGTGCTTGGGAAGGATAGACATCATGGAGAACCCCTTTGGGAGGAAGTGATACTACAACAGTTCTTCTCCACCCTCCAGGTAGATGGGGTTGTATGGATTTAATGAAATAATCTATATGATATGATTTGGGAATAATGTAATAGGGTAATAATGCAAATAAGGCTGAACAAATATAAGATTCTGAGAATTTAATTCCAGAGGTCAACCTAAAAAAAAGTCCTTTCAATGCATTCCAAGCAACTCTCCTGTCCTAGCATACACAACAAGAAAAACATATGGGAACAGAGGGGGGATATATATGTACTAAATGAGGAAAAGTTTCCAAAAAAAGTACTTGTCATGGACCCAGGAACTTACAACTTATGAAATTATTTTTATATTATACTTACATAAAATGATACTATGTTATTTTTCTCAGTGACTACTAAATACTTAACAGGGAAGTGAAAATAATAGTAATACAGATATATGGATATAATTTAGTTTAGCAAGTATGTTTCTGAAGAGATATACACACATTTAAAAAATCAAATAATGTTCAAATCACACAGGAAGAGTTTGCTATTCAAAGAAACATTGCTATGAATACTCTAAAAATGGGAAACATTTTATTTTTAAAGTAAAATTCACACCCTATTAAATTTTGTAGGCAATACTATATGGCTTAATATAAGACAAATACATCAGAGAAGGGCCAAAAACAGAATGTAAGGAGAAAAGTTATACATATATTGTATATAATCACATATATTTCAGGTCTAATTTGGGCCAGAAGAAAAAAGGTATAATATTTAGTTGACCACTATCTTCTCCAAGCTCTAGAATCAACTTACCAGTGTCAAGCTTCTCTTCATTATTTATTTCCATTACTACAAATTTCTCACAAACCGCAAAGGTTGGCAAAGTAGAAGAAATAAACTGCCCAAATCTTTAAACAAAGGAAAACAAGATTATGGATTTTCTTTTTCCTCTTCCCAAACCAACAACAAAGTACAAAGAAACAAAATACAAAGAAATAAAAACCAAAACAGTACTTCTTCTTTTTTTTTTATTTTCATTATCTCATTTCATTTTATTCACTTGCAGAAAGAAACGCACGTTCTGATCATCTGGAGATTTCAGTTTCCTTGTTGCCCACTCAGTCCTTCACAGCATACCACCAGCGAGAAAGATAAGAGTAGTGTGGGGGCATGTCTTTGTGCTTCTTATCTTAACTAGCCTTTTAAGGACCATTAGGTGATAATATTTAGTTTGCTTCCTCTTGGACCATCCCAAGTAACATTATATAAAATAATGCTTTTAAAATATGGGGAAAATACAGTTCTTCGAAATATGAATTCTTTAATGTACTAACATGCAAATGGCTTCAAAAACCAAACAATATGATCCATATTCGAATGTCCTAACATTATCTGGATGGATCCACTGTAGCCTAGCGGTTAAGAACTTGGGTTTACATATATGATTAAATTCCTGGAGTAGGGGGAACAGGAGAAGAAAAAACACCCTGACTGTATCACATTCAAATTATGTGACCTGGGGCTATGTTTCTTCATTTATAAAGTAGGGAAAAAAACAAAAACTTTTACAGGTTTAAATAATAATTTCAGCAAAGTGACCATTACAATGCTAGGAATTGCTTTAAATATACATTCTTGACATAATAATAATTATAATTCTCCAAAATAATTCTTAAGCTAAAGTTTTAAATCTGCCACCAGATTTTTTGTTTGTTTGTTTGTTTGAGATGGAGTTTCGCTCTTGTCGCCCAGGCTGGAGTGCAGTGGCGCCATCTTGGCTCGCTGCAACCTCTGCCTCCCGGGTTCAAGTGATTCTCCTGCCTCAGCCTCCCAAGTAGCTGGGATTACAGGTGCCCACCACCACGCCCAGCTAATTATTCCTATTTTTAGTAGAGATGGGGTTTCATTACGTTGGGCAGGCTGGTCTTGAACTCCTGACCTCATGATCCACCCGCCTCAGCCTCCCAAAGTGCTGGGATTATAGGCATGAGCCACCGCGCCCAGCCCCCCAGGTTTAAAAATATGTTTTGAAGGCAAATTAATAAAAAAGTGAGTGATTTACAAACTATACAGATTAGAGGTTAGTCTATGAGAATAACTGAATAAATGGGTGTGATTTCACCTGAGATACTCAGTAGATGACATGAACGAACAGTAGTGACCAAGTCCAGTTTAAGCAATTCTCTACTTGAAAAATATTCAATTGTGTAGTTTGTTTTTCTTGTTTTCCTTCTATAATCCCCAAATTTTCCAAAATGGGGACTATCATGTGAACATAAGAACATTTCTACAGACATGCCTTCAATATGCCTTAAGCCGCATTTTGCATTGTCTGCAAAATAATACTTATATCATACAAAAAGTGTGGATATGCAACAGATTTAAGATACCATAATCTGTTTGAATGACAGAGAATAAAAAATAGAGGCGGCACACCCACTATTTAGGAGTGTGTATACATGCTTGTGCACATACATTTAAAAATTAGCAGGGCATGGGAAATAGGATTGGGAACCAAGAATTCCTAGACTGAATACTTTATATCCAGGCCAATTTCGTTGGGTGAATTCCTACATCTTTTCTCACCAATATTCTATTATTCCCTAGTGGCAACAATTAGCTTTGCTCCATCAAGGCAAGATATTGTCTCATTCATGTTTTTCATGTGTCATAAATATTTTGAATAGTATTAACATTAAAGGTGTTATTACACAGTCATAAAAACCAATTACATTCATCTCAGCCATCTTAACCTCATTGGTACTTTTAGTTAATAAAAAGACAAAGAAAAAGAAGTTTTTCCTACCTGAGCAGATCATTGCTGTTGGGAAAACCTTGCAGTAAGAAGCTCAGGACATTACTAATAGCAGCAATAGTAGGCTGGGATAAAGACATATCTCGAAGAGTCAGGAGCAGCTTTGGGATTAACTGGAATTCTCTCATTAATTTGGCATTCTTTGAGGCTTCACTATAAAAGAAAGAAGATTTTATACATTGTACTATCACCTTTTCTGTAGCTGAATAATTAACTCCATGGGTATTAATTAATACCTGGACTCTGTGAGCAGTTCAATAAAGTGTTCAAATAAGGAAAGATGAAGTTCATATGGTGCATGGAGCCAGACCTATAATAAATAAAAACAGTAGTATATTTAAGGTTAAAAAAAAATACCCAAATGCCAAACCAACAAACACCAATACAACACATGGAACTTATTTCACTTATATAATTATTATTTTGTAAAGTTCTATAAAACTACTTGTATGCATTAAAAAATCATTATAAATTGGCCAAAAAATGACCAAAATGATGGAATTATCACACTTTTACAAAGCGAATTCAAATATCCTCCATATGCTAAAGAATGTAATGAAAAACATGAACATGACAAGGAGGGAAATGAAAGACAACCAAAGCCCCCTAATAAACCTCTAGACATGACAAATAAAATATTTAAAATGAAAAATATACTGGATGGCATTAATAGCAGATGAGATACTTTGGAAAAAAATTCAATAAACTTGAAGACATAATAATAGAAATTATTCAGAATGAAGCATAAGAAAAAAATACTAAAAAGAAATGACCAGATTTAGTGTACGAGTGATCTGAGACAGTATCAAGCAAACTAAGATATGTGTCATTGGTGTCCAGAAAAGGGAAGGGAGTGGCAGGAAAAATCATTGAAGAAATAATGGCTAAAAAATTCAAATGTGATGAAAAATGACAAACTCACAGATCAATAAACCCAAGCAGAAGAAACATAAAGTGGACAAAGGGGACAATGAAATGACTGACATCTTTAATGTGTGAAAACAATAAAAACAGTCAACTAGAATTCTATTCCATGCAAAAATGTCCTTCAAAAAGGAAGAAAGAAATGGAAGACTTTTCCAGATGACAGAATTCACTGCCAATATTTCTGTAATACAGAAATGTTAAAAAAACATCTCCAGGCAGAAAAATTACACAAGATGGAAATTGAGATTTACGCAAAGGAATAAAGAATGCTATAAATACTATATATGTAGTCAAACAGAAAATAATTGTAAAATGTTTTTTGAAAATAATTGATCATTTAAAGCAAAAATAATACAAACTATTGTAGGGATTATAAACATATAGAAGTAAATGTATACAACAATAGCATAAAAATGGAAAGGGAGAAATGAAAGCCTCTTATTGCAAAGTATTTATAAGGTATAACATTCTTCAAAGATAGACTGAATCGTTTTAGATGCACACAATAAATTCTAAAACAATCACTAAAAAATTGTGTATGGCATTGCAATTATTTTACTTATATTTGTCAATTGACTATTCTAAAAATTTGGTAAATTAGGTATTTATAGACTACTTCTGGTTTGGAGTAATTAGGGATGCTATAAGAAGCCGTAAAGTGAGCAATGTACTATAAAATAAAGCCAAAATTTATTAAGCAACTAAATTTTTGATGTTTGTATATTGAGTTTTAATCAGAAATCTGAAACTGAAGATAATCCTTGATTTAAATGTGTCAGTTACCAGGTGAAAACAAGGTTAGGCTGGGTTAGGTAGGTCTTCTTAGTGTTCCCATAATCCCTTCTGTCTACCATCTCTGGGCTTTCACAAGTTTTAAATTATCTATTTCTTTGTCTTTTTCTTCTAATGGACTAAATGCTTTGAGCTGTGGACTCTTGCTTTTTCTTTTCACATCCTTAGTAACTAATTTAGTGCTTGCCTCAAAAATTCTCAGCAAGTGCTTTCTAAAAGAATAAGAGGTTTGGATATTAGAACTTTGATACTGGCTGTGGATTTGTCATAGATAGCTCTTACTATTTTGAGATACGTCCCATCAATACCTAATTTATTGAGAGTTTTTAGCATGAAGTGTTGTTGAATTTTGTCAAAGGCCTCTTCTGCATCATTGAGATAATCATGTGGTTTTTGTCTTTGGTTCTGTTTATATGCTGGATTACATTTATTGATTTGCGTATGTTGAACCAGCCTTGCATCCCAGGGATGAAGCCCACTTGATCATGGTGTATAAGCTTTTTGATGTGCTGCTGGATTCGGTTTGCCAGTATTTTACTGAGGATTTTTGCATCAATGTTCATCAAGGATATCCTGGAAGCATTCCCTTTGAAAACTGGCACAAGACAGGGATGCCCTCTCTCACCACTCCTATTCAACACAGTGCTGGAAGTTCTGGCCAGAGCAATCAGGCAGGAGAAGGAAATAAAGGGCATTCAATTAGGAAAAGAGGAAGTCAAATTGTCCCTGTTTGCAGATGACATGATTGTATATCTAGAAAACCCCATCGTCTCAGCCCAAAATCTCCTTAAGCTGATTAGCAACTTCAGCAAAGTCTCAGGATACAAAATCAATGTACAAAAATCACAAACATTCTTGTACACCAATCACAGACAAACAGAGAGCCAAATCATGAGTGAACTCCCATTCACAATTGCTTCAAAGAGAATAAAATACCTAGGAATCCAACTTACAAGGGATGTGAAGGACCTCTTCAAGGAGAACTACAAACCACTGCTCAATGAAATAAAAGAGGATACAAACAAATGGAAGAACATTCCATGCTCATGGGTTGGAAGAATCAATATCGTGAAAATGGCCATACTGACCAAGGTAATTTATAGATTCAATGCCATCCCCATCAAGCTACCAATGACTTTCTTCACAGAATTGGAAAAAACTACTTTAAAGTTCATATGGAACCAGAAAAGAGCCTGCATCACCAAGTCAATCCTAAGCCAAAAGAACAAAGCTGGAGGCATCACGCTACCTGACTTCAAACTATACTACAAGGCTACAGTAACCAAAACAGCATGGTACTGGTACCACAACAGAGACATAGATCAATGGAACAGAACAGAGTCCTCAGAAATGATGCCGCATATCTACAACTATCTGATCTTTGACAAACTTGACAAAAACAAGAAATGGGGAAAGGATTCCCTATTTAATAAATGGTGCTGGGAAAACTGGCTAGCCATATGTAGAAAGCTGAAACTGGATCTCTTCCTTACACCTTATACAAAAATTAATTCAAGATGGATTAAAGACTTAAATGTTAGACCTAAAACCATTAAAATCCTACAAGAAAACCTAGGCAATACCATTCAGGACATAGGTGTGGGCAAGGACTTCATGTCTAAAACACCAAAAGCAATGGCAACAAAAGCCAAAATTGACAAATGGGATCTAATTAAACTAAAGAGCTTCTGCACAGCAAAAGAAACTACCATCAGAGTGAACAGGCAACCTACAGAATGGGAGAAAATTTTTGCAACCTACTCATCTGACAAAGGGCTAATATCCAGAATCTACAATGAATGCAAACAAATTTACAAGAAAAAAAACAAACAACCCCATCAAAAAGTGGGTGAAGGACATGAACAGACACTTCTCAAAAGAAGACATTAATGCAGCCAAAAAACACATGAAAAAATGCTCATCATCACTGGCCATCAGAGAAATGCAAATCAAAACCACAGTGAGATACCATCTCACACCAGTTAGAATGGTGATCATTAAAAAGTCAGGAAACAACAGGTGCTGGAGAGGATGTGGAGAAATAGGAACACTTTTACACTGTTGGTGGGACTGTAAACTAGTTCAACCATTGTGGAAGTCAGTGTAGTGATTCCTCAGGGATCTAGAACTAGAAATACCATTTGACCCAGCCATCCCATTACTGGGTATATACCCAAAGGACTATAAATCATGCTGCTATAAAGACACATGCACACGTATGTTTATTGCGGCACTATTCACAATAGCAAAGAGTTGGAACCAATCCAAATGTCCAACAACGATAGACTGGATTAAGAAAATGTGGCATATATACACCATGGAATACTATGCAGCCATAAAAAATGATGAGTTCATGTCCTTTGTAGGGACATGGATGAAACTGGAAAACATCATTCTCAGTAAACTATCGCAAGGACAAAACACCAAACACTGCATGTTCTCACTCATAGGTGGGAATTGAACAATGAGAACTCATGGACACAGGAAGGGGAACATCATACTCCGGGGACTGTTGTGAGGTGGGGGGAGGGGGGAGGGACAGCATTAGGAGATATACCTAATGCTAAATGACGAGTTAATGGGTGCAGCAAAACAACATGGCACATGGATACATATGTAACAAACCTGCACATTGTGCACATGTACCCTAAAACCTAAAGTATAAAAAAAAAAAAAAAGAACTTTGAATACTAGGCTGAGAAATGTGTACTTTTTAGTGTAGAAAAGGAAAATCACTGGAAGTCCTTGAATAAATGATATGATTATGCCTTTGAAAGAATGAGGTCCCAAGGTTATGTGGGACAGCCTGAGCAAAGGGAAAAAGAAGTGATAGTTATCCTAGTATGAATAGGAGAAGAACTGATTAGGGCTTGAATTAAGATATAGCAGTAGAAGCAGAAAAGGCAGACTATGAAATGTGAAAGTAGAACCTATATGACAATATCAGACTGTTTATAGACAAGGAAGAAGGAAGCTGATGTTTTCAATTTCAAGCCTTGGTGACTAGGGGAATGGTGGTGTTATTAACAGAAACAGAGAAGTTAGAAGGAAGAACTAATTTGGGGAGGGATGCTAAGTTCAGTTAAGGTGTTGGTGGGACAGTGCTGAGCAGGAATTAAAAATAAATCTGGAATTCAGATGTCAAGGTTAGAGATTTAGATTTGAGGATCAACTCCACAGAGATGAGACCGTCAGCCTAGGTAAGAGTTTAAAGAAAGGAAAACAACAAATAAAGGAAAATATAAAAAAGTAAAGATGAACATCCTTACATAAAATAATGAAAACATCACTGCAAGAAAATAATAGAAAAAAACAGTAAGAAAGACGTAAGAACCAGGATATTAACATCCGAAAGCTAGCAAAAGAAGTATAACTTGAAAGAATATGAGGGAAACAGACAACAGCCAATGTTACTGAGAGCTGGGGATACTGAAAACTGAGTACAGGCCATAGATTTTTATTTAAGGGGAAGCTTCTAGTAAGCTTTGAAAATACAGTGTCAATAAAGCAATTAGGGCACACTGTTTGTGAGGGATTCAGTAACTGACAAAACAGAGCTTACAGAAGTTGTGAGGAAGAAGGGTTAGGGCCTAGACACAGGACTTCACAAATATTAAGTGCTAGGCACTATTCTAGGTGGTAGGAACACAAAGACAAAGAAGATAAACATGATTTCCGCAATCATAAAGCCCATAGATCCTATGGTTTCACAGGGATATATTACATAAATTTAGTACATAGTAACACGCAAAGTGCTGTAAACAAGAAATTAAATGGAAAAAGGATATGAGTGATTAAGAGTTGCCTTGAGAGAACAGAGTGTAAGCTGTTACAGTAATAAGCCAGCAGAAATGAAAATGCCTTTGAAAGAATGAGGTCCCAAGGGTACGTAGGACAGCCTGAGCAAAGGGGAAAAAGAAGTGATAGTTCTTCTAGTATGAATAGGAGAAGAATTGATTAGGGCTTGAATTAGGATATAGCAGTAGAAGCAGAAAAGGTAGACTATGAAATGTGAACATAAAATGAATGATATTTTACCACGCGGCTGTAACCAAAATTAGAGGTCTAGGTCCTATTTATCAAGAAAAAGTTTCTATCAGAATCACCTGATGAAACTATGTTTGACTCATGTAATGCCACTGCCAGCAGCAAATTAGCTAGTTAGGGATATGCATCATACCATTTCACTTCTAAAATATTTGCAAAATGGAATATCCTTGGAGAAAGGAACCCTAGCATTATTCTACTTTTTATATTTTACTAAATGATATTAACATGAACATCATAAAATTATAGGGCTTTAAACACATTTTAGAGATAAAATAGTTTATAATCATATGGAGTAAGAAATGCATTCATTGATTATATATTATCAATTATGCTTATATACATACTTCAAAATCACAGAGGAGGTCCTGGAAAGCAGTTGAATTTGGAATAATGGAGGTCTCATGTCCACTATCAACAGTTCCCACCAAAGAAAAAGTTAGATGGAGGATGTGGCTGTTAAGAAGGGAACGTTTCTTCTTAAGCAACATTGCCAGCAACTACAAGAAAGTAATAACAAATGCCTGTTGATAAATCATCATGTATATTCATTACACACACACACAAACACACACATACACACAGAATCCTATGTAGATTATTTTCTGAGATTATTAAGTTACCTTCTAAATTTTTATTATGACAATATAACATTAGGTAAAATCTGAAAAACAAAGGGATCTTAACATTCTATTAAACCATCCACTTTTACATTTACCCTTTCAATTCCATTATAAATATGTAAATAGTTACCAACACGTGCATAAAACTGTATGTATAATGAAAACATCACAGCAAGAATATAAAATTGTATGCACACGATGGTAACTACTTAAATATACACTTTTTGTGTTATAAAGTATTTTTTTTTGCAATATAGTCTTAATAATTACAATTTTAAAACGTTGAATGATAGTCTATGGAATGCTTAGAGTATAATTAGTCATTCTCTTATTACTGGTATATCTAGATTGTTCTATTTTGTCATGATAAACAATGCTGTAATAATCATTTTGAAAGTTTTGCAAAAGAAAACACTTATTGAAATAGTATAATTAAATCTATACAACACAGTAAACAGTATATTCATTATGAATAAACTAATGGTTAAACTTGTAGAAGGCATTTGTACTTCGTGTATGATAGGTTTTAATCTTGCGTCAAGTATTTGTTCCTCTTCTTACAAGTGATTTTTTGTCTAATTCTGACTGTGGATACATAAATGCTGCATTTTTTTTTTTTTTGAGTCTTGCTCCGTCGCCCAGGCTGGAATGCAATGGCGCAATCTCGGGTTACTGCAGCCTCTGCCTTCCAGTTTCAAGTGATTCTCCTGCCTCAGCCTCTGGAGTAGCTGGGATTACAGGCACATGCCAGCATGCCTGGCTAATTTTTGTATTTTTAGTTTTTAGGAATAGCAATGGTACACTTATTATGTAGTGGCTTTCGCATCTCCTGAGTTAAGTAACAGAGATAAAAGATGGTGGGGTGTGAGGTGGAGGGGAGAGACAAGGAAACAGGGAGAGCCCTGAATCTACCATGGATTTGGCAATCTTTTTAGGAAGGGGGAATAGGACTCCATTTCATTTCTTTCCCATTTCCACACAGAAAAACAACATTCAAACTAGCAAACCTTTGTTCTGAAAATATATTCAATGTATTAAAGCTATATTGAAATAATGTTGCCTAACTCAAGTGTTTAGTAAGATTTGATAAGATAGGAGAAAAAGGATAAAGCAAAATGAAGAAACAATACATACTTTCATTTGACATACATTAGTTTTCATAAAACTACTGGCTCTTTAAGTTTCCTTGGACAACATAATTCTTCCAGAGTTTGAAACAACATGAATGATAATAAAAAAGCAGAGTATTTTAGGTGCCAGGTGAAGTGAAGGCAAAGTTTTACAGTTACAAACCTGGTAGCCCTTGATTCTTTCCATTTCTTTGCTGGCTAGTGGGTTACTCTTGACCACACAAACCAGGGCCTTGACTGCTGCATATAACCCTTCCACATCAGAGGCCATGGCCACCAGGCCCAGGATGGCTGCAGCTCCACCAATGTACTGCAAAGTAGTGGCAACAGGCTTAGGGACAAATGTTCTTACTCCTGATTAAAAGATAGTGAAAAATAATTAAGATAAATTCCCCACGTGAACAAGAACTGTATACATCATCTTGAAAAGTTTTTTAATTAGCATGTTCTATTTTAAAAATATCTTCTGTCTATAATGCAAATTCTAGGGAAAGCATTAAAGGTAGAATTTGGGACAAGGCAATACAGACTGGCTGGGCACGGTGGCTCACACCTGTAATCCCAGCACTTTGGGAGGCCGAGGCAAGTGGATCACAAGGTCAGGAGTTTGAGACCAGCCTGAAAAACATGGTGAAACCCCAAATCCCGTCTCTACTAAAAATGCAAAAATTAGCCAGGCGTGGTTGCACGTGCCTGTAATCTCAGCTACACAGGAGGCTGAGGCAGGAGACTCACTTTAACCTAGGAGTTGGAGGTTGCAGTGAGCTGAGATCGCGCCACTGCACTCCAGCCTGGGCGACAGAGGGAGACTCCCTCTCAAAAAATAAATAAATAAATAAATAAATGAATAAATAAATAAATAAATAAAATTTTAAAAAAAGGAAAAAAAAGCTAATCTACATACTCTTAGAGAAGACTGGGTGTAGAGGAGTGAGCAGAGAAGAGCAGGGCTTTACAGCAAGCACAAATGTTTCTACTGTGTAGCTTTGGGCTGTACTCAAAAGTACAGTGGTCTTGAGAATGCATTTCTGAGTAAGTAAGAGTGCCTTACTAGCATCTGTTGAGGAATAGCCTTGGGGACAATAAAAATCACTTTAACTCTGTGAACTGGGGAAAGGCTTGGAGAAGCCATTGTGGCGGGGATGATGTATTTCCTACAGATAAACCAAGCAAAGCACATTACTGACCATTACCCAAAGCTTCTCTTGGTTCAGTAATCTGAGTAACAGTACGTCAGTAACTTTAGGAGAGCGTAAGTTTATAGGAACTGTGCGCCAATTAAAAAAAATCACACCTACATTCCTAACATTTTAAAGAGGCATTGTTTGAATGTCACTTGACTGCTGACCAAGACTGAGATTTTAAAAAATAAAAGTAACATGCATATTATATTTCTATGTGCTCTGCAGTATTCACAATACTTTCTTTCCTTCTTTTCCTTTTTTTTTTGAGACAGGGTCTCATTGTCACCCAGGCTGGAATGCAGTGGCCCAATCACAGCTCATTGCAGCCTCCTGGGCTCAAACAATCCTCCTGTCTAGGCCTCCCAAAGTGCTGGGATTACATGGTGTGAGCCACCATGCCCAGCCCATAATACCTTCATATATTACAGTGCTGGATTTTGAAAAGTAGCTCCTAAGGTAATTAGGGCCAGTATTACTAGTTTATAGATAAGAAAACTGAAGTTCATAGAACTTAACTGTATGGCACAATATCACACAGTGACACAACAGGGGCTGGAACCTAAGTCTTTGAACTTACTGCTCACTGCTCTTTCCACTATACATACCACAGGGCTGCTATACTTTTGAAAAGGACATATCACAGTGCTCGTAAGTATTTTTTGAATAAAAGAACACTACCATGTGCTTTAGAGTAAAGAAAATTTTTATCAATGCTGTATTATCAAAAAAGAAAAACAAAGATTTATGCAATTCACTGGGACAATAAAAATTGCCAATGACTAACAAACATGTTGGATTCTGACCAGCACAACACTAACTTTTTACTAATCTAAAAAGGAACCAGTATTATATACTGATTTACACATTAAAAGGACAATCACTGGTTCTGAATTTTGAATGGCCTGATTGGTTTATGTCTCAAGATCCTATCTAACAAAAAAACAAAACAAAAATAACGTTTTAAGCAGACATGTACAAGGCTCTGAAGAATGTCCACTCTCTAAACTTTTATTATAGTTTGAGTCATAGTGTTTATACTCAGAAGCTCTAATTTCTAGCTCATTTCTAAATTAACAAAAACTCATGAGCTATATACCAAATCATGAAACAATCAATAATAGTTCTGAATTTTGATACCTGTCACTAAATGTAATTTGAAATTTACCTAAAAATTACATGAAATTATATAGTCAGCGCTGATCATTACTGACAAGACAGAAGCAGTGCGATTTTTTTTTAAATTTTATTTTACTTTAAGTTCTGGGATACATGCACAGAACGTGCAAGTTTGCTACATAGATAAACATGTGCCATGGTGGTTTGCTGCACCTATAAACCTGTCACCTAGGTATTAAGCCTCACATGCATTAGGTATTTGTACTGATGCTCTCCCTCCCCTCAGCCCACTTCCCCTGACAGGCCCTGGTATGTGATGTTCCCCTCCCCGTGTCCGTGTGTTCTCATTGTTCAGGTCCCCTCTGTGAGTGAGAATATGCGACATTTGGTTTTCTGTTCTTGTGTTAGTTTGCTGAGGATGATTTCCAGCTTCATCCATGTCCCTGCAAAGGACATGATCTCATTCCTTTTTATGGCTGTATAGCATTCCGTGGTGGATATGTAAAAGTTAGTGGGATTTTATGAAAGGTTATTATTTTAAGTTGACTGGAATTTGAGATTGTTACATTTAATCTCTGAATACTGTACGTACACTATAGGTCAGTGCTATTAAAATATGAACTTAAATACTGCCCCTTAAGTGAAGAAAGTGAATGCAAACTTGATGGCAAATAAAGAAGTTTGAAACAACAAAGACAAGTACACTCACCCAAGTATCCAATCAGAGAGGCCCCAATTGTCCTTGCAGATCCATTAAGATGTCCTGCTGAATTGTGTATCAACTTCACAGGAGTGGCATTCTCATGTGAGGAAATGCCTAACTGAAAAATAGGAAAGGAAAAGAATGTAATTATATAAGAACAGTTTCAATGTTTTGATTGGAAAAGAAACCAAACACATGAATGGTAACATATCTTTTGTCTCCTCCCTTATCAGAATACTGAAAAACAAGCATTTAGGTCCAGCCTGGTGGCTCATGCCTATAATCCTAACACTTTGTAAGATAGAGGCAAGGGAATCGCTTGAGCCCAGGAGTTTGAGACCAGCCTGGGAAACATGGCGAGACCCCCATCTACTAAAATGCAAAAAATTAGCCAGGTCTTGTGGTGCATTACTCAGGAGGCAGAGGTGGGAGAAACACCTGAACCTAGGAGGTTGAGGATGCAGTCAGGCACTCCACACTCCAGCCTGGGAGCATTTATTTTTGGAAATGTACAAACATTTCCAAAGTGTGGAAACTCATAGGAGGTAAGTTAAACACAATTTACTGAGATAAAGATGGTGAGAGGATCTTGAGACACAGCTTCAGGGGTCTTTCTGAATGAACTTCTTTGGTAGTTTAAAGGTTGTTATCACTAACTGCCTCACAGTATTTCAGATCAGTGAACATATTAGCTTTATTCCATATCCAAGTAAACATAAGTTATCCAAGAGTTTATAGATAAAACATGCCTACATAAAGGAATCTTACATTTTGTACATTCACACATACACAAGATCTATATTTTCAAGGCAAATATAACTCTAATTCTGTTGTTCACTATAGAGTTATGTACAGTTTATTTTCCTTAGATATGTATATGTGTCATATATATGTATACACACACACACACACACACACACACACACAAGCTCTACGTAAGAGTTGTCAATACTTACAGTTCCTAGTCTCTTGATATCGTTCCCCTTGGACTTTGCCTCCGATAATCAGCCAAAATGGCTTGTCAAGCTCACTGATGAGCTCACCTTGCTAAACCCCATAGTCAGTCCTCACTTCTCATCTTACTGTGACCACTTAAGTCATTTCCACAGTGAATCCTTAATCTTACAAAATTAAGCCCTACTGGTTTTTCTCCCTTCTCACTGACTGCTACTTCTCAGTCTTTTCTGGTTCTTCTTGATCTCCCCAACTCCGTAACACTGGAACGTCCCAGGTTTCAGTCTTTAAAACTTTCCATTTCTCTATCTACATCTATGCTTTGGTGAATACATGTAGACTCATGGCTTTAAACACCACCTGTATAAATGAACTCCAGATTCATATTTCCAATGGCCTTGAAATCTCTACTGTGATGTCTAATACACTTCTCAAACTTCTAAAACAGAATTCTCAGTATTCCTCCCAACTCTACTCTTTTTGTAGTTTTCTCCAAATCAGAAAATGTGACTCCATTTTCCTAGCAGTTCAAGAAAAAAACCTGGAGTCCTTAACTCTCTCACCTTCCACACTCATTCCACATTCTATCACACAAAACTGCTAGGTCAACTTTTAAAATATACCTTGAGCCGGGTGGGGTGGCTCACACCTGTAATCCCAGCACTTTGGGAGGCTGAGGCAGGTGGATCTCCTGAGGTTAAGAGTTTGAGCCCAGCCTGGCCAACATGGTGAAACCCTGTCTCTAATAAAAATACAAAAATCAGCTGGGCGTGGTGGTGCATGCCTATAATCCCAGCTACTCAGGAGGCTGAGGCAGGAGAATCACTTGAACCCAGGAGACAGAGGTTGCAGTGAGCCAAGATCACACCATTGCACTCTAGCCTAGGTGACAAGAGCGAAACTCCATCTCAAAAAAAAAAAGGTGTATATATATATATATATATATATACCTTGAATCTGATCACTTCTTATCACTACCACTGCTACTGCGCAAGTTAAAACCACCATAATCTCTCATAGGAATTATTTATCGCATTGGCCTCATAACTTGTCTCCCTACTACTAGCTTTGTTTCTCTTCAATCTATTCTCAGTAGAAGTCATAGTGATAAAATGTAAGTTACAGCATTTCCCTCCTATGTCTGAAACTCCATGATGCCTCCCATCTTTCTCCATCAAAGCCAATGTCTTTACTATTGCCCCATGAATCCTAAACAACCTGGGACCTATCATCACTCTGGGCTCCTCTCCTACTGCCCAGGCCTTCTCTAATTTTACTCCAGCCACATCTGTCTCCATGGCAGGCACGTACAGTACTTTTCTCAGGGCCTTTGCACTTGTATTCCTGGAATACAAAACACTCCCACACCCATAGGTATATCCCATGCTCCCTATTCCTGTGGCCTGTTACCTCATCCCTGTCAAGTCTTTGCTCAAAATTCACCTTCTCAGTAACTTCTCCTTGGACCACCATATTAAAAACTTGAAGCTTCTCTGTCCCCTTCCCTGCTTCATTTTACTGCATAGCACTCATCACCTTCTAACATACTTCATGATTAGGTTATTTCTTCAGGTATTATCATCTATCTTTTCCACTAGAATGTAGGAAACATAAAAGCTGAAATTTTCTTTTTATCCACTGCTATGTCCTGAACTGAATGTCGCCTGGCACATAATAGGTCGTTCGTTAAAAAGTTGAGTTGTAGCCTTAAAAACAGTAATTGTTTACATTAGTTTTCTAAAGTTAAATTTCTTAATTGCCAATATAAATAAATTAATATGAATCATGTACTCATAACAGAAACTGTCACTTTTCCAAATTAAGTTACATATCTACATATGTTTTGGCCCACATCTGAAGTCAAATTAACCAAACATAAATACATGAAAGGCATGATTTTTAGCAGTCACTCATAATTGAGTAGTATCCATATGAGACTCTGAGATATGTTCCCAGTGAGAATCAGCCATAGTACACCAAGAAATCATTCTGCTTACCTGCTTAGCAATGGCTTTGCTATCCAATTTGTTATACACTTTCCGGATTCTTGCCACTGTTAGAGACGACACAGAGAGTGCATAGAGGCCAAATGACACCTTCTCCTCTGGTACTAATGACACAGGGGATGGCACTACCCCTTCGGATTTTGCATCTTTACCTTCAAAAGAACGATAATTCTTTTCAAAATCATCAGTAGTTCTCATCTTAAAATAGATTTTTTATTCTTACTACCATTTTTAAATGAGGAGGCTTGAAAGTCTTAAAGTAGAATAAGAGAGGTAAATTTACAAACTATTTTACTTCTCAGCTCTTCATTTATTTCTTTAATTAAAAGATGGAAAAAGAAATCTAGTCATAGAGTTCTACATTCTAGGTGGTACTCTTAAAACATGTTTAACATATAGCACTATGTAAAGGATGAAAAGTTTTAACTGTTTTCTGACAAATTGTAAAACATGTCCCCCTAGATTCAAAGGAAAAAGGAATGAAGATGAATAAAATGCCAATCAGCTGTGTAGCACTATGTCCCCTCCCCTAAAAAAGCACTCATATATGCCTGCCTGTATTCTTCAAGACCACAAAGCAGAGGAGTTATTAACAAAGGCATGTGTTTTAAAGCCACATGGCCTGAGTTTGAATCTTGCTTTATCACTTAAAAGCTGTGTGACCTATATATATTTGTGCTTCAGTTTCCTCTGCTGTGAAATGGGAATGATAATGACAGTACCTAACTCACAGTGTTTTGAGATGAATAAATACATGTGAAGGGCTCAGAACAGCTACATCCTTCATGTGTATTGACTTATTTAGCACACAGTAAGTGCCCAAGAAGTGTTAGCTTTTATTAGACACCATCTAAATTAAGAATGAGTGAAAAGATAAATTACTAAATCATAGGAGTATGACCATTTACAATATACTTGTCCTAACTCTTCTGAGATTCTTGGTGGAATCAGAACAAGGGAGTGGAAGACCATCATTTGCAAGGAGTACTACCAAGGAATTGCCAGCTTAACGTCAGTTCCTCTGAGTCTAAATTTTATTTGGGAGAAAGGATAACAAAAAGTAGGCTTGGAGTAAAGAAATGAGGAAAAATAATGTTAAGTGATCTAATCTAGAGAATATGTGTGTGTGTTTATTGAAGCTATCTGTTCTTCCTTTAACAGGGGTGGCTATACTTTAAACTGCTTCATGTAATAGGAGAAATCACAGAAAGAGAAGAGTGTCACAGTTAGACTCCTAGAGGGCATATACCTGTATCTCGGAGCCAGTAAGAGAAACTGGATAATAAGTGATCAGGCATAAAAACAAAGAATCCAGAAAGTGAAGTATGATCAGTGGAGGAAAATATTTCAAATAGGAGTGAGTATCCTGCTGAAGAAGATTAGAAGAGAAGGCGCTTTTCCTAGATAAACAGTATGTATAACCTCATACACACACATGCATCTATATTGCAGGAGTTAAGTTTCATACAACTAAGTTTCAAGAACTAAAAATAAGTTACTCACATGGCATACATACAGCCTGAAAGCTTCCAACATAATTTGGTCCAAGTTCATAAATGGTAGTAACATTTGAAGAAGGTAAAACTTCTTCTAGAAAATGTGTGGGTCCCAGGCGCCAAACCAATGAGGCAATTTGACGTTGAGCAGGTGGAGTACCAATGTAGGCATAGACCGTGCTCACCACTGGTGGATTTGCCGAACCTGAACCCCCTGGAGTACTGTGAACATAATGAAGCTGTAAGGAAGACAAAAGCAAATGTGTGAGATGTGAACACTTTCCCCAGGAAAATAACTACTTCAGCATATATATTTTCATTATCCCAAGGTCACACAACTTTACAAATGCACAAAAATATTTGGGGTTGAGAAACAGGAAGGGCAAGGCACAATACTGGGATCTGTAACTGAGGACCAGGTATAGTAGCTAAAGCTTTTATCCAACTCTCTAACACAGATAAACTCTTTAATGCTAGAAATGGCAACAAGCAAATACAGGGATACTGTCAATGGCTGGTTTGCATATCAAGTTAATGACGCTTCTCTGAAATTTTTGTGCTGATATAAAGAGAGCTTTCCATTATGAATTAAAGTAGTCTTGAAATTAGGTATGTTACCTTCAATGTGAGTCTGTTAACTAAAATTACTGATGAAAAGTGTTTTACAGGGGTAAATTATTATAATAAATACATAATTAAGTACAGTATAAGAGATAAAGAACTTAAGTTGCTTTTTCTTGCTGAAGCAGCTTAATGGGATGAAGGACACTTCCATTAATTGCTGTGTCATAATAACATCTCAGCTTCAGATCCTATTCATTATTCTATATATTAAACAGCAGTTCTTGGTGATGTTAATAGCACAGTTGTGAAGACCAACATATGAGCTAGAGTTGATTTCACAGTACTGTGACTATTGACAGGGACAGTGATGATGATGATGTAAATAAATCAATAATAAATTTCCTATTGCTCAACTCTAGAAGCTGAGGGTATTTTTATCTTTAATGACACTAAAATTAATGAAGGAGCAACGTACTAGAGAATCAACAAACCCATTTCAAATGCAATCATGTATACAAATAAATCAATGACTATTCCACAAGGTGCATTTTAGGGTTTATCATATTGAAACACAATGTCACAATAAAATATCATCATCATCAAGGAAGGAAATATATTCAAAGATACTGTTGGTTTCAGTGCTTTTCAAACTTTAATTCACACACAAGGACAAACTTTGTTACTTCTTTCAAGTGATCACTCTAAAATGGATACCTGCCTATAATCCCAGCATTTTGGGAAGCCAAGGCGTAAGGATCACCTGAGGTCAGGAGTTTGAGACCAGCCTGGCCAACATGGTGAAAACCCATCTCTACTAAAAATACGAAAATTAGCCAGGTGTGGTGGCATGGCCTGTAGTCCCAGCTATCTGGGAGGCTGAGGCAGGAGAACTGCTCATACCCAGGAGGTGGAGGTTGCGGTGAGCTGAGATCGCGCCACTGCACTCCAGCCTGGGCGACAGAGTGAAACACCATCTTAAAAAAGGAAAAATAAAAAATAAAATAAAATAAAATAAAATGAATACTATCTTTTAGAAGGTCAAGAATTTTCAGAGCTTGCAAACTGAGTTCTGTACAAAGTAACAGGCAGGATTTATTCTCATTCAGAAAAAGGGAGTTTCACTTGTTTCTTTACTTGATAATCAACTCTTTTTTTCTCTTCTAAATACTATCACAACTTACAGTAATGTTTATGTAGTCATTCATTCAAGAAACAATAAACTGAATACCTACTATCAATATCAGGGACTAATCTGGGTGATATGAAAACAAAGAAAAAAAAACAATTCTAACTCTAAAGAATGTAAGTCTTCTGGACTAAATTACAACAACAGCAATGAAGTGACAAAATAGTGTGTTCACCGTTATTTAGGAATCCTTCAACTGGCTCCTCTTATGAAAAAGCACCTAGCAATCTAGCTTAAGCTCTTGCATATTCAGCAACTTCTTTAGTACCTATAAGCCCTCATTTCTATTCTTCTCTAATAAAATGGTTTAAGAATTGGCCACATGAGTCTAACATATTATTCAAATGGGTACTGAATATCAACTTAAAATTAAGAAAGTAATTTAAAAAATATCCCTGTAACACACACACACACACACATCAAACTACTACCTTATAAAGCAGATAGATTTACAAGTGCACATACGCTTACCTTTACAGTGTTAACAAGCTGTCCATCAATATAGAGGGCTGCCGTACTGTTTTTCAACATGCCTTTGCTCATTACCAGGACCAAATGATGCCACTGTCCCTCAATGATAAGCTCTCCACATCGAAAGCGAGCACAGCATGGGAGAATTTCATAAAATGAGGACTCTTCACTAAAATCATCAACTGAAATAAAGGGGGAAAGACAAAAAACTTTTTTCCAACACCATCCCTATTCAAATTATTCATATCTAGATCAGCATGTTTTGACTTTATATTAAAACAAAATAATGATGCAGACTGATTTGAGTAATAATACAACTCTGGAAAAAAAATGATAATGTGGGCTGGGCACGGTGGCTCACACCTGTAATGTCAGCCCTTTGGGAGGCTGAGGCAGGCGGATCACCTGAGGTCAGGAGTTCGAGACCAGCCTGGCCAACATGGTGAAACCCCATCTCTACTAAAAATACAAAAATTAGCCAGGCATGGTGGCGCGCGTCTGTAGTCCCAGCTACTCAGGAGGCTGAGCCAGGAGAAAGCTTGAACCTGGGAGGCAGAGTTTGCAGTGCTGAGATTGCACCACTGTACTCCAGCCTGGGTGACAGAGTGAGATTCCATCTCAAAAAAAATAAGTAAATAAAAAAAAAAGATAATGCAGACAGAAGATACCTTATTCATGCAATACCCTTACCTGCAGTAAAGTGGAACCTAGAATGTATTTTTGCTTTCTTCTGCTCAAGAAATATAGGTATAATCACATAAAGTTACAATGAACAAAAGTTAGCTAATGAAGTAAAAAATACATAAAAATAAAGAGACAATAACGTCATGATAAACACTAAAAAGAGACTAGTTGACACCCAAAACAAAAATAAACAAGTGGGACTATCTAAACTGAAAAGCTTTTGAATAGCAAAAGAAACAACAGAGTGAAAAGGCAATCTATGGAATGGGAGAAAAATATTTGCTAACTATGTATTTCATAAGGGAGTAATGTCAAAAATACATAAGAAACTACTAGAACTCAATAGTAAAGAAACTAATAATCAATTAAAAATGAGCTAAGAACTTGAATAGACATTTCTCCAAAGAAAGCACATAAATGGCAGACAGGTATATGAAAAATGCTCAATGTTACTAATCATCAGGGAAATGCAAACCATAAGCACAATGGCATATCACCTCACACCTGTCAGAATGGCTATTATCAAAAAAAAAAAAAGCACGTGTTGGCAAGAATGTGGACAAACTGGAACCCTTGTGCACTGTTGGTGGGAATGTAAAATGCTGCAGCTGCTATGGAAAACAGTACAGACGTTTCTCAAAACACTGAAAATAGAACTAACATATAATCCAGCAATACCGTATCTGGGTACTTATCTAAAATCACTGAAATCAGGACTTCAAAGAGTTATCAGTACTCCCCTGGACAGATGAGTAGATAAAGAAAATGTGGTACATACATACAATGGAATAATATTTAGCCTTAGAGAAGAAAATTTTGCAATATCTGACAACATAGATGAAGCTTAAGGACATTATGCTAAATGAAACAGCCAGTCATAGAAAGACATATACTGCATGACTCCACTTATATGAGGTATTTAAAATAGCCAAATTCAGAGAAACAACGAATGAAATGTTGGTTGCCAAGGGCTCGAGGGAGGGGCAAATGGGGAGTTACTAATCAAATGCCACGAAGTTTCAGTGAAGCAAGAGGAAAAAAAAAGCTTGAGATTTGCTCTACAAAACTGCAACTATAGTCAATAATAATGTTGTTGTATAACAATAATGTATAACAACAATAATGTGTTGTAACTTTTTGACATTGATTTGGTTACAGTATGGGTTAGAAAAAGAACCAAGAAAAATGTAAAGTTTATTCTTGCCATATGCTATGCTCAACGATACAAGAGGACAACTATTTATTATTAGTTAGTGGCTGTACTGTCCATAATAAAAGGTAGTAAGAAGGAGATGATTTACAGCATAGACTAGGTATTTGTTAATCCAAGTTTCCTGCTTCATCAGACAACTTTGTCCCACGTATATAAATATATTCTGATTTGCTACCATTCTACAATTACTTCCTGACTCCAATCTGGCTCCTTTTTGCTACCCTATATGTTACCAGACCATGCTAAGAAATAATGGTTTCATATTAATTTAATTTTATTGTTAAGCTAAATAAAAATTAATTTACCTTTCATCAGTATTTAACAAATGGCAAGAACCTTCCCTGGTTCGTAGACTGTAAGTCTTCTCAAGTATTGAACATTTGTGAGTTTACAACACTTACAAACATTTGTGAGTTTCACTTTCCGACTTAGGTTTCAACTAAGACATTTCCAGCACTGAGTGGTGTGTCAGGATATCTCAGTGAGCCAACTGGTTTATGACAACTTTTAATTTCCTAGGCATCTTAATGGGTTACAGCTGTTGGAAGAATGAATCCTGGCAATACTAATGCATATGTTACCATCATTTCTAATCATATATGGACTATAGCAGCCTGGAAAATTACATTTAGTAATAAAAATGAGATAAGAGTTAGAAAATATTTTCCTTGTTTAGAGATTTATCTCCAGATCCACTCCTTAACTTTTCCATTAAATTCTAGGGTGTCTTCAAATTCCCCATTATTATTCACTTTTCTCGTATCTTCCTTAGGCCATTCATCTCCTCTATTCATGCATTTATAAGTTTACATAATATCTGCATCCTAATACATTCTAGGTACTGTGTTAGACGACAGGACAGCTTAGATTACAAAGATAAGCAGACAAAAACAAATTAAAAATTAAAATCTATGATGTCTAGATAAGAGATGAAGATTATTAAACAAGTGCCATGGAAGTGGGCACAGGGAGGAAGGGAAGATTTGAGAAATATTAGGGAGGCATATTACTAGTAAGACTTAGTAGAAGGGGTGGTATTTTCAAGTTGACTCAAGGTTTCTAGCTGGGCTAACTGGCAGTGGTTGTGCCATTTATCAACACAGGAAAACAGAAGGAGATGTAGGTTTTTCGTTTTTGTTTGAAACGGGATGTCTCTCCTAGGCTGGAGTGCCGTGGCACCTTCACAGCTCACTGCAACCTCAAACTCATGGGCTTCACCAATCCTACACCACCTTAGCCTCCTAAAGGAGATGCAGGTTTTATAAAGAAGAAATATTAGAATCTGAGATGTTTATTGGGATACTGTTCAAATGAAGATGTCTAGTATGCAGCTGGAAATATGAGGACATAGCTTGGGACACAGACAAATGAAAAAAAAACTTTGACTTCACAGTCCTTGAGATAAAAAGACTTAAAGCAATACTAGTTCATGATTTTTTCCCATGAAGAGCTGGTAAAGTACAAAGATCAAAGGTGAAACACTGGAGAATACTACTTCTGAGGGGCAGATAGAAGAGAAGGCGACTGAAGGAAATTGCAAAACAAAGATCAGAGAAATAGTGAGTATTCTAGAATGCAAGATTGGAGATAATTTTAATTAGGACGAATTAGTCAACAGGACCAAACGCTATTAAGGGGCAAATAAAGCGTCATAACAAGAATTTTAAAGTACTAACTATATTGATGCCTAGTTCTGTGCTAGGTACCATGAGGAATACTACAACCTTACAATCTAATTAAAAGACTAACATTCATATTATATTAATATTTACTGAACACCAACCACATGTCAATTAATATGTGATATTATTTTACTTAGTTAAAAGAACAAAATTAGATGACCAAAAAAACACATTTATACAAAATGCTTATATTCTTGAGCAAAGAAAATTGAGTAAATTGAGATTTGTATTTTAAGTTATTTATCATTTAGCAGGATCTTCATGAATGCCTTGAGTTTGGAGTTCTACTGTACAGCACTGTAAAGTCATGGCATGTTGGAGAAAACTAGCGAATTAGAATTATAAAGTAGTATGTATTACATCTTGAAGGTAAGTGATGGATAAGGTAACTGAAATGTTATTGTGTCTAGCACAGTGTGGCACATATGGCAGGCAGGTTCTCAATGAATATTAATTAGTTAAGCAGAATTCACAGCCAATGATAATCCCTACCAAAATACATCAAACAAGCAACCTGCTTTCCTAGGAAAAACTGTGATTTCTTGGCAAGTAGAGATTAGTCCTTATTAGGTACTCACTCCCTCCAGTGTTTTGTAAGTCTCTTTTGAAAGTGCCTTAAAATTCACTGGTAAGCAATATTCAATGTTTCATGTAACTTGTTCTATGCTATAATAATTTAAGCAGAAAAGTTATTATTGGCTGGACTTTTAAAATAAATACAAAAATGAAGTTTTAATACTTCTATAATCAAAAGAAGAAAACAAAAATAACAAATACTGACCATAATTTTGGAGGAGTTCCTCTTTGGTGGAAACAATCAGAGATCGGTCTTTTGCTGATAGAACTACTGCAAGGCACACGTAATGTTGCTCAGAAGAATTTGCTCGGCGCACAACAGTAAGAAGTCTGACAGGGTGGTTATTTGGAGGAGAACTAAAATGTTCAATACAAAACCAGCTAGAGTAACTTAAGCCAGAGGGAGGAGGGAAGAATCTTTCACCTACAGTAAAAATTAAAAAAAAAAAGTTTGTGTTGATTAATATTTATATTTTTTAACAGATGCCAACAAAAGCATACAAACTCTAAATTATATATAATCTACTGGAAAAAAAAATCTCATAAGCAGAAAGAAAATATTACTTACCAGAACCAATGCCACTGACCACAGCCCCATCAATAAGACCTGTTGTGACGGTATTATTTGTAGGAGCATTATGAGGGGCCAAACTGGGCAGAAACAGACAGCTATTAAAGAAAAGACAACATACATATTACAGATCAGTGACTCCTTCTCTTAACACTGTGCACTTACACAGTGAAATAACTGCCAGTATTTAATGGTGACTAGAGAAAATATCATGGAATAAGTCTGGATGCCTTGCAAAGCCCTTCCCTTCTTTTAATTATGTAAGGGTATCAAAAGACAAAATTTTAAAATGTCCCAAAATAACATTTTTAATTTAAATTTAAAAGAATTAAGATACAAATTGCATATGGCAACATACTCTAACGTATAAACCCAATCAAGACATTAGAACAATTTCATCACTGAAGGAAAACTCCCATGTGCCCCTTACTGTCACTCTCTTGTTACCACTGATTGCTTTTGACTATTCCCAATCATGTTTTAATCTATTGTTTGATAATGACCCATGATAATATTCTTAAAACACAGAGGTTTCAATCAATAGGAGAAGGAAATAAAGGGTATTCAATTAGGAAAAAAGGAAGTCAAATTGTCCCTGTTTGCAGATGACGTGATTGTACATCTAGAAAACCCCATCGTCTCGGCCCAGAATCTCCTCAAGCTGATTAGCAACTTCAGCAAATTTTCAGGATGCAAAATCAATGTACAAAAATCACAAGCATTCTTGTACACCAATCACAGACAAACAGAGAGCCAAATCATGAGTGAACTCCCATTCACAATTGCTTCAAAGAGAATAAAATACCTAGGAATCCAACTTACAAGGGATGTGAAAGACCTCTTCAAGGAGAACTACAAACCACCGCTCAATGAAATAAAAGAGGATACAAACAAATGGAAGAACATTCCATGCTCATGGGTTGGAAGAATCAATATCGTGAAAATGGCCATACTGACCAAGGTAATTTATAGATTCAATGCCATCCCCATCAAGCTACCAATGACTTTCTTCACAGAATTGGAAAAAACTACTTTAAAGTTCATATGGAACCAAAAAAGAGCCCGCATCACCAAGTCAATCCTAAGCCAAAAGAACAAAGCTGGAGGCATCACGCTACCTGACTTCAAACTATACTACAAGGCTACAGTAACCAAAACAGCATGGTACTGGTACCACAACAGAGACATAGATCAATGGAACAGAACAGAGTCCTCAGAAATGATGCCGCATATCTACAACTATCTGATCTTTGACAAACCTGACAAAAACAAGAAATGGGGAAAGGATTCCTTATTTAATAAACGGTGCTGGGAAAACTGGCTAGCCATATGTAGAAAGCTGAAACTGGATCCCTTCCTCACACCTTATACAAAAATTAATTCAAGATGGATTAAAGACTTACATGTTAGACCTAAAACCATAAAAACCCTAGAAGAAAGCCTAGGCAATACCATTCAGGACATAGGTGTGGGCAAGGACTTCATGTCTAAAACACCAAAAGCAATGGCAGCAAAAGCCAAAATTGACAAATGGGATCTAATTAAGCTAAAGAGCTTCTGCACAGCAAAAGAAACTACCATCAGAGTGAACAGGCAACCTACAGAATGGGAGAAAATTTTTGCAACCTACTCATCTGACAAAGGGCTAATATCCAGAATCTACAATGAACTCAAACAAATTTACAAGAAAAAAACAAACAATCCCATCAAAAAGTGGGCGAAGGACATGAACAGACACTTCTCAAAAAAAGACATTTATGCAGCCAAAAAAACACATAAAAAAGTGCTCATCATCACTGGCCATCAGAGAAATGCAAATCAAAACCACAGTGAGATACCATCTCACACCAGTTAGAATGGTGATCATTCAAAAGTCAGGAAACAACAGGTGCTGGAGAGGATGTGGAGAAATAGGAACACTTTTACACTGTTGGTGGGACTGTAAACTAGTTCAACCATTGTGGAAGTCAGTGTGGCGATTCCTTAGGCATCTCGAACTAGAAATACCATTTGACCCAGCCATCCCATTACTGGGTATATACCCAAAAGGACTATAAATCATGCTGCTATAAAGACACATGCACACGTATGTTTATTGTGGCACTATTCACAATAGCAAAGAGTTGGAACCAACCCAAATGTCCAACAACGATAGACTGGATTAAGAAAATGTGGCACATATACACCATGGAGTACTATGCAGCCATAAAAAAGGATGAATTCATGTCCTTTGTAGGGACACGGATGAAACTGGAAAACATCATTCTCAGTAAACTATCACAAGGACAAAAAACCAAACACCGCATGTTCTCACTCATAGGTGGGAATTGAACAATGAGAACTCATGGATACAGGAAGGGGAACATCACACTCCGGGCACTGTTGTGGGGTGGGGGGAGGGGGGAGGGTCAGCATTAGGAGATATACCTAATGCTAAATGACGAGTTAATGGGTGCAGCAAACCAACACGGCACATGGATACATATGTAACAAACCTGCCCACTGTGCACATGTACCCTAAAACCTAAAGTATAATTAAAAAAAAAAAAGAATCCCACAAACAACTAGCATAGATAAAAATTATGAATTAACACTCTAAGCCTGGGCACAGTGGCTCACGCCTATAATCCCAGCACGTTGGGAGGGTAAGGTGGGCAGATCACTTGAGGTCGGGAGTTCGAGACCAGCCTGGCCACTATGGCAAAACCCCATCTCTACTAAAAATACAAATATCAGCCAGCCGTGGTGGCGTGCACCTGTAATCCCAGCTACTTGGGAGGCTAAGGCAGGAGAAATGCTTGAACCTGGGAGGCGGAGGTTGCAGTGAGCCAAGATCGTGCCATTGCACTCCAGCCTGGGAGACAGGGCAAGACTCTGACTCAAAAGGAAAAAAAAAAAACAAAACTCTAATAGCTAACAGATCTAGCTATCAGATCTATTAGCATTTGTGTCACTTTAGGCTGTTGAACTTCATGAATTCTTTTAGATTTTTTAGATTCATTACTGCTGTTCCTGTTACTATAATCTTTTCTGCCACTTGAAATAATTTATTCATTTGAAGTGACAGTCATTGAATATTTATAATGTATAAATTATTATGTCAGGTAATTTGAAGGATAGATGATGATAAAACCCAAAGAGTTTTCAATCTAATTTTAATTTATATATTATCTATACATTTATATTTATTACATTAGATGTTGGCAGACTTTTTGTGGAAAGGGCCAAATCATAAATATTTTATGCTTTGTGAACCAAGCAGTCTCTATCATGACTACTCAACTCTGACACTCTAGCACAAAAGCAGCCATAGGAAATATAAATGAGTGTGGCTGTTTTCCAATAAAACTTCATTTACAAAAAAAAAAAAAAAATTTGCAAAAGTGTTACTAACAAAACATATTTGGTCCATGGGCCTAAGATTTTGGATTCCTATGTCATATCAATTTATTTAGTATAACAAACAAAAATAATTAAATGTAGTAATCTTAAAATAGTATGCTCAAAAAACTCAATAATTAAAAAATATTAAGTATGGTAAAATATATTTTAATTAAGTATATTTAAAACCAAAGATCTATTTGTAAAGGCAAGTATGAGGCATAAAATCATAAAGGTTTGCTTCCTTGCAAATTTCTTACCCAAACCCTTCAAGTGATGTGTCAAATTCAACAAAAGCTGGAGTAACTGATGACCCATGAAGTCTGATGTCATGTGGGGTTGTCATGGAGACGAGACACTTCACCCTGGTCAGGGGTACAGTACTTCCTTCCGCAGATTTTACCAGGCTCTTGCTTATCCGGTAATGGTTATCTTCATGTAAGCTAAAAACATTATCAGTACCCAGACCTTCCAGAGATGTGATCATACTACCTGTAAGTCAAGGAAATCTCTTGGGAAAATGTCATATGGAATTTTAAAATAACTTTACAAGGCTGACTTATTTGTAAATACCACTTCAGTTTCAATAGACAATAATTTTCTTAAGTGCCAAAATCATTATCCAGTTTTAATGTACTTCATTTATTTTTAAACTTAATAGCATGCATTTCCTTTTTTACTAAAGCAATATGCACACTGCAGAAATGTTGGAAACTAGAGTATAAATAAAAATAAACATCTCAAATAATTGTCATCAAAGCCACTGATACAATGTAATTTAATTATAAATCTCAGTTAATAGTTTACAAATCAGGAAATACTTTTATTTCATAAAACTATGATTTAGTCATTCTCTTTGAGGGAAAAGTAAACAATTTTAGAGCATTAAAATGAAAAGAAATAGGTCATCTTTATTATAAAACAAATTAGAGATAAATGGCAGAAACTTGGTTCTCCCATTTTTTCCCCATTATTAATTATTTCCTTACAATTATTAGAACTAAATGTACGATCGTAAAAGTACTTTAAAGATTCCCATATTTATAAAAAGGGTAACAATTTCAAGAATAAAAAGACAAATTCTAAACAGATTGTCATTATCTCTCCAGGGACACATTACAAATGTAATGAAGAAAATATTCTCTCTCATGACTACATGACTATAGGAAACTGTTTTCCTCCTAAATGTGCTGGATATTCAGGCAACTATAAAGATATTTCAAATATTCTCTTTGGGAAAGGAACTATTTTTGTTCCTACTCTTAGCAAAGGAAATCACAACTCAATTCTTATTTATTTATTTATTTTTTGAGACAGAGTCTTGCTCTGTTGCCCAGGCTGGAGTGCAGTGGCGCGATCTCGGCTCACTGCAAGCTCCGCCTCCTGGGTTTACATCATTCTCCTGCCTCAGCCTCCGGAGTAGCTGGGACTACAGGCGCCCGCCACCACGCCCGGCTCATTTTTTTTTGTATTTTTTAGTAGAGACGGAGTTTCACCATGGTCTCGATCTCCTGACCTCGTGATCCGCCCGCCTTGGCCTCCCAAAGTGCTGGGATTACAGGCGTGAGCCACGGCGCCCGGCCTGTTTCTCTGTTTAAATAATAAACCCTTCTCTTTCTTTGCTTTCACAAACTTCTTTAAATAATATTCAGCCCCTACATGATTTTCATTCATAAAATAAATCAAAAAAGGGAATTTCAAAAGTCAACTTACTTCTCATTTCTGGTTCATAACTCAGTGAACTTGGTTTGTGGACCCTATATTGTTTTAGCAGTTTTTTGTCCCAGGCACCACAATTTAAAGGACTTGCCAAACGTAAAAACTCCCTAAGAAAGAGACAAAGCAAAGTTATTCCTTGATTGAGATTATTATAGAATTCATAAACCAAATATTCAGAAAAGGAATTTAATAAATTCCAACAGACTAATTACAACACAAAAAAATGCAAAGTATAATAAAACAATATAGTGTTAGTTTTACATTTAATCACCATATAGCTATATATCTGACATATATTTTTTAAAATGTTTTTTAGACAGTTATTCCTTGATTGAGAATATTATAACTCATAAACCATTTTCAAAAAAGGAATTTAATAAATTCCAACAGACTAATTACAATACAAAAAATGCAAGTATAATAAAACATATACAGAGTTAGTTTTACATTTAATCACCATATAGCTATATATCTGCTACACATTTTTATAAATTCATTTTTTAGAAGTTAATAATATTTAAGAAGAACCCCAACTCAAATATTTCTAAAATCAAACTCATCACCTTATATCCAAACCCAGGGCATTTCTTATGTTCCGCATCTCATTGAAATGTGTTTTTGTTCCTTCTCCTTTCTTTAACTTTCCATATTCAAAAAATCAGAAAATCCTGCTATTACTACTCATAAAAATATGGAATCTGCTCTTTTCTCTCATTCTTGCTGCTATCACCCAGACCACATTATTTTACTATTCCTAAAATAGTCTTAATTACCTCCTGTGACACCAATGTTGCCCCAACTCAATCCATTCCTCACTATAGTCAGTATCTCACAGAACTTAAATCTACACAGTGTCACTCTATTGCTTAAGACTCTTCCATGACTGTCCATTTCTCGTAGTTGAAAACACAAAACAGCTAGCATTCAGTACCATACATGAGATGATTTCTACTGTACTCTCCAGCTTCACTGCTCCCATCTTTCCCCCAATCATAAATTCCACTTAAGACATACATAAAACTTCTGATTGCCTAAGAATGCTGTACTCCTTCTCTATCCTGGACCACCATATTTGTTTTACTTGTTGGGGAAAAAATTCTTGCCCTTACTTTTTCACCTGGTTAACTCTCTTCCATACTTTAGACTTTTTTATTTATCATAATTTTTTTGTGTGTGTGAGACAGGCTCTTGCTCTGTCACCCAGACTGGAGTGCAGTGGTGTGATCATAGCTCACTGCAATCTCAAACTCTTGGGCCCAAGAGATCCTTCGGCCTCAGTCTCCCAAGTAACAAGGACTACAGGCACACACCACCATGCTAGTTAAAATATATATATATATATATATATTTTTTTTTTTTTTTTTTTTTTTTTTTGTAGAAACAGGGTCTCACTATGTTATTCAGGCTTATTTCAAACTCCTGACCTCAAGTAATCCTCCTGCGTTGGCCTCCCAAAGTGTTAGGATTACAGGCATGAGCCATACTGCCCGGCCTCATACTTTATTTCATTAACTGTCATTTCTTCCAGGAAGCCTGCTTTGAGTCACACTTCCAAAAGTCTCTGCCCCTATATAAACTCTGTAACACTGCTATTATGAACTTAATAAACAATATTTTCATTTCCTGCTTATCTGCATGTATTCTTTACTAGACTATACATTTTTTAAGAGCATGAACCCTCCATAACCTGTCATTTATAACATCATGTTTAAAAAAAAGTAGAATACTCTAAATTTTCAATTCCCTACAGCAGGAAACAAAAAAGGCTTACAAGTTAGGTTTGCCAGTTTTTCATGTAGAACGTTAGACACAATTAGTTTATAATCGATGGCTTTTAAGGAGCAAAGTACTTGTACCATCATTTGACTTCTTTTTTCTGAGAACTCACTAATTGTTAAAACTGAACATACCCAATGGTTGATTTTCATTGCTTATCCTATTTATCTAACTATGCAATATAAGTTATCTGGTAAAATAGTAGCAATTGGTATGGGACAATGTCTCTCTCTCTCTCTGTGTTTCTCTACTTTTAAAGTAGCAGATTACCAAAAAGGATCAGGGGAAAATCTCAATGCTATTTTCAAAACTTTAGGATGGTGAGTACAACTACAAGATAATGGATGAAGTGAGTAGGTCCATCTCACTCATCTTGGCATTATAAAGGCCGTGAACACTGCCTGATACAGCAACATTTAACAAATGCTTACTGCATAAAAGTTTCTTAATCCACAATCGGTTTGGAGTCAGTTTTAAAAACTTACAAATAAATTTCAACCATTTTTAAGAAAGCTCCTAAAAGTTTTATAAAAGAGGAGTACTCTAATAATAAGTTATGTAATAGCAGTGTTATAGAGTTTATATAGGGGCAGCCTACCCAGACTTTTGGAAGGGTGGCTCAAAGCAGGAGGCTTCCTGGAGGAAATGACAGATGTATATGAATCATTCAAGAAATACACATATATAAGTATATATTTCTTGAATGATTCACAAACTGTGATACATCCATACTATGGACCATTATTCAGTAATAAAAAGAAAAAACTACTGATACATGTAACAACTTGTGTGCAGCTCAAGAGCAATATGATTAGTGAAGAGACAATTTCAAAAGATCACATACTGTATAACTTCATTTATGTAACATTCTCAAAATCAGTGGTACCCAACCTTTTTGGCATCAGGGACCGGTTTTGTGGAAGACAGTTTTTTCACGGATGGATTGTGGGGGATGGTTTCAGGATGAAACTGTTCCACCTCATATCATCAGGTATTAGATTAGTTAGATTCTCATAAGGAGTGCCCAACCTAGATCCCTTGCATGCACAGTTCACAATAGGGTTCACGCTCCTATAAGTATCTAATGCCACTGCTGATTTGACAGGAGGAGGAACACAGGCGGTAATGCTGGCTCACCCACAGCTTACCTCCTGCTATGCGGCCCAGTTCCTAACAGGACATGGACCAGTACTGGTCCACGGCTTGGGGGTTTGGGACCCCTGCTCATAACGACAAAACTATGGAGACGGAGAACAGATCAGTGATTTCCATGGGCTAATGATGTTGGGGTTAGGGGAGTGGGTATCACAATAAAGGTAGCACTAGAGAAATCTTTGTGACATCGTAACTGTGTCGTGATTACATGAATCTACACATGTGATACAATAATAGATAATTGTATGTGCACATGAATACATCATACCAATATCAATTTCTTGGTTTGGATACTGTAGTATAGTTATTGTAAGGTGTAACTACTGGAGGAAAATGGGCAAAGGGCATAGGAAAACTCTTGGATCTATATTCACAACTTATGGTGAATCTATTATTTCAAAATTGAAAAGTTAAGTATTTCTTTAAAAACTTCTTATATATGAAAAGTTATTAAATATAAAGTAAATGCATGACTTTATTTTTAAAGGAAAGTGAGAGCTTGCTAAATTCAAATGAAAGAAATAACTAATGGACAGAAACACTAAATGTTTACTAATAACTAGATTTACTTGTTTCTAAGTGCTATATTTTGAGTAGTTTGTCCATTTTTGTTATATTTTGCCCATAGATAACTGATATATGTCCATTAAGGCAGGAACTCTGGAATCATAAGGACCCTAGAAACTGACATTACTAATTGTGGACTATTTGAGTATGAAAGAGAACTTACCTCAACACCATGGGTTCCAGGGCCTGAGAGGCTAATCGTTCAAACATCCGCTGCAGGGGCGGGTGCAATGAGTGGTCCTCATCAGCCAAAGCAGCACTGCACCTCTGCAGCAGTCGTGCATGAAGACCAGCTTCACACATGATTTGCTGGTTCCTTTCTGTGTGCACCAGGGATTGTAAAATATTTGCCACGGCAAGTTGAAGATCCAAAGCATGCTAAAATCAACAAAGAAATCCACACGGTCAGGTCATTCTTAGTGAGAAAGGTGACAATTCTTTGCACATGAAGCATTCTTTTTTAATTTTTTCTTTTTGAGACAGAGTTTCGCTCTTGTTGCCCAGGCTGGAGTGCAATGGTGTGCTCTCGCCTCACCGCAACCTCCGCCTCGCAGGTTCAAGTGATTCTCCTGCCATAGCCTCCCAAGTAACTGGGATAACAGGCGCCCACCACCACGCCCAGCTAACTTTTGTATTTTTAGTAGAGACGGAGTTTCACCATGTTGGCTAGGCTGGTCTCAAACTCCTGACCTCAGGTGATCCACCTGCCTCAGCCTCCCAAGTGCTAGGATTACAGGCATGAGCCACTGCGCCCAGCAGAAGCATACTTTTTTTTTTTGAGACAGAGTCTTGCTCGTCACCCAGGTTGGAGTGCAATGGTGTGATCTCGGCTCTCGGCTCACTGCAACCTCTGCCTCCTGGGTTCAAGCAATTCTCCTGCCTCAGTCTGCCGAGTAGCTGGTGACTACAGGTGCCTGCCACCACGCCAGGCTAATTTTTTGCATTTTTTGTATTTTTAGTAGAGGCAGGGTTTCACTGTGTTAGCCAGGATGGTCTCGATCTCCTGACCCCGTGATCCACCCGCCTTGGCCTCCCAAAGTGCTGGGATTACAGGTGTGAGCCACTGCGCCTGGCCAGAAGCGTATCTTTTAATATGAAGTCTCTATATGCTTCCAAATACACTCAGATAAATTAAGTAACTTGCTTAGAGCAATATAGCAATTCCAGAACAGGTTAGGCAAACATGTCCTATTTTAATTTTGCTAGAAGTACAGGCAGCTGGACTCTATTCTCTTCCAAGCCTTTTGTATTACATGACTATATGACTAAAAGTAGTTCTATTTTTATAGAAATAGCAGGGATAAAATCTTCTTAATGGTGGGCAGATAACTAGTTTAAAGGAGAGCCTACTGTTTACATCTGTGACATTTTAGGCCTTAGAGGCCATATAACATTCTAATAAAAATCATCACCCAAACTCCGAATCACTCAAACTCTTGAGTGCAACAAGTCAAAACAGACAAATAGCCTCAATGTAGTATCTTCAGTCATTTTTCCTTCTGTATTATTCATTAGCAATGTCCACTGCTGAGCAGGATTTACAAGGAGAAACAGAATTATTCTAGCACCAGAAGAAGCTACCTTGGTTGCCTTTGTAACGAATGAATTGGATTCTAAAACATATGTATCTACCATTTATCATGAAAGGTAACACTCAAAAAAATCCTTTTTTTCCCCTTCAGCTACTTTAGTATGTAATATTAACTTTCTTCCTCAACCCCCTAGCTGATATAATCATACTCACATCCTTTCATTTCATTACAGATGGGAAGGAACTAACATATTCAAGCTTACTTCTGGCTGTGTCACTGACCCAACAGAGGCCAGTAGGTCCAGCATGGCAAGCATGGCTCCAGGATGAATGATGACTGCATCGGAACTCTGGAGAGATGAAGTTGTCACATGTAGTTTCAGGTCAGCAACATTTTTAGGAGGGTAAACAGGAGGAGTTGAAACAGAATGATATGCATGCCTATAAAAAAAGAAAGAGTAAATTTGGTATTGAATTCCAATCACATTCTCTTCCTCTTCTGTTACTTTCATCCACTGATAACCAAAAAGCCTTCTTAGAAAACACCTTAAGGTTGGGATAGAAAAAAGGAATATATTATCAACTTGAGTTGATATGTGTGTGTGTCCGCACGTGTGTGGTGGGTGTGTGCAGACCATGTAACTATCCATTATTCATAGCCTTTATATGATTTTTACTTTTACTGATTTACTATATGGATTGTTTGATTAAAAAATGACACCTGTACCAGAAGATGTAAAGAATAGGTACAATCATAGTGATTCAAAGCTCTAGGAAGATGACAGTTCTAATAATATGTGATGAGAGATCAAGTTAAATTAATTCCCTCAATGAGATTTTATCTTTTGAAATTACCTATATGTGTTTTAACCTTTCCTTAGTGCATGAGTAACACAATCAACAACTAACTGGGTCAACTGAGTCAGGGTTGTCTCAGAGTCTAGGCTATCCAAGAATAAATATATTTGGCATTGTGGGAGTTTTCCTTTAGCTTATTTGGAACTACTTTCATCTTCTGCATCTATCCTCACTACCACTGAAAATATTCATTGCAACTTTTAAAAACTTGAAGGCAATTTACAGAACAAGTTTCTATGAATTACAAAGCCCAGCCATGTCCTGAATGTACACATTTCTTCTCATCAATGATCTCTACTTTCTATTTCATACTACTCATCTACAATTCATGAATTTTGCACATTTTGCATCTTGGCACTAAGAAACAGATGCTTGTGGCTTCAGCTTATGGGAACTCTTTGTTCCAATGGGTTGGTCTCAGCATAATTTGTCTAATGTTGAGCTCTGTCACAGAGAGCAATGCAGTTTTAGCTCTCTGGGACAAGAGCAGCTTGGGAAACAGATGCTTTACGTCAGTGATTTAGTAGCAAAGAATTGGCACTGCCATGGTTTAAAAAAAATACCGTTCTCTTTTTAACAGGGATTCTAGGAAAATGTTCAGCTTTACTTATAAAAAGGCACATAGGCTCTCCTAGCTTATTTAGAAGTCAGCATGTCCTTTACCCATTCATGTTTTCACTCCCTGTGTTCTGCCATTTTTCATTCAAAAGATTTAATTTCTAAACTTACTAAGAAAAATATTTCAAAATGTGTATTACCAACAGTTATCCTCCTCCTATATTGCTCCCTTTATTCTTTTAAATATTTTGATCCATCTAGAAAAAAGATTCATAATTTATCTAGCATGTATCAGAAATAACCACTGAATTCCAAAATTTCATTAAAAATCTTTTCATTGCATATACACACATATGCATAGATTCTAATTGTCTATTTTAGTTATAGGCCTTCCAAAATCATTTCTAAATTGACAAGATTTGATGAGATTTGGATTTAAGTTACTGATACACTCAGGAAGAAATCTCTACATCTTTGGACACTGAACTCTTTACTAACACAGGTTGAGTATCCCTAATCCAAAAATCTGAAATCTGAAATGCTCCAAAATCCAAAACTTTTTAAGCACCCACATGACGCCACAAGTAAAAAATTTCACATCTGACCTTATATGATGGATCAGAGTCAAAACACAGTCAAAACTTTGTTTCATGTACAAAATTATTAAAAATATTACATAAAATTATCTTCTGGCTACTTGCATAAGATGTATATGCAACATAAATCAATTCTGTGTCTGGACTTGGGTCCCATACTCAAGATATCTCATTATATATATTGCAAATATTACAAAATCCAAAAAACTGGAAATTAAAACAATTCTGGTCCCATGTATTTTGGATAAGAAGTACTCAACCTGTATATAATTATTACAGTAATACATTTTTTATCTTATATAAGAAAACAATATTCTGAAAAAGGAATTACATTCATTGTTTTCAAACCAGAAAAATATTGCAAACATCGCTGATATCTAAAACACGGTATTTATTAACTAAAATTAGGTGTATTACAACAGGTATTATACAAGATTAATTCTGATTAAATCACCTAGGAATCACCACAGGTATCACTTTTTAAATTTTGGAATTATGGTAAGCTTATTAAATGGTTAATTCCCCAGCAAGAACTAACCATTTGCAAAGATAGGATAAAATTACATTTCACAATTTGGTTGCTATTTAATATTTCAACCTAAATTCTCATATATATTTAAGATTCATCTACCTCTTTTGGGAATACATAATATTTAAATTCTGAATCTGCTTTGCTTAACTTATCATCAGGTGTGTAGAGGCACTAAGTAATGGATCCCATGTTTGAAGGGTAACAAGTACTTGCCACCTTTTGCTCCATTGCAGTTATATTCTGTAGAGTTCTGATTATTATTTTGTATTCACTTCCTCTAACTCTGATTGAACACTATTCAGCTATAATTCTGTTCTATTATTCCTTCTGAATAATGAACAATGAAAAAGGTTTTGAGTTTTAGTTTTCCAAATATAAAGTCAGCTAGTTCATTTTCCCCCAATTCTTAAAATAGAGAAGAATCTCCTGGATACTACATGTCAGACAAGTATCACAAGCTCAAAACGTCCTTAGCATCTGAGAGTGTTCCACAAGCCATAAAAACACAGTCAAATTTTGGTTTCTCCTTTTGCCAACAAAACTAGTATGTTTTGCTACAAGAAAAAGATGTCTACAAGCTGATGTAATTTGTTGAGAGGTTCCAGAAATAGTGTGACTTAAATTCTAATTTCAAGTTACTAGACTTGAATTTGTGAAGTAAAAAACATAATATTCTTTACTAGCTTATGATTCTTACCACTGAGCAAAATATATGCAAGCTGAATAGAATGGCAACCTGAAAATGTCAACAATCATCTTAGTATTAGCATGAACAGTATCAGGGGCTTTCTGTCCTTGGGGTAATGTCAACTTGTAAGACTCATGGAGAATTCACACAGATTAGGGCTCAATCAACTAGCTTTACTGATTTAGTGACAGTTTTCCCTTAAGTCAAAGACCTGGTATCTCTACATGGAGCTACACTGTAAATGATGACAATATGTTTTTGATTTAAGGCCGTAAGTAACTCTTTAAGAATAAAAAGAAAATGCTGTTTTCCCTTTGTCAAATTACCATTTAAATAAATAGAAAGTTCTGATGCATTTTTGGAAATGCAGTCTTGCTCTGTAGTCCAGGCTGGAGTGCAGTGCCGTGATCTCTGCTCACTGCAACCTCCACCTCCTGCATTCATGCAGTTCTCATGACTCAGCTCCCGAGTAGCTGGGATTACAGGTGCACGCTGCCATGCCCGGCTAATTTTTTTTTTTTTTTTTGTATTTTAGTAGAGATGGGGTTTCACCGTGTTGCCAAGCTGGTCTTAAACTCCTGACCTCAGGCAATCCACCTGCCTTGGCCTCCCAAAGTGCTAGGATACAGGTGTGAGCCACTGCACCTGGCCCTGATGTATTTTTTTAAGTATCCTTTTAATCTGTGTATTTTTATTTTGTGGCATTTGGTTAATACTTAAAAAGGACTAAATGTTTTTAAACAGCAAATTTTAAGGCTTTACTCATTTATAATTTAATCACCATATTTTTAAATTGTGATTTTTAGTAATTTAAACTACTAATTGAAATTATTTCTCTAATATTCAGTAATTCCTTGGGCTCGTGAACAAACACAAATTTTCAAACACACACATTTTTTACCTCGACCATTTTAGCAACAGAAAAATACATGATATCAACTCAAATTTAACTAGTTTATCATTCCTTGAATTAGGAACAGCTCTTTTTAAAAAAAGAAATTGCAGTTTTTAAGCATAAATATACTGAACAATCCTATACTCATTTAAGACTATTCTGAACCATGCCATGGTTTGTTGTGCAAAGTAAGCTATAAGTGTAAATTTAAGAGAAAAATGAAATTACATCTTTTCATATACCTAATATTACTATGCAAATATGTTGAAATACCGAATCCGTAACAAATACTTTTGATGTACTAACTCCAACTATCTTCAAGTTTCAAAATCTGAACAACAGTATTAAGATTATAACAACAATATAGCAGAACCTTGGGATTCATTTTTTAAAAGCCGCAATGAAAGAATATTAAAGTAAGAGTTAAGGACTTATTTTTGGTTATGAGGAAAACAGGAGAAGTAATGAAGTATTTGGGGCCAACTGCAGACCATGATCATTTTATGTGCAGGTTGCAAATGTAATCTTAAGTGGATCTTAATTATACTTCTGTCAATCAACTGTAGTTTTTAAAAATTTGAGTAGAATTCTTTTAAAGGTAGTTTTAAAAAGATCAACTAGATCAGCTTAGAGATTTACAGACCACTGATCAAAGGAAGTATTGGAGTGGGTTTTTTACTAACTTTTTCAAAGCTTAGCTGTGAGCATTTTTCATAACAGCAACACACTTCAATTGGTTGAATCTGATGGAGAAAATACACAGTTCCTTTCAGTGCTATGAAATTCATTTTGGAATAACAGTAAAAACCAAAGAATGATCCCAACGTTTAAAGTAAAAAATAAAAAATAAAAAATAAAAAAGTGGAAAAGTATTCTACTTAGAGACATTAAGTCCACATTTCTAACTTATTTTTAATAAAAGACATGCTTTTTCTATAACAAAAATGTGTAGTTTAGTATAAAAATAGTTGGATGACAAAACTATATATGTCCTTCATAGTTTCACAGCATCAACACATTTTACTCTCATGAAAAATTGATATTTTTAAAACCTAAAAACACCCCCCAAAACCCCAAAAGTTAAAAAAACAAAAACAAAAAAAAACTGAAATCACAAAACACAATCAACATGTTAACATAAATAAGCACAGAAAAAAAGAAACCCCACACAAATAGAGACTGACTTCTCTTATATGATCAGTACCTTTTCCTGGACAAAGCTGGTGTACCCCAAGGAGAGGGGAGAGAAGACTCACTTGTCAGGCAAGGAGGGATCTGTTCTGCACGACTACAGACAACAAAACAGACAGGGTGGTTCAGAGAGGTTAGAAGAAGAGAACACCAGGTTGGCAGTTGGTTAGTTTCACAAGAAATGCCAGTAAAAGTTTAATAAGGAACATCTTCCATATTCAGCAGGAACAAGGAACAAGACTACAACACAAGCACTGAATGAAACAGAAAAGCATGCTCACGGCAGATGCTTATTCCATTCATGTTAACATTTAACACATCTGGTTTTTTTTTTTTTTTTTGAGATGGAGTCTCGCTCTGTCGCCCAGGCTGGAGTGCAGTGGCGCGATCTCGGCTCACTGCAAGCTCCGCCTCCCGGGTTCACGCCATTCTCCTGCCTCAGCCTCTCCGAGTAGCTGGGACTACAGGCGCCCGCCACCGCGCCCGGCTAATTTTTTTTTTTTGTATTTTTAGTAGAGACGGGGTTTCACCATGGTCTCGATCTCCTGACCTCGTGATCCACCCGCCTCGGCCTCCCAAAGTGCTGGGATTACAAGCGTGAGCCACTGCGCCCGGCCTAACACATCTGTTAAACAGGGTGCTCTAAGCCCTATTTTTGAGAGTGAGTAAAAATGACGTATTCTAACTAGGATAAGTAGAAATCAAGGGAAAAGAGGTTGAATCTGAATACACAAATTTATATAGCTCATTCCTAGAACACTACACTGTCCTGTGTTTTCGTTAACTATACATATGCATTTTATTTCAAGATAGGGAAAAGTAGAAGTTTAACGAATTTTTTTTTTTTACAGTTGTTGTCACAGTTGTTTGGATTTTTAAATGTAAATACTGAGGACTAAGAAATCTTGTTAAGAAGCAGGAAATATCTCAGTTGATACTTCAAAGCAGATATTCCACAGAAAAGGACACAAAACCTATTATAAGCTCTATCCAATGGAGTTACATGGTCTATTTATGAGGGCAGTTCATTTATTTTATGTAGTAAAACTATGGTAACTTAAAAGCAGTAACACTTGGGGCATAAATTAGAAGTATTATTTTCAAAGTGACATCTTCATTGAAAACACAGTTGAAGCACTGAAAATAAGTGATCTAGATGAAGTGGCTCTCCTACAATCTCCGAGAACCCTAGATTCCCCCATTGTAGAATTTGTCACACTATATGTAATTGTTTATTTATGTGTCTATATTTTAGCTAAAAGATAGCAAGGACCAAGACAGCCCTGTATAGAGCTGAATCCTCAATGCCTAGCACAGTGACTTGGCATGCAGCAGGTTTTTGTTAAGTACTTATTTCATGAAGGAATGAGTAAATACTGAGTCTGATGGCCTCTTGAACTTGACGGTTCAAGACACTGACACCTCTCTTTGGGAACTACATCATTTTTTGAGGAGTACGAAATGTGGAGAATGATGGAGTATGTGTCTGGAAATAAGAATAATCATAATGATGTTCTATTGATAACACATATCAATAAGTCCAGATGCACCATTTGAGGCTAAAAAGAAAAAAGACAACAGTAAACACTATCATTAAAGGAAACTTCACAGAAACTGTTCCAATAACTGCAATGAGAACTAATTGAACCTGAATTTACAAATAGTACACAGGCTTCCATGCTAAAAAAAAAAAAAAAAAAAAAAATACCAGAGCAAGAGTAATACTCAAAAATAAAGTGATACACCTGAAACAAATAGAAGAAGAGTCATCTATTTTCATATTCTTTTGGATTAACTAATAATTCAAGTCTTAATGTTGAAGTCATGCTTAGTATACACCCTTTAATTCAGAGGACAGAGCAGAGTCATACCTGTCAAAAGAATCTGTGGCTACTTTGTAAAGATAAATAAAAAGTTTACTGCAGTGCCGTAACGTGGGTGACACTGATTCTATTGAGACTACATCTTCCTCTAAAAGTCTTTGAAATGGCTGTGTATTTGAGGGGAAGACATTCATGGCGCTTATTTTTCTTAGGTCTGAGAAGCAGCCAAGAAATCGAACAGCATCTGCCAACTTCTCATACTGAATCTCTGTTTTGAAGAAATGAGAGTTGGCTGGCTCATAGCGCATTGCTGCAGTCAACGTGCAGAACACAGTGTGAAGAAGTTCAAACACTTGATTCTGGTTCACTTTCTCCCAGCCATTCTTGGGTGGACAGCTCAAAGATCTTTCCATAGCAACAAGCAAGGATGTAATGTACACAAATCCTCCAACTTTTCTAAAAACTGTTCTTGAACGATGGCTTTCTCGAAGGACCGACAGGAGGGCCTACCGGAGACAAAAGAAAAAAAAACGAATGAAAATACACATAATTAAAAAAAAAAAAACACTATGCATGTATATGGAGGTTGTACGTTCTGTGAATCTGACATGTTTTTATCATTTACCCAATAAATGGTCCTATAAAGCATATCAAATAGTTTGCTAATTAAAAAAAGCCGCATTAAATGCTGAAGGTAATTTTAGGAAACACTATCACATATTTCTTTGATAGAATAAAGCTACATCCAAATATTGGTTGAAAAGCTTTTCCAGAGTCTTTAATTGATTATGACATCAATGAATTCAGTGACTTTACAAAGTAAGTAAAATACATCTTCTAGTCTAGTTTTACACAATCATGAAAACCTACGACTGTGTGTATACAAACTGATTAATTCTAGAAGGGATCACAGAGATGGTCAGAGCAGCCAAGATCTGAGGTCTTTTGTCTCATATAAGGTGACCATATTCATGCTTTAGAAAGCAGGTTCACTTTAGAAGACTCATTAAACATTCTCTTTTGCAAAATGAACTGAAGCCTAAGGGTTGAAAGTATGGCTTTTCCCAAAACAGCTGTAAGCTTTAAGAAAGAAAACCTGAAGTAAATAAGTAAATCAAACATTTACTTTCTGAACTGTCATAATTTTAACTTAGCTTACGATTTTTTTTTTTTTTAAACAAAAACAAAAACAGAGTCAGGCTCTATCACCCAGCTTGGAGTGCTGTGGGGCGCGATCTTGGCTCACTGCAACCTCCACCTCCGGGGTTCAAGCAATTCCGGTGCCTCAGCCTCCTGAGTAGCTGGGATTACAGGCACGCACCACTATGCCCAGTTAATTTTTTGTATTTTTAGTAGAGATGGGGTTTTACCATATTGGCCAGGCTAGTCTCAAACTCCTGGCCTCAAGTGATCCACCCACCTCTGCCTCCCAAAGTGCTGGGATTACAGGCATGAGCCACTGCCCTGGCCAGCTTATGATTTTAAAAAACACATTACAAAATCACCTAATATTTTATCAGGCACTTGCTATGTACTAGGCACTCTAGGTGCTTTTTTGCGCTAGCTTATTTAATCCTTTCAACAATCCTATGTGTAAGGTACTATTATTATTTCCACTTTATAGATAAGGAATTGAGGCCCAATGTGGTAAAATAACTCTCCAAAGACTACACAACTTATAAAATGGTAAAGGTAGAATTTAAACCTAGGTAGTCTAATTACTCTACTCCTGCACTTAATCATGACATTATGCCCCAAACAGCAATCTGAAATCTTTTTTACAGATACAGTGGACTCCTTTGCCCTCTGTTTCATTAATTGTAGCACAATGGGTATCTACTATTACTTAAGATATAATTTCTAATCTGTCCAATAATTGCATTTGAAAAAGTCATTTTATTAAAAGATCTCGCACATTTCTAATGGTATCTGAAGAATGAAAAGGCTACATACAGGTTGAGTATCCATTATTTAAAGTGTTTGGCACCAGAAAAGTTTCGGATTTTGGAATATTTGCACATACACAGTAAGTTATCTAAACACAAAATTCATGTATGTTTCATATATACCTTATACACAAAGCCTGAAGGTAATTTTATACAATATTTTAAATAATTTTGTTCATGCAACTTTACCATCTCATGAGGTCAGGTGTGGAATTTTCCACTTGTCAGCACTCAAAAAGATTGCAGCATTTTGAATTTCAGGTTTTTGGATGAGGGATGCTCAACCTGTATTAATATATTAGTCACCTTTTGACATATACTGCTTCAGAAGTTATGAAGATTTCATTGTTCATACCTATTCCTTAATATTTTAAAAGACAGAAAATATGCAATCTGTATGTAAATAAAATATAAAAACAATGTTTCTTCCAATAGTCTTCAATCGATAAATTTTCATTTTAGTATTTGGTAACAATATAGCTTCCCTATCTTGTCAAATTTAATAAACTATATGAATACTTAAAATATCTCATATTAATAAAAGACTTAACTAACACACAGGTATGCGCACACGTGCACACACACACGCACACACACATTCCTTATAACATAGACTGAAGATGGCTGAACTCAGAATGCTTGGGGTCATATTCTGACTCCAACATTAAGAAGTATTTAACCATCCCAGTTACTTAACCTTTCCGTGTCACAGTTTCCGCTTATGTAAAATGGAAACAACAATAACTAACCTCAAAGGAAATACATGTAAAAACCCTTAGAGAAGTGCCCGGCATATAAGCCTATCATTATCATCAATTTTCAAATACATACTGGGAGAAAAATATGACAAGTATTATTTTATAGATGAGGAGGGGTGAGTTCAAAATTAAAGTAACATGTACAAAATGCTATCACTGGTTAGAATTATGACTGAGGTTAGAAAAACTGCTGCATACGAATCCTTAGTCCAATAATTTACATTATGCACTAGGCCCACCTCCTACTTCCTCAAAACCGGTATCTGTTGTCGCTCTGACATTATCCCAGCACAATCTCAGTATTTGAAAAATTTCAAACACCATGAATAATGTAACTTCCCACTTACATCAATAAATGATGACAAGTAGCAAACACCAAAGTTGCAATGAGATCTGGAGGCTGCTTGGTTAATTAGACAAAATCAGCTATATATTACTTATATTTGCATAAATACAATTCATACAATTCAAATTTGTGCATCAGGAGAATTTCCATGACATGTCATGGAATGTCAGGTTTGTGTATAAATAATTACAAATTAAATTACATAGGTATGTGGTATATGTCAGTTGAATGGAGGCACTAAGAAGCAATTCTGAATGAAGTAAAAATGGAAATTAAAACTGAGAACCCAAATTTTCCCTACTGGCTCTCAATGCTACTTTTTCCCTTCAAAGCAGAATGCCAGCGCTAGCTCATACCGGCTCTCAAGAGGTCAAGTGCCATATTTTCAGGAATTTTGTAAGTCAGTTGTTAAACGTACAATCATAATTAAAAATTAAGTAACAAATTTACAACTAAATATTTTAAAGATAAAATAACTCAAAACTCATCAGTTTCTAATTATTTTCTGAATTTTACTATTACCTATGCTTTTACGTATCTGCATGAGGAAATGCTATATAATGGTGTACTACTGTGCAACTCTTTCCAGTCCACATTCAGTGGCACATTAGTTGACTGAATAGGCCACAATGCGAGTATTTATACCCTGGAAATCAGTAAATGCAAAATATCATGACCCTCTCCTGCCCTCTTCCAGCCTGAGAATCAGTTACTAACATTAACCAGAACACTGCCTTAAAATTACGGGTCAGCCAATTACTTCTTGTTGGCTTTACTTACCAATATTTTAAAAATCCAATTAATAAGGTACCAAAAAAGGAGAAAATGGTATGTTAAAAAAAGTTGGCAACCTTAGCATCTTTTGAAGCCATCTATATTCTCCCAACAATTCCTTCAAATATAAAATGTTCTTCAAATATTGACACTCATGTGGATATCCTTTTTGTCTAAGAGATAAATTGTGGTGAAATTAATCTTGCTTTTAAGATGCATATTCAAAATTGTCATTATACACCATCAAAACATGATGAAATACATGACAGCATAAAGAAAGAAATGCTATTTTTTCATTACCAATGAAACATTTAATTGAATAAAAGTAAAAGAAAATAGAAGTAATAACTACTAATGTCTGTGGCTGGAATGGGGTATGTAGGAAACTAGTATATGCCACTCCAAAATATGCCACTATGGCATAAGGATTATTTTCAGTTGAAGGCAATTGGGAAGAAGTAGATATAAGAAAACTCTCTGCCATCCCCTATTTGATGAAGTCAGACCCTTCCCAGCCTGGAGACAGCAAAGAAATGCACAAAACAAACTACCAACTATTCTTTACCATTTATTTGCCTTCCCACAAGTTGATATCCCTAGAGTCCTTTTCCTTTATGTCATCATTTCTCTAAAAATGTACTGTTCTTTGCGGAGAATGCTATGCAGTGGTCCCCCTTCTCTGCAGTTTTGCTTTCCTTCGTTTTAGTTACCTGTGCTCAAACTTGGCCTGAAAATATTGAATGAAAAATACCAGAAACAACAATTCAAAAGTCTTAAATTATGTATCGTTCAGAGTAACATGATGAAATCTCACACTGCCCCACACCACTGTGACTCATCCCTGTGTCCAGTGTACATATGCTGCAGAAGCCACCTGCCCATTAGTCACTGAGCAGTCTCGGTTATCAGAGCAACTGTGGAGGTTTCCTAGTCCCTGTGTTCAAGTGACCCTTATTTTACTTAATAGTGGCCCCAAAGCATAAGAGTAGCGACACTGGCATATTGTTATAATTATTCTATCTTATTATTGGTTATTGTTGTTAATCTCTTACTGTGCCTAATTTATAAATTAAATGTTATCACAGGTATCTATACACACAGGAAAAAAACATAGTATACATAGCATTCCGTACTATCTGTAGTTTCAGACATTTCTGGGGGGTCTTAGAATGTATTCCCCCGAAGATATGGAGGGACTACCATACAAAATGGAGTTCTAAGCCACCTCTTTGAGAATTAGTCATCTTTCCCTGGTTGTCTCCCATGCACACATGAGGTAGACATGTTAATAAACTTGTTTGTTTTTCTCTTGTTAATTTGTCTTTTGTAACACTGGTCTGTCCTAGTTAAAAATTCAGCAGGTAAAGGAAAAATAATGTTTTCCTCATCTACAGGTGAGAGTACTAGTAGAGGAAGTGAGAGGAGATGGAGATCAGGTCACAAGGGCCTTGGAAGCAAGGTTAAACACACTGGTTTGTCTGTTATTATTTTAATGTCATTTTAGACTTAAAGAAAAACTGCATAAATAGTTCAAAGAATTCACAGATATCTTTCATTCAGATTCTTGAAAAATTACAATCTTAATTTACCTCTTTCTCCACTTCCCTTTTCCCCTAAAAGCTTCAGTGTTTTTCAAAAAAAGGAATTCTCTTACTACTCACAGTACAATGCTCAAAATCAGAGAACTAACATTCAAACAATTATTTTATCTACAGACCTTGTGTTTTTTCCAAATCCCAACAATATCCTCCATAGCAAAGGAAAATTCAAGTTCATGTACTATATTCACTAGTCACTTCAACCTCAACCTCTACTTTTTGGAACAGTTCCTAAGTCATTTTTAATTTCATTTTGTCTCATTTTTTTAAAAGTTTAGGCCAATTATTTCATAGAAAGTCCTCCAATTAGGATTTATCTGATGTTTTCTCATAATCAGATTCATATTATATACTTTTGGGAGGAAAAAGTACAAAAATGAGCTGAATTTTTCTCAGTGCTTCCTATCAGGAGGTGTATACTGTTCATTTGCCCATCACTGGCAAAGTTAATGCTGATCATTTAGTTAAGGTAGGGTCCATTGTAAAGCTAGTATTTTAGCACTCGAAATTAAGAAATATCTTTTGAGGATAAAATTTAAGAGTATGCAAAAATCCTTTCACTTCTAAAACTTTCATCTAGTATCTTTAGTAGCCAGTGATGAATTTTACTTGAATCAATTATTACTATTATAGTTCATACATTGTGATTTTCTTTGACTTTTGACTATAAATAAGAGTTCTTCCTCTTCTCTCATTTATTTGTTTGATTGTACTTACTTAATTGCTTATTTTCTTTGATCTCTTCTTTACTTTTTCAAGGCAAACTGAAATGTTTTAGGCTCATTTTGTTTCTTTCTGTGCCCTAGTCCTGGAATCAAGCATTTCACCAAGGAGGCCTGAATCCTTATAATGGAAAATTGTATTTAGAAACCTTGCATCAATCAATAAATTAAAGAACATAAATTTCGATGGACTTCTTTCACTTTGCTCAGATATTATTTAAATACCAGAGCAGGTTTTTAGTCACAAAAAGAGAAGGCTATGTCTCTTTTTATTAAAAAACAACTATTATTCACAGCACATAAGTTGAAAGCACAGCTTTACAAAGAGACTACATGGGTTCAGATCTAGGCTCCTCTACCTACTAGACATACAGAACTTGGGAAAATTTTTTAACCAGTCTGTGTTTCAGTTTACAATATGTAAAGCAGGAACACTAATAGTGTTTATTTTTATCATAAGGATTAAATAAGTAGATGCACATAAATGCATACAACAGTACTAATAGAAAGCAGTCAATAAATGTTAGCTACTGTTATATCTAGAACTTGGAAATTTTTAAAATATATCATTTAATATTTAATAGTCTTTACTTTTCCATTACGCCTTACTTGCATTACTAAATTCACTTCTAAATGAAAGTGAAACATTCGATTATAGTTTGATTCTAAAAATTTCTTACATATCATTTCTTACAATATCAATAACTTCAGTAATATGAGAGAATATGAGTATATAAATCTGCATAAAACAATGGTGCTGTGGAAATAAAATGGGTATTGAAATCCGGGGGTCAGTTCTACTAATTAAAAGTCACTTAAGTAAACAATATCCATGTTATATGATTTCTCTAAACCTAAGTTTTCTCATCTGCAAAACAGGGTGCTACTTACTTTATAGTATTGCTAAGGACTAAATGATAAAAGCATATGTAAAGCTCCTGGTATATTGTTCGATATCTACTAGAATATCCATTACTTACATACATACATATATGCATGCATGTGTATATAATGCCAAATCTAACATTCATTTCACAGATGCATAACACTATGAGTGAATTTAATTGAACAGAAAATATATATATTTAGTATTAATTAAGATCCTATACTTCATTAATATTTAAGAGTTCCAATAAGTCAAGATAATTACTGCAAAGGTTTATCAGCAGTAAGTAAAATATATACTGAAAAATATAAATGACTGGAGTTTTTCCAAGTTCCTAATGTGTACAAACTTGTGAGGTTTCTTGGGTAATTGGGATTTTTTTAAATTTCCCTGTCTCTAACTTAAATATAGATCATCTAAAAATAACCACAAATTTTAGCAGTAAAAGAGGGGAAACACATTTATCGAACTTACCCTTAAAATATCAGTCTTCAATTGCAATTCCGTCGGTGGGGCTGAATGCATTAGCCCCAGGAGAGTGCCCATGTCATCGTCCCCATTTGGGGAGAGCACCAGCTGCTGGATAGTCATCAGGGCATGCTGCCGGCATTGAGGGTACTTTACTATATTATGTGCACATCTTGCACCTCCAAATTCTCGAAAAATTCCTTGAAGGAAGGAGAAAAAGTCCAACAATGGCTACTTTAAAATATTCTGAGACAAGTCAGATGAATTAACATTCAGTTGTTTTTTGTAGGTAAAGTAACTTAAAATAATGTAAATAAAACCTACCCAACTATTTCACCTTTTAAATTACAATACAAATTTGCACAGCGGGTTGTCAGCAAAGGTATATGCAAATTTCTCTACATTTCCTTAATGCAAGATTAATGCTGTGATGTGTTCACCATGTCCAAGCTCTCAAAATCTAGAACATTCACAAGTCTCTTAGGTAGACCCCAGGAGACTCTATATTATAATCAACTTATGTAAAAGGTTTTCAGAGGAACAATAGCCTAAATAAAGGAGATTTAAATGAACATGGCTTCCAAAATAGTAGCAAGAAAGGAATGGAATAAATTATTCCACCATGGGAAAAATTACAAGGAACCAACATGTTTTGTTGTACAGGTAGAGCATAAGAACAAAAAGTGACAAATTCTGTAACAGAAAGCATGTGTCATTGTTACTGCTCCAAAGCCTTTACACAGATTGACTTACTTAATACTCATCTCCTACCATATAGAACTAAGGCGGTCAAAGTCATACAGCTAGTAAGCAACAGAAATGGATGTATGCCTACACAGCCCAGCTCTGTAAGCCTGTGCTCCTGCTCACAAGTGATACTGTTCTCACATCAAATATTAATATCATCCTCCAGTATTAAAAAAATGGGCCCAGTGATTGAAATCACTAATTAGTATTTCCTCTAAGTAATTCTTCTATCCCTTATGTTTTTAGGACATCTTGTTTATATCTCTATTATGGTTTATAACAGTCTTACTATTATTGCTTATGTTTGGTCTTCCATGACTACTGGATTTTCTCCTGATTTGTGTTTCAATAAACGTTTACTGAAACAGTGTATTCTGCTATGGCAGCCACTGTCCTCTCTGCTTAGTGGCTTTCTATTTGCTAACTTTATAAAAATTATAAGATCATGAAGTCAGTCTAAGTCGTGTACTTGAGATTCAGCACGTGGAATTTGTGACATCCTTTCATTACCTGAAGGCCTGTTTAGTTACCTCCTGGTTGTCAGTTAGGACCCACTAGATAATCATAATGGCTAATATTATTTAAATACTTAAACTATGAGTAAAGCACTGTTTTAAATGCCTAACATCACACAGCTAGTAACATCTTTCATACTAGGAAAAGAAAAACTGAAAAGAATTGTATGAAATTGTTTGGCACTTTGGGATATGTACTAAGTGACTTTTAGTCATATGGAGTAAGCTCTCCAATTGTCCAATCTCTTCCTGTGCAACTTCTAGGTCATCTCAAGGAAAGCTAATTTGCTAAGGAAATTCCTGTTAGTCTATCTTTATTATGTTTCTGAGTATCTCAGTTAACTAAACCTAGTTAGTGGAAATAAGATTATGCATTATGCCATAGACAAAATGTTACTATAGTATCCATTAAAAGTCATCATACTCATTGTTTCAATTGCCTGTTAAATTCATTCAAGTCTATCTTAGCATTTGCCAAAGTTGTATCAGACTAATTACTTCTATAATTATGTGTCTACATTTTTCTTCACTAGATTCTAATTCCCAGAGAGCAAGAATGATCTTACCTTAGAATCTAGGTGTTATTCTAACACCTAGCTAGCATGGTACCTGGGATACGCAATATATTTTAAATATAATGAATGCTGAGTTTCTTTGCATTCAGGCAAACAGTCATGCATTTGTGCATGGGGTTCATTCATCCATGGCTTTCCATAACACTTAAAATATATTTCAAGCTCCTTACTATGGTCTAAAAAGCTCCCTATGATTTGGGCCCAGCCTACTAATCTGAACTAATTTTCCGTCATTATTCCTCTCAAGTTGTACTGACCTTATTACCTGAGAGTTGTTTGATGTTAATTAAAACCTCAAGTAATCTTTTTTAAAAAGCAAGAGTGATATTTTATAAATATAGTTAGGCTATCTGTTAATGACAGGTAGAAAAGGATAAAAGAGAAATTGAGACCAAAATTAAACAAAATATTTAGTAAAGTTAATTAACCTTGGAGAGATTATGTTTTATTAGAGAATCATTGTTCAGTATTTCCTGAAGGTTGTAACATTATAATACTCTAACTTGCAGTACTAAAAAATTCTTTAAATCACTGTGTAAAGAAAATATTTTAGAAAGAATTTAAATAGCAACTTGTTTGAGTAAGAGTGTATCAATAAAAAATTAGAAGAATACTTTCAACACAAGACACTATAAAAAGCAATTTAAACATCATTTTGAAATAGTAACAATGTTACATATTTTGTCATCAAGGTGCTCCTGATGGTCAAAAGTACTGCATTTTTAGGGACATGACGGGTACCATCACTGAATCAATAGCTCTTTCTCTTAAGTGACAGGAAGATTTCAGAAGCAAGAATCACCACAGAAGATGTAATCAGTGGTAATCTCCCAAAGTATTTCCTTATGGCTTTTTAAATTACCTGCATTTGTGTTTGATCCTTGAAGAAGCACTGTTAAGGTCTCCATAACCAATAAAGCCAGGTGTTTTTGGTCTTCAACTGAACTATTATTTCTTGAGTCCCCTAAAAAAAGGTTCAAAGGTCCAAATTACAAAAGTGATAAGCTTATTTTTTCTTGATTCAGTTTTACTGTAATAATTTCTTTATTTCTTCAGTATTCAGTTTTACCCATGACAGATATAATCTTTAAAACGATGCATGTGTCCAACATTTGGCAAAAGTAGGCTCAAAATCAACATTAACAGATTTTATTTCGGTATGCTTGCAAGTGGCCGTTATCTAATAAATATTAAAAATGAAAATGCAAAGGTTAAATATACTCTCTTCACAGAGGGTTTTCCTAATAAAGGATGTCAACAGGAGAATGCTAGATTTTGATATACCAAAAAGAGAGAAAAGTTCATGAATAAAGCTACCTATTCAACCTGTATTAATTCACATTTAATACTTATTAATTGCCAGATACTATTGTACTTTTATCAGATTTATCACAGAGGTACCCAATGATAATACATTGTGTATATAACATCATTAAATATATGTATTCGCTCTGTACAATAAAAACACATTGAAGTAACTATACATTTAACTATATTTATTAGTTGTAATTAATAATAAATCTGATTATTTTCAGAAGCTTTTAAAACTTGCTCTTAGAAGCAGAAGGCAGTAGATACTAGTCATGTGGATCATCCATGTCTTCCCTCAGTTTTTACCTTCCTTTAAACTCTCTCCAATACACTCACATAATTCTAGCTTCCTCCTCCTCAATTACCTAACAGAGGCTGAATGCACCTGTAAATTTTGGAAAATATAGTTCACTAATATGTCACAATAATACACATTAGGAAGTCATTGAAATCAATAACCAAAGAATGGGAACAAGAACAAAAAAACTCTCTGTTTTGAACCCCTTTTCAAATAAAAATAAAATTACAGACAATACTTTACCTTGTTCATTTAGTGCCTGAGTTGGATCCTTCAACAGGGCAGCATATTTATGCAAAAGGTTTACCATGACCTCCAAAAGGCCAACCTCCCTGAACACATCTTTAAATATGTAGTCATGTCTTGTAAACTTAAGAAGTGTTTTCATTGCAATAATGCTACAGTGATAAGAAGAGCTAGATTTTAAGAGGATACTGACACTAATAAGTTCTTTACAAGGTATATAATTTAAGCTAAAAACAACAAACTCCAGCATCTCAAAGTATTTGTTTTGTACTTCTGGGAGTTTAGAAATCTTCTCCGCAAACTGTGACAATGTGTGCTGTGACTCTAGAATGAAGTAATTGGCATTGTCAGCCATGTAAATGTTTGTGATAGCATCAAGGATGATTTGGGCAAGGAAGCTGGTTTTTGCTTTTAAAAATGCATTCTGAAGAACTGCAAAGGCCTGGATGTTTCTCACACTGTGACCTAAAACAGAAAAGAAAAACATAAAAGTAGGTACTATGTGATATTTTAATGATGGCAAACTAGTCTGTTTAAACACATCATGAATTATAACATTTAACAGTTATTTACAAGAACATAACCCTGTTTTCACAAAAGGTCTTATTTTTCTTCATCAGGTTAAAATCATTTAATTAAAAATAACACTGATTAAAATTTTAATGCATTATTATGAATATTTCAATTCAAAAATAGTGTATGTTGAAAAGTTAGACTGTTTTAGAGGGAATAAAAGCATATTATAAACATCCATGCTTCAGAGTTTGGAAATGTGTGGTGGTGTAGCATTTTATTATCTATGAGATTGATTTTGACTATAAGGACAGCTGTCTCTCAATTTAAAAAGACTTTGAGGTACAGGCCTGAGAGCAGCAATAATGAAGCAGGAAAACAGGACGGGAAAATTTTTCTAAATTCCAGTTTTCCTTTATAATTAGAACAGTGTGATTTTTATAAATTTTAAGCTGGAACTTTGTTTTGTTTTCTAGCTAACAGTACAATTTCTTCATATAGACATTTGTTAAAGCAATTTATGGCCAGCTATTCAAACATACCAAATGGGGGAAAAAAAAACTTTATACATGGCTCTGGTGAGGCAAATTAGTGACAATAATTATAAAGAAATTAAGACAGAAAGTTCTATTTGAAGTACATGAAAATAAGCAGCTTGCCTCTAAAAGTAGTCCCCAGAACAATTGCTATTAGGAGTATATGGCATTTCCAAGTGTGACCAAAATATTAACATAGTGTCTGACAGAATAAGCTGGATTTTAGAAAGAGTATAAACCAGAGAACTACCAAAATTAGTAAATGGAGTAGAAAGAACGCCCAGGGCTGGGGGCAGTAGCTCACTCCACTAGTCCTAGCACTTTGGGAAGATTGCCTGAGGTCAGGAGTTTTAGACCAACCTGGGTAACATAGCAAGACCACCTCCATTTCTACAGGAGATTAAAAAAAAAAAAAAATTTAGCTGGGGATGGTGGCATGTGCCTGTGGTTCTAGCTACTCAGGAGGCTGAGGCAGGAGGATTGCTTGAGCCCAGGAGTTTGAGGTTGCAGTGGGCTATGATCACACCACTGCACTTCAGCCTGGGCAACAGAAAGCAATCCTGTCTGTAAAATAAACAAAAAAGAATGCTCAGAAATCTTGAGTTGGACATTTCTTAAAAACACAGGGAATTTTAAAAATCTCCAGCCTATATATGATTTCAATTTTCTAATTTCTTGTTTATAATATATATATTTATTACATGTATGGCAAATACCAAAAATTTATCTTTGTTCCCTGTGTCTATCAGTCTGTCTAAGTTTGTTTTTTGGTTACCTACATAATATAAAAAGTAAAGATGTCTGGAAAAGAATAATCAACATCTCAGCAGCTTTTCAAAAAAATAGTTCACATGATTATTAATTTATATGGAAAATCAAAAGACTTAGAATAGCCAATATGATTCTGAGAAGAATGAACAAAACTGGACAACTTAAGTGACCTGATTTTAAGGCTTGTTATAAAGCTACAGCAATCAAGACAGTGTGGTATTGGCTTAAGGATAGGCACATGGATGAATCAAACAAAATTCAGAAAGTGTCTCAGATATATGTAGTCATATACGATATTTTCAACAAACGGTCTTGGCACATTCAGATATTCATATTAAAAAAGAAACTCTTACTTTCTACCCTCTATGATAATAACTTAAAATGTACCACAGACCTTAATTTAAGAGTTAAAATATGAAACACTGGATAAAGAAAAAATTAGAAGAAAACATTAGAGATCTTTGTGAATCTGAAGCAAAGATTTCTTCAATAGGAGAAAAACAATCACAAAATATTATTAAAATGAAAAACTGGACTTCATCAAAATTTAAAACTTCCATTTCTCAAAAGATGCGTTAAAAAAAACTCAGCAAGTCAAAACTAAGAGAACACACTTCCAAAATATATATTAAGGGATAAAGAACTTATACAGAATATCTAAAGAACTCTTATAACTCCAATAAAACAACCCTATCAAACAATGGGCACAGAGATCTGAACCAAGGTAGAGAAACAGATGGTGACAAAGCACATAAAAAATGCAAAACTTCATTAGTCAATTAGAAAAATGAAAATTAAAATAACAATTAGACATTATTACATACTTAGTAGGACATCTAAAATTAAAAGGACTAACAATACCAAGTGTTACTGACAGCGTCAAGCAACTGGAACTGACATTACTGATGTGAATGCAAAAATGGGACAGCCACTTTAGAAAATACTCTGGCAGTTTCTTATAAAGTTAAACATACATTTACCATATGATCTAGCACTTTCACTGCTCTGTATTTAGCTAAAAGAAATGAAAACGTATGTCCACAGAAAGATTTGTTTTATATAAATGTCCACTGTAGCTTTATTCCTGATAGTCAAATAAATGTCCATCAACTGGGGAAGAGATACACAAATTGTGGACTATCCAAACAATGAAATAATAATACCCAGCATTGAAAAGGAACAAACTTCTGATACACGCAATAACACAGGTGATTCTCCAAAGTATTACAATATTCCCCCCATTTTCATGGTTTTATTTTCTGTGGTTTCAGTTACCCATGGCTAATTACAGTCTGAAAACATTACATACAATAAGATATTTTGAGAGAGAGAGTGCTCATGCTCTTAAGAGAGAGCACACATTTACATAACTTTTATTATTGTATATTGCTATAATTGTTATATTTTACTATTATTGTTGTTAATCTCTTACTGTGACAAATTTATAAATTCAACTTTATCATATGTATGATGTGGAAGAAAAACATAGAATATATAGGGTTTGGTACTATCTGTGGTTTCAGGTATCCATTGGGGACTTTGGAACACATTCCCCCCGGTTAAGAGGGGAATGATTAGATAGAATCCAGATACAAAAAAAAAACTATATACTGTATGATTACAGTGTATGAAGTTCCAGAAAGGGCAAAACTAAAACAGACTAGTGGTTGCCAGGGCAAGGGTTAAGGTGGGGAGGACTGACTTTAAGGAGAACAAGGAAACTTTCTAGACGATGAAAATATTCCACATTATGATTACAGTGGTGATTACACAACCATATCCACTTGTCAAAACTCATCAAATTCAACACTTGAATAGATTTAACGTACACAATTTACACCTCAATACTGCTAGAAAATATAAAAGACAACCTTTCTATAATGGAATACAGCTATTTCCTATGATCCTTGCAATAATGCTAAAAGTAGGCCATGAGAAACAGAAAATTTTGAGTTATACAGGAAACTCAAAATGACGTAGCTTCACCCATTCACTTTATAGAATATTATGCCAATTTTTCTGAAGAAGAAACTGATGTTTAGAAAAGTTAGGTCACTTACGATTATATAAATTCTGACTCTTAGGGCATCATCCTTTCTAGATAGCCTTACTTTCATAGACATTACGTCACGGGAGTCTCACAATAACCCTGGGAGGTGCTAGGTTATATAATTATTATCCCTGTTATGAATGAGACAAAGCCAGGCAATGATATATGCACAAGATTAATTTTGCTGCATTATTACAAAATTAAATTGTTGTGATTAGCTATTATGCCAATATCAACATCACACTGATAAACCAAATGAAACAACAATAAAGTATAAAATAGGAAGTACATGGCTGCGATATTTTTATATTAATTCAAAGAAACAGTTAACTGTAGAATGATCAAGCTGGAATCTATAAATTAGAAGTTTTCTGAGAAGCCTCTATTTTTTTCTTTTGCTTTTATGAGAAAGGGGGTCTTGCTCTGTCACCCAGGCTGGAGTGCAGTGGTGTGATGACAGCTCACTGTAGCTTTGAACTCCTGGGCTCAAAAGATCCTCCTGTGTAGCTGGGATTACAGGTGTGAACTGCCACACTATTTTTTTCTTAATAGTAAATAAAATGAAACCTTAAATTACTTAGGGAAACATGGATTTCTCCCTATTTACTGCAGAGACCCATTTAAAAGGTTCTAAACAACTTATGTACTGAGGGCACATCATATTACACTGTTTGATGATGCCATCTATTTTCACTGATTTAAAGACAATTTCTAAGTCATAACATATGTATTATAAATTTAAATATGTATTATAAATTTAATACATAACATATGTATTATAAATTTAATACATAACATATGTATTATAAATTTAAATAACCAGACATGTTTGTATTTATTGGCTAGTTAAATTTTAAGTGGAAATATCATGATCCTACTGAATAATTAGTAAGTGACAGTCATGTGAATAAAAACTATTAGAGGCCTCCAGGCTCAGGTTACTTTGAAATGATTACTGTGCATTTTTTGAAAAATACATAATAAAACTAGCTTGCATAAGTACGTAATTAAATATTATTAGGATCCAAATGTTTGGAAATCTAGACTATAAAAATTTATCCTCTGACCTGAATGAAATAATGTAACCTCTGTACTTAGATTTTGCTTAGTTTTAAATAAAATACAAGCAGTTATACTTCATGCTGTCCACAGTCAGCCCCTGTATCCATGGGTTCTGCATCTGTGGATTCAATCAATCACAGATGAAAAGTATTAAAGAAAAAAAAGGTGTGGTTGCATCGGTACTGAACATGTACAGACTTTTTTCCTTGTCATTATTTCCTAAACAATACAGCAAAATAAGTACATAGCATTTACATTGTATTTGGTAGTATAAGTAATCTAGAGATTATTTATTTAAAGTATATGGGAAGACATGTGTAGGTTATATGCAAATACTATACCATTTTATATCAGGGACTTGAGTATCTATGGAGTTTGGTATCGGCGGGGGGTCCTGGAACCAATCCCCCACAGATACTGAGGGATGATTGTATATCTCAATAGCTACAGAGATTAGACTGAAAATTGAGTTCTATCCATGTAAAGTAGAAATGCACGAAGTGCCAACATTCAAAAGAAGCATGTTTTGATTAAATTGTTTGAATGTTAAAAAATACTGTAATATAAATCTCCTTGTTTGATTTTATGATATTTTTATAACAGTATTTTCAAGTATTTGATCTGCTAGATTAAAGATTATTACTTAAGAAATACTTATACAGACTTAAACCATTTAAAAAAAAGGCCTTAAGGGAAACAATATATTACTTTTATACATATAACATAAACAAAAAGTAATATACCAAAATAAGACAAATTCATTCTTTCTCTATTTCTCTCAGTAGCATATAAGGGAAAAAACAAGACTCACCTTTGCCTGCAGGCTGAGGTACTGCAAATCCAGGCAATAAAAAGGGTGCTCCTGTGGTAATACCAGCTGGTTTTAGTTCACTGACACCATATGTTGTTAGGGAAGTTATCAGATTAACCAGATCTTTCAAGGCATCTTTGGATTCTGCCTCTTTTGCTTGTTCCAATCTAGAAAAGTATGATTTAGAAAGTATTTTTTCTCTTTGGTTGTGTTCTCAGATTTAACACAGGAAGTATTTTTCAATTTTATATGCAGTAAATAAATGTATAAAGTACTCTGGGAAGTACTGAAAGAACACTGGGATCATTAGGGAATTATCTTTCAACCATGGCTTTACTGAGAACACAAAATGGGTTGCAACAAATATCTTTAAAAAAAAAAAAGATTTATTGGGTATTTCCCCTTAAAAGAAGTAATTATTCTCATTAAAATAAACTTGGAGAATGCCAAAAACTAGGAAAAAAGAAAAAGTATGATTAGCCTCACAAACACATTTAACATTCTTATATATTTCTTAAGCTTATCTTTTTAATATGAAAAGTTCAGTTTTTACAATATTTATTCTCATACTATATACAGAATGTTGTAACCTATTTTTTTCCTTTACTAGTGCTGTATGTGTACTTCCACACATTAGTGTAAGCTTTCACAGGTAAGCTTTCAGGGGCCATGCAGAGCCAACCACACATTTGGAGAATGAGAGGTGCAACAGCTGGCAGAATACAAAAGCACTAATAAATAAAATCTTGTCTACATTTTGGATTATATCTTTAGGATCAATAAACATAAATGAAATTATTGTATCAGATTACCAACATTTTTAAGGCTCTTAATATCTTGCCAACCTACGTTCTCAAAGGATGAATCAATTAATACCCCTCTAGTAATGTGAAGTGGTTATTTCATCAACTTTCATACATATTTATAAATTTGCATATATATGCAAAATGATATTCTTAGGGGTTATCTAATATCAACTAGCAGCAATTAGGTTAAATTGGTGTTAGAAATAACAAGTTCTGGCCAGGCATGGTGGCTCCCACCTATAATCCTGGTGCTTTGGGAGGCTAAGGCAGGAGGACTGCTTGAGGCTAGAGTTTGGCACCAGCCTGGGCAACATAGGCTCTACAAAAAAAATAAGTAAAACAAAATATAGCTGGGTGTAGCTACTTAGGAAACTGAGATAGGAGGATCTCTTGAGTTAAAAATTATAGCGAGCTATGATTATGCCACTGCACTCCAGCCTGGGAACATAATGAGACCCCAGAGGGAGGGAAGGAGGAAGGGAGGGAGACAAGTAAGTTTACAAAACAGTGGTGTCTTATAATAGATCAAATGATTTAAAAATAATGGCCCAGGAATAGCTGCTAAAAAATGGTGACTATCTTCTTCTTAAGAAAATCTGTAACCAGCCACTTTCTAAGTACGTGCACAAACCATTTGAAATGGAAAAGGGGTTTAGTAACACATTTTGAAATTATTAATTTGTTCTATATACACAATTGTAAGGTTTTATTCCCTCTACATAATTATTAAGTACATTAATAAAAAGACTAGAAGTACTACAAAATAAAGAACCAAAAATATAATTAAGAGTTTATACTTTAAGATATTAATTAGTTTATCTAAATTCTTCTCCCTCAGCTACTAAAGAGCAGATTTATACTTCGTATCTAACCTCTGACTTCATCATGTTTGTGGCCTGCATTTGGCAATTTAACTCTAAATTCACTTTTCCACTCTGTTGGCAGAACAGGAATAAAAAGAAGGGAGTAGGCCAGGTGTGGTGGCTCATGACTGTAATCTCAGAACTTTGGGAGGCCAAAGGATTGCTTGAGGCCAAGAGTTTGAGACCAGCCTGGGCAACACAGCAAGATCCTGTCTCTATGGAAAATGTTTAAAAATTAGCTGGGTGTGGTGGTACATACCTGTAGTCCTAGCTACTTGGGAGGCTGAGGTGGGAGGACCATTTGAGCCCAGGAATACAAAGCTACAGTGAGCTGTGATCGCACCAGAAAAAGAAGGGAGTAAAGCCAGGTATACATTAAATAAGTGTTTCCTTAATTTGCTTTTCCTATAACCCCAAATCACATTGTTTTCTTTGATAAAAAAGACTGAGTAGACATTTAAAATACATTCTTAAATTGAGCAGTCTTACCTAAGCAAGAGATCACAAAGAAAATTATATCCTTGCCATATTCGAAAATCATCCAGAAGTGTTTGGGAAACATCGCTGGAATCTTTGAGGAAACAAGAAAGCCCAGCAAACATTTCGACAATTTCTAGGGGAGACAGGTCATCTGATTGCTGCATATTCTGAACACATGTAGATAAACACTCTTTCTCTGTAAGAATAGATAATTAAATAAATATGCATTATTCCTGACAATTGCTTAAAAATTTCTTAATTGTTAACTGTTGTTTAATGAAACATTAAATTTTAACATATCTGTAAAATACTATGAGATAAACGTAACACATTCTAAAAGTCAATATAAGAATCATATGCATTGGCAAAGCACTGCCTCTAGGTAGTAAACAAAGGATAATACAGAAATGTGTTGAAAAACAGTTGACATGTATGTACATGTAATTTTTTCACATATTTTGATGTTTTATCATTAAACAAATGGCCACTGCCAAATGATATTTTTGATCTTTTATATTGATATAGTAACCAGATGAAAAAAGCAAAAAAAAAAAAACTTCTAAGTTTAAGAAGAAAAATCTAGTAATTAGTTAAAACTTTAAATTAGAGAGAATATATAGCCTGGCTAACATGCTGAAACCCTGTCTCTACTAAAAATACAAAAATTAGCTGGGTGTGATGGCACGTGCCTGTAGTCCCAGCTACTTGGGAGGCTGAGGTAGGAGAATCACTTGAACCCAGGAGGCAGAGATTTCAGTGAGCCAAGATCACGCCACTGCACTGCACTCCAGCCTGGGTGACAGAGCGAGACTGTCTCAAAAAAAAAAAAAGAATAAATAAATAAATAAATTAGTGAGACTATAGACCAACTAGATACAGAAATACTTTAGGAAATACAATTTTTTAAATTTTATTTGTATAATATATTACTAGTTTAAAACACAGTTATATCTTATCCCTGACTCTGAGGATTTGTAGCATTTCAAGGAAGACTTTCACTTTCTTATCTTTGGTGATATGTATTTGTATAAAGAAACTCACTGTGACATAACAAAAGCTAAGATTTAACAGAGGAATGGGAAGAAATACGTATTTAATAACTGACTCATATATTAGGTACTAGCTTTCATATATATCACTTAATAAATGTAAGTGAACAAACTGGTGTATTAATTATTTTGAAGGAGTTTCAGGACAATAATATCAGGTAGTTCTCAACTTGATGATTTGACTTAAGATTTTTCTATTTTATGATGGTGTGAAAGCAACATGTATTCAGTAGAAACTGTACTTTATGTACCCATGTAAGCATTGTTTTCCACTTTCAGAACAGTATTCAGTACATTACATGAGATATTTAATACTTTATTATAAAGTTGATTTTGTGTTAGATGATCTTACCCAACTATAGGCTAACATAAGTGTTCTAGCTACTTTCAGGGTAGGCTAGGCTAAGTTATGATGTTCGGCAGGTTAAGTGTATTAAATGCGTTTTCGACTTACATTATTTTCAAATTATGATGGGTTTATTGGGACATAACCCCATCATAAATCGAGGAGCATCTGTGTATATACCAAATAAGTAGATTGCTTGAGATGCTAAGGCAACTGTCTCCTATACAGACATTTTAAAAGATAGCTGAATATTACATATACTTTAAACCGAGTGTCTTCTTATTGCTGATAAAGAATCCACCCAATTCCATCTATGCTGCATAAGGCAGATTATTACCTAGCAACTTATGCAATATCTTCAGAAAGACTGGTTACAGGATATCAAAAAAACTTCTCTTTTTTATTCAATAAAAGAAGAGAGAAGAATAGGCTGTGACATAGAACTTTCATTACATTATGACTGAATTTACACAACAATGAAATTTGTTTAACTTTTAGAAATATCCATTGTTGGCCAGGCGCAGTGGCTGACGCCTGTAATCTCAGCACTTTGGGAGGCCGAGGAGGGTAGATCACGAGGTCAGGAGCAAGACCAGCCTGGCCAAGATGGTGAAACCCTGTCTCTACTAAAAATACAAAAATCAGCGGGGTATGGTGGTGTGCACCTGTAATCCCAGCTACTCAGGAGGCTAGGGCAGAGAATTGCTTGAACCTGGGACGTGGAGGTTGCAGTGAGCCAAGATCGCGCCACTGCACTCCAGCCTGGGTGACAGAGTGAGACTCCATCTAAAAAAAAAAAAAGGAAATATCTATTGTTCAGAACTTGTGAGGAGAATGTTTTACATTTGAAATGCCCCACAGATGAAAAAAATATTTTCTTTTCTCTTGGCAAATTTATTTTTTATTTTAAAGAACAAGCTTTAGAATACTGAAAGATAAAAATAAATCTATTATTAAATGAAGAAAAGTGGAAGAAATTTAGAACACTTAAATATATAAAGAGATATTCACCATGAATATACTTCACTACATTGACACTAAGACCATGACGAGATATGGTCATGAGGACTTCTCCAGCACTCTTTCTCCAAGGCAGGTTATAGGGAGGGCACCAAGAGGTTATTGCACTGAATAGAAGCTGGAGATCATCTTTCTGAGCCAGCTCCTCCGCAGGGGAAACAAAACTGCACAGTTTCACTAAGATCTAAAATATAAAACAAAACAAGAGTGTATAAGCAAAAATCAAATAATCTGATTTAAAAATGGGCAAATGAGCTGAATGGACTGCTCTCAAAAGAAGACATAGAAATGGCCAACAGGTATATGAAAAAATGCTCAACATCACTAATCATCAGGCAAATGAAAATTAAAACCACAACAACGTATTACCTCAAGCCAGTTAGAAGGGCTATTATCAAAGATAAAAAAGAACAGATGCTGGTAAGGAAGTAGAGAAAGGGGAACTCCTATATACTGTTGGTGAGAATGTAAATTAGTACAACCATTATGAAAAACAGTATGGAGGATCCTCAGAAAAGTAAAAATAGAACTACCATATGATCCAGCAATCCCACTACTGGGGGTATATATCCAAAGGAAATGAAATTGGTATGTCAAAGAGATAGCTGCACTTCCATGTTTACTGCAGCACTATTCCCAATAGCCAAAATTTAGAATCAACCAAAGTATCCAACAGATGAATGGATAAAGAAAACATGGAATATATATACAATCTAATGCTATTCAGCCATAAAAAAGAATGAAATTTTGTCATTAAAGGCAACGTAGATAAGCTTGGAGGACATCATGTTAAGGAAAATAACCCAGGCACAGAAAGATGAATACTGAATGCTTTCATTCATATGTCGAAGTTTAAAAAGTTGATCTCATGAAAGTAAAGAGTAGAATTTTGGTTACCAAGGGTGGATAAGGGAAGGCAAGTGGGGCAAGCTAAAGGCTGGTTAAGGGATACTGAAGTACAGTTGGGAGTAAGTTCTAGTGTTCTATAGCACTATAGGGTGAATATTATTAAAAAAAATTTATTGTATATTTTTAAATAGCCAGAAGAATGAATTTTAAATGTTCCCAATGCAAAGAAATAATAAATGTTTCAGGTGATGGATATATATATGCTAGTTACCCTTGATTTGATCATTACACATTGTATACATAAAAATTATTACACTGTGACCTATAAATATGTGCAATTATTATTTGTCAATTAAAATTAATAATGAAAGTTAAAAAACCATAAGAGTGTATGTAAGTAAATAAATGGCTGATCATGTTATGACAGTAAACTAGTCCTACTTATATCAGCTTATTTTTTAAAAAACATTTACTATCCTCTCTTCACCCTAATATTTTTGCATACCTTGGCTTGAAACAAGATAAAACAGCATTGCTTTTCCAAGTCAACATTTTATTTTTGTAACTTAGTTCTTTAATTTTTAGTTTGCCACAGGCAAAATGTAATTTTCTTCTCTAAAAAGGACAGTTTTAGAAAAAAAAGGAAGTAAAAATAGATCTTTAAAAGCAAAGATACTTTGAAATTGTTTCAATTTTCTATACAAGTAATAGAGGATATTAGAATAATATAAATAATCTTCATTTCAGAGTATTTTAAATCTAGTTGCCAAAAACCTGAAGTCTGGCTTTCAAAGAAGACTCAAGACTTCTTAAGTACTGGAATGAGAACTTATTCTTTAACTGTGATTTGCAGAATACACACTACACAAGAGCACACATCATTAAGAGCCTGCCACTTGGGAATTCAGCAATGGTTTCTGCCCTCAATGGGCTCTTCCTTCTAATACCAGTTCAGGTTAGGAAAAATTAACTTTTCTCCTCTTTGCTAAATTTTCTCATCTAAATATTTTTTAAAATATATAATATGAATGAAATAACTATAACTTATGACATCATTTTATTCTCTTGAAAAAGAGTGCTTCATGAAATTTTGGTATTTCAGCATCAGTGGAAAATACCAGCCAGGTGTGGTGGCTCACACCTGTAATCCTAGCACTTTGGGAGGCCCAAGGTAGGCAGATAATACTTGAGTCCAGCCTGGGCAACATGGTAAAACTCCATCTCTACAAAAAATTAGCTAGGCATGGTGGCAAGCTACTCAGGAGGCTGAAATGAGAGGATCACCTGAGCCTGGGAGGTTGAGGCTGCAGTGAGCTGTGATCATGCCACTGCACTTCAGTCTAGATGACAGAGTGAGACCTCGTCTCAAAAAAGAAAGAGAAGAGAAGAGAAGAGAAGAGAAGAGAAGAGAAGAGAAGAGAAGAGAAGAGAAG